>NW_019174497.1:4228346-4248346 GCF_002260705.1 Seriola dumerili | reverse complement strand
TGAATTTGAAAGATTTAGGATGGTTTCATGAGCTTACACTTTCCTATTCTCCTACACAAATCTGCTGTACTTTGCTGCATGTCATTTTCAATTATTCACAGTTTAACTTAGAGCTGCTACAGGTTCTCAATTTCTATTTTTGGAGTTTTCAAACAGAAGATCTGGGTAATGACCAGCATCTATAAAACACAGCTTTTGTTATCATCTTCAGAAGAGGTGTGGAATTTGCTTCGGAGACTTTCAGCTGGGGAAACACATAAATGCGCACTGAACAGCCTTGGCTTTGAAAGTGAAGTCACTAAATTTATAAAGCACATTTAAAACAAGCACGAGCGCTTTGCAAACGTTCAAAGAAACCTTGTAAAATCAAAGACACCAATCAAACCACACAGATATACATCGTAAAAGAGAAATACAAACAGAAGCGAAGACGTATCATTGTTTTATGTCGAGCGCGAGCCGGTGGTTAAGTGAGGCCAGAGGAGGAGATGGATGGATAAATGGATGGATGAAAGACGGGAGGAGAAAAAAAAAAAGGAAAGAGCGGAGGACAGTCAGGGAAACTTCAAAAGGCTCTGGTGGCCCTTTTTCTTAACAGTTTGTTTTTGCTGCCTTGTGAGTGTGTTGACTCATCTTCTGGGCTCTTTCATTTTTGAGGGGAGGAGGATTGTGTTCAGTTTCTGGGCCTGAACCATGATTATGAAATGTGATAGCATCTCATTATTGGTGTGTTTGTGTCACTGTGTGTTTAGATCAGCTTTCATGAAACAGTGTGCAACTCTGGTAATGTGTTTTGGCTTTTTGGCTGTGTATGTATGTGTGTGTGTGTGTTAGGTATTATTAGTCATCTGTATATTTCAGTAGTTTCAAGCTTCATATGTACAGTACAGTCGACTTTGTGTGTGCGGTTTTGTGTGTTTTGAGTTCAGGCTTCCTGCTGTGAACCTGATATAAAATTCCATCACTTTTCCAAGACTTTCCACAACTTAACCTTAAAATGTTCTTCCTCTCTGGTTTTTCGAAAAGGGCTCGACAGTCTGGTTTCCATACAGATAAAGAGAGAGCAGCTGAAAACCACCAGCTAATGCAGTGAATGTGTGAAACTGCCAGTCTGGTATATTCATGTGACCCATTTGTAAAACTTCCTCCGAGAATTTATTCATACTCAAGCTCGTGATATTACACAAATTCCTGTATGGAGTAATGCTTTGTGAAAATGAAGCTAGAAGCCAGCACCCTCAAAGTGTACGCTTCGTATGAGGTGAGCTGGGGTCATGCCTTGCAAGTTGAGAGAGAAGGAGAAAGATGGAGAACAACAACGACAGACCGCGTGAATGAATCCTAAACCAACGTGTCAGCTGGACTCAAATTCACCAACCCAACGAGCAACCAATCCGCTCCACCAGTGGCCCCGGTGCCAACTGGAAAACAGAACTAGCCCGGCTCAGATTCACCACGGGCCGGGCCGCTGCCAAGGAGAATGGATTCACTTTAACGCTGGCAGATACAATATGTTCTTTGTATTTGTAAAAAGCAGGAGAAAGAGATGGACAGAGAGAGAGAGAGAAAGAGAGAGAGAGAGAGAGAGAGAGAGAGAGAGAGAGAGAGAGAGAGGGAAAGAGAGGAAGAAGAAATGAAGGGTGAGGCTGGATGGGAGCGGTGCGGATGGATTGCTTCTGGGCTGAGAGAAGGAGAAGAAGGGGGGAGTGAAAGAGGGAAATGGTGGTTATGTTTTAAAGAACAGGAAACCAAGTGAGAGCACCTGATGCACATGATAAGTATCAAGGGCTGCGCCACGTGCCGCTAAACTGCAGCCAAAGCTCTTTTCTGCAGGGGTGGTGGTGGTGGTGGTGATGGTGGTGTGTTAAGGGGGGTGTGTACCGGCTAATCTCTCTTCTGAGTGGGCGCGCACTCAAAGCTGCTTTTGTTTCTGAGGGCTACTTTCACGAGGACGCACAATCCCCCCGCGTCCACTCCTCCTCCTCCTCCTCCTCCTCCTCTCCTTCTCTTTTTTCCCCCTTTTTATCTCTCCGTTGTTCGGAGCACACTCCTTCTCTCCGAAACACTGTGGGTGTTTTATTTGATTTACTGATCATTCTGTTTAGACATGACTGTGAGGCTGTGAGAGAGAGAAAGTGCATGCGTGCGCATATGTGCATCCCCATGTGGTGTGTAGGTGTATGCGTGCGTGCGTGCGTGTGTGTGTGTGTGTGTGTGTGTGTGTGTGTGTGTGTGTGTGTGTGTCCATGCACGTACGTACGTGTTGGAAATACTGATGGTCTTTCATGTTGTCAGAAGGTAAAAAAAAAAAAAAAGAGCCCTAAGTCAAAACAGCCAGAGAGAGTGTTGGGTGAGGGAGACGCTTTGATGTTGTGTTGGAGGTGCATTAAGCGTTTTTCACATTGAGGGATGTGAGGGTCGGCGAAATGTTACGGCAAACAAAACAAATGTTCAGCATAAACAAGCCAAAAGAGATGAATTATGGGAAGAGAAGAAGCTGCTGTCAGCTGAGAGGAACATGGGTGTGGGCGAGGTATGATGTGTCATATGTCTTTTTAATTGAAAACATGATGAACATTTAATGCCATGAATGCCAAATAATAGATATTTCTAAAGCCGGGAACAGGCAAAAATCTTTATTTTTGTTTGTAATTGTTGAGGAGTTTTATGTATAAAATTGGACAGAAGATAATTCAAATATCACAAAAGATATCATCAAAGGGTAACATTTTTATCTTATGATTATGATTGCGTGTCTTTATTGTGTGAATTCAGTTCCCCAGAAGTTTGAACAAATGAGAAAACACAAACTCAAATGTCCATTATCCTCCATTACATGTGAAACCCATAAAAACAAATCATCGTCGATCCATAAACACGCCAACCTCCACGCTGTTTCCAGGAAGCTGTCACCACACACGGCTTTCTCTAGTTCATACGACCGAACCGATAAAAGCACTCAAAATGGTTTTTAGTAACTAAAATCAAGTAAACACACTGGGGCGGGTGAGGAGCGAGGGAGGGAGGGAGGGATGGAGGGAGGAAGGCAGGCAGGCAGGCAGGCAGGGTGGAGGGCTGAGAGGAGAGGGTGGTGGGGAATAAGCAGTTGCCTGATGGACCATTTGTCCTCAGAGACAGCTGGACATGATCTGCTCCTAACTGGTCCCCAGTGTGGAGGCCCTTGTGAGGACAGGACACGGCTACAGGCACATAAAAGAGAGCAAAACATAAACAGCAAACGACTAAAAAAAAAAAAAGAAAAGTTGGACACTTGAGAATTTTGTCATGTTTCAACACACACAAATATATAAAAACATAAATACTGTGTAAACCAAACATATGCGCGCAAACACCCAAACAAAAATGTGTACTTGCGCACACACAAGCAGAGTTTCTAGTTATTTAAGGCCTCTTCTGTTCTAGGAATGATTTCAACACATCCAATGAGGCAAACACTAATATTTCTTCATGGTTGCCACTAATTGGCGAAGATGAATAGCCGTCACATGACTCAATCAGGACAGTTTGATTACATTCCCCTGTCTCCTTAGAGCTAATAAACAGCTCAGCGATGTGGCGGCGCTCTAAATTTTATCAGCGCGGCAGCAATGACTCAACAGACTTTGAATTACTCACACTCATCCATTGACAAGAAAAGAAGAAACACATGCACACAAATACTGATATGCACCTCAACAAAAACATGAAGGGAGAGTGAAAAGGAGCAGCAGCAGAGCAGGGTTTGGGCGCTTGTGTGTTTAAAGGTAATCTGTCAGCTGCTGCATATCTGCGTGTTTATCCTACAGCATGTGTGTGTGTGTGTGTGTGTGTGTGTGTTTACGAATGTGTGAGCATGTGTACGTGCACCTCGGCAAGCGATTTGGAGTTTGCATCCAGGGTGTGGCCACGCATGCGGTTGACACAGGGTAGTCTTTATAAATGAGGAACTCTCACCCCCCCCCCACACCCCCCACTTGCCTTCTCTCTGCCAGCTGCCACAACCACCAAATGCCCCCCCCCACCAAACACACACACACACACACATACACACACACACACACACACGCGCACGCACGCTCTCCCCAACCTCCCCCCCTCCTGTGCCAGGCTGTGGTGGCAGCCAGCGTGGCATCGTCAGTCACCGGGGAGGTGCCATGTTACTACGGCCACTGCTGTAGGTCGGCCACACTGTGGCTTTGTTCTCGTCATCAATAGGCCAGTCAGCCTGATATTATAAATGACAAGGGGCGTGCCAGCACTTTGGTCTAGGTTGAGGGCGACTATTGAAATGGATACTAATGGCATCGTGGCTTATGCACAGAAAAGAATTTCCCTCAACAACACAGACCATTCTGTTTAATGAGGACCTAAAACACTTAAGATATATATATATATGAAAATATAAATATAGTAGCGGTGCCGTGCTACTCAACTACTTTTTTCAATTACTATTTAGTCAGCATTAGAAAATCAAAAGTTCACGAAGGTCTTTAAACTGCGTGATCAATTGTGAGATCTTCACAATTGAGAAGCTATGACCAGTGACTGTGGATGATGCTGATCATTTTGTGTGAGTCAAATAATTGATTACTCACCTTTAAAAGACAATAATTATTAGTTACTGTGGTTTCTTTCACAAAGACAGGACCACGATGCTTTAGAAATAAAAACAGTTTTTTTTTGTGATGCTAAGTTTGAGCTCTGTGGCGAGGAGCAGTGTTAATAGGCAAAATGTTCAGTATCAGTGGTGTCTGCATCACACTCAGCATCCACTCAGGTATAACTCCTCTCGTTTTCTGAAAAATGATCCGAACTGTAAACCACCAAGCTACTTAGACAAGAGAGAGAGACATGATACAACTCACATGCGATGTAAACAAGAGTTGCCTAGGTACAGTGGAAGGAATTAAAGATGATGTGTGTGTGTGTGTGTGTGTGTATCCCAGACAGAGAGAATCCCCCATGCCCCGCCCCCCGCCAGCTGTCTACCCTGCCCAGACAGTGGCCCTGTGCCTGGTGCCACGGCCCCCGACGGCATGCCAGCTGATCCTTGGGCGCAGGAGTCAGCCTGACCCCAACCAACCCCCTTTCCACTTTTAACCAGCATTAAAGCCATTATTTCAGATAGAGCCTTATTATGCTATGCGGCCACAGCTGGCCTCATACACAGCCAGAGAGAAGGAAAGGAGGCGACAGCATAGTAAAGCCATGAGAGACAGAACAAGAAAGAGAAGAGACATCTTGTCGCCCGTTTGTCTGTTTCCAAATATAGCATCTTTTCCGCGTCCCACTCAGCCTCTTGTTTTTGTTATGTTGGTGTTTTTTCCTCATCAAAGACGCAGACATGAGAAGCGGTGTTGGTAGGGAGCCTCGCTCGGTAAAGATGTTTGTTTGGCTTTTTGAGGAGTGATGTTTTGATGGCGTCTGCACATGTCGAGGGGAAGCTGGGGAGGATGATTTTCGCAGACTGGAGACGCCTGGTTGGCCAGTGACAGTGTTTGGAGACACGCGATTGGTCAGAGTGTCCGGGGGAACTGCAGAGAGGTCACTGGGTCTAAGGAGCACTCAGGACTTTGCTCATTTAACTGTAAATCACGCAAAAGCAGAATGTTAGAAAATGTGAATGAAACAGCTTCCTTGTGGCATTACCAAATGCTGCTGGAATGACATGTGGACGGACTATTTCCCATTTAAAGTGGACAGGGGAATCTGGTGTTATTCCAGAGCCAAATTTCATAATAACTCCCATCAACTCTGCTTGATGACCCTACATTTTTTCCTGAGGACCGACAGCGGGCCTGCCAGGCTCAGCAGACAAAACAAGACATGAAACTGATAAGGCCAGATGAAACTATTCCACCCATTTGGCCTGCCACCGTGGCCTGCTGAATATCCTCCGTTCACTACCTCCGCCTTAAAGCTGCTACTGTCTTTGAATGTGTACATTGGTGTGTATGAGGCAGTTTTATGGCTGTTTTTGCTTGTATTCCTTCACATTCTTCCGAGTCTCAGCAATAAAGTCATACAGCATTAGCTACAAGCAGTTCCTGTTATCACTGAAACCATGGATGGACAACAATCACCTAAAAAAAAGCATTTGAACATTTCGTAACTAAGAGGTAAGATGGTAAAGGTATTTAAGGAGTGCTACAGAGCAGTGTTTTTACAAGTGGCTCCTTGATTCGTTTGTGCCGGCATATAAGGACGAAAGGCACATTCCTGACGATGAGTGGTCATCATCAGCGAAAACAATAAAATACTTTTAAAAAATGTGTTCGTCTGCTGACTCATGTCTTTCTCTTGCTGTCGTCCACATGTAATTTCCTGCTTCAGTGCAGCCATCCGGTGTGTTTGTAGCGTCTCAGGTATGCCAATAATGACCCGGGGAAGTGTGTTGGCTGCCAGCTTCACCTTGTATTTAGCCCTCGCATTCCCTACGTGGTAACCCTTATCTGATCGCCTCTCGCACAAACAGGAAGGTATTTAATCACAGAATCAGTAACTACTTTCATTTTAGATATATGGAAGGGGGCGAAAGGAGAGAGGGAGGGAGAGAGAGATAGAAGGAGAGAGAGAGAAAGAGAGAGAGATGCACAGCTGTCTGGGTACAATCACTCTCACAGTACCTATTCACTGTCATTTGAGAAGGCCAATTGCCTCTTGTCATCAGGGTAAAAGCAAGTAGTGGGTAAAGACACACATGCTGCCCCCCCCCCCCCCCCCACACCCACACGTGTAAAAATAGAGGCCCACTGAGCGAGCTGCTGCCGTGAATGGCCAATACAGTACTCATACCAGAGCTTTAACATCAGCATCAACAACACAGTCATTAATTTTGATTCATAGCGCTGCCTCAGTTGGGATTTAAATAGATTAGAGAGCATGAATAAGACAATTCAGGCCTGGGTTTAACCAGAGACAGGCTCTGTGTGACACCCCGGTTTTAGAAAAGCTACTGGTGTGTAAAGCTCATGTACATGTATGCACAGATTTCTGCACACGCTTGCACACAGGCCCAATCATACACACACATAACGCTTAAGGCAGCACACACACTCACAGACGTACAGCACAAACACAGAACCACACGCCTTCTTCTCCACCTGTTGTTCCCCCCACAGCGATGTGGGACCTTCTCTCAGCCCACGAGCCTCCAGCTGTTGGGTTTGGGACGACAGACGCACATATGTGCCCACCCCCCCACCCCCCCCATGCCTGCTGCAAAACCAGGCTGGGTATTATTTTTAGCTTGTAGTAAACAAAGAGCCAGGCTTTCATCAAACACAACCCCCTGCCCTTCTCTTTCTCTCTGTTTTCCCTGCCTCTCCATCTCGCACCGTCTCCTCCGTCACTGTCCTTCCCCTTCAAAGGAAGCAGTCAGGACAGATCACAGTCCTCATTTAGATGATTGTTGATCTAGAAAAGGGGAGGAAATGTGGCATTACTCAGGAAATATCTGCAGGTAGCCAAATCTTTTCAAGTGCTGTGCTGAATTAACTCCTTCTATTTTTAACAACCACACCACCTTGGCACACTGTGCCCACTGTCTGTCAGTGAAAGACATACAGAGACATGTTCTGCTACTGCCAGAGTTACTACAGGACATGCTGGAAATATACAGTTATACAGTGTGTGTGCCATTAGCTGTAACCCCCCCCCCACCAGCTGAGTCTATTTTGGGCTCAGTAAATACAGAAAAAAAGAGGCTTGCGGCTAAACGCGAGAAAAAAGAAAGAGGAAAATTAAACTTCCACATGTATGGCTGAGCGTTCATCACTTAGCGTGGAAAAAAAACAGAAGACTTGGCTAATTTGATGTTGTACAATTTTCTCCCGGGTGAGCACATGCGATGAGAAAGGCGGGGAAGCCACCCAAGTTGGTCGACGGTGGATGAATGCCACTCCTCTTCACAGATCGTGGGTTTGCAATAGAAGGAATCGCTCGGTGTCACACATCACGACACTTGAGGTCACATTATCGTGCCGCCTCAGGCAGGATGACTCAGACAGAACCGGCAGTGAAAGGCCGAGGAGATCTTTGCCCGATCAGACCCACTGCTCAGGTTTGTTAGAACAGTGGTCACCAATCTCTTCCAAGCAACGATCACTTCTCTTGCAGCGGTAAAACGCAGAATAATGACTCTTCTCTCTTTTCTCTTCTTCTGTATATTTTTTTTTACTGCAGTACCTTTGACCACAATCATGACTAGTGTGTTATATGTTAGTATAAAAGTATCAAATTAAAGACCCTCACCTCCCCAACCCAAACTAAAGGAACACAATTTAAAGCCTTAGTGACTGCACTATATGAAAAAAGGGAGCAAGTCTTTACTAACAAGTCATAAATAGCTTTTTCCACTGGGTTGGGACACCCATGCTGTGCAATGCAATGAGCAACCACTATCAGATTTTGTGGTGCACGCACAGCAAGAGTGATTTTCCATCCAACAGAGTGGTGCAATAAAAAGGCATTGTTTACTTGTATGGCATGTGGGAGATATGCTGGATGATACAGACTACAGTGAGACTGTCACCTGCAGCTTTTTTTTTTTTTTTAAATCCAAACTCCTCAGTGTGGCTCTTTCTTCTTTTACCATTCCTCCATGCAACACTTAAAACTGTGTATTATTATCTTAAAGTGCTGCAAATGTGTATATCCTGTTGTCAGTGTTGATGTCAAATATAATTCATTTTGTACTCTTTTGCTCTTTTTGTTGTTTTACAATAAAAGCATACGTACATGCCATTTGCCATTCAGCTGTCGGAGAATATTCAATTCAAATTCATGAAAATTGACAAACTGAAAATGCTTTAGGATCAACCGCTTGATCCCAATCAATGGGTTGGTGAAACATTTTCTTCGGGGGTCTATCACTACATGTGCATATGTATCTTTTATATTTTGATAGCAGTGTAAAAATATTGCTATATGGTTATAGATAAAATTGTCTGTATGAATATATAAATTATCCAGATGAGAATGTCTTGTTTTCCTTCGTGACGTCATCTTTAAAACCAGAGATACTGAAGAAATGCCAATACTGAATAACAATATCTCTGAGACATGTGCAAATCTCCATTGACTCATTGTAAATATTATCATACAACCCATTCCTTGCTCCCTCCATACAGGCTTGTCCAAGTGTCTTTGCTGAATATTTACTTGAGGACACCAAAGGGTGGAAAAGTAACAAGACGGGAAGCAGGTGAGCACACATAGCCTTATTTGGAGGACAAGTCGCACAATAGCCTTCTAGCGTAAGTCTGAGTAGGCCAGTGACGTTTTGTCACTTCCAGGCATGAGTAGGCAGGGGTCCCACCAGCCCTTACTTCCTCAAAATACACCCTGAGTCAGGAGGTGGCTAATGAGACTCATCCTCCAAACGTGTGTGTGGGTGAGTACATGTGACCGAATACGTAAGTGTGTAGGTGTGTGTATAGAGGTTCCTGATTCCTGAGACGCACAATTCTTTGGCTCACAAACACACACATACACACACACACACACACACACACACACACACACACACACAAGGCCTTGTCTGGTGACACAGCACTAATGGCAGTGAGGGTGTATTGTGAAAACAGAGAGCTGTATGCTTTGCTGGTTCTGAACAAGGCCGGAGGGTCTGAGCTCTGATCCTGATTAACCTCTCTGTAGCCAACCCCTAACATCCGGACCACTCCTGCCAGCACACTAGTGAACCATCAACTAAATACCTGGGAGGATGCTACGAGACCAGATAGGAGCGCTTTCAGTCGCTCTCTGAGTCAAAGTATGAATCAGATTGAAAAGCACACTAAATTTGGAGAGTTCAGCTAAAAATCTAATGTTAGCCAACTGTGAAACTAATGTGAAACTGTCTCCTTATGACGCACATTACTAATGCAGTTTATAGTAAAGAGGATCAGGAAATGAGTAGTGTAGGAACCCAGAGAGAAATGATCTTCTAGTAGTGTCACAATTTAAGATGATTACTGTGTGAGGAGCTCAGCTACATACAGTAGAAAAGTAATAGTAGTAAGTAATCTCTGTTACGTCCAGGGGGGCTACGTCCATCTTTGTATACTAGTTTATGATATTAACATATTGTGCTGAAACAATTATTATTTTTATTGATTAGTTTTGGACCTCGGGTGAAACAGGCAAAATAAGTGATTGGAAGGCCTGAGAACTTATGATGGATACGTTTCAAAAAAAAATTTCACATTATAAAGATCAAATGTATAATCAATTAATCGAAAAGATAATTAGCAGATTAATCAATAATGAACCTGTTCTTAGTGGCAGCTGTATTGCAGTGTTAGGTAAATAAAGTGCTGAAAAAAAAGGACTGAGGTGAAAGGAATTTCTTGATATTGAATTGATCATGACTGCAGAGGGAAATTATGGATATCTCAGGTAATCAAAAAAAATCAAAAAAAGATCTAGAAGAAGTAAAACAAGAGCGGAACTAAAGTGCAGAGCAGCCTATATATGGAAAATAGAAGTGGCTGTAATATTTTTACACTTCTTCTGCCCTGTGATATCAGACATGAAACCACCGCTATTAGCAAAAGAAATGTGGCCGTGATGCAAATAAAAACACCCTCAGGACCAATGGCTTCCTTTGGCTAATTGGTTGACCTCCAGTGATGGGAAGGATGTCTATCCTGCCTAGAAATATTTATAGGTCAAGAAACAAACTAACATTGTCCAAACAAGAAGCTAAAAACAGCCTTTTTTTTTGACAAATAAAATAGAAATGATTCAAACACTGTAAACAGCTGATGTGCTGGTGGGAGCCCAAGTGCAAATAAACACATCAGGAAGGAAGACAGAGTGAAGGCTTTTCCGGAACAAATCCTTGTCCAAACAGAAAGACAGACAAGGGTTTGTTTGTCTCACTGGCCTCTTGACCTGGGCTTTGTGGTGGCAAACTCTTGAGATTTGTTGTGGAGTTAGTGAGTTAGCTCAGCAGTTAGCAGACAGCAGTGACGGAGTGATATTTGATGACATGCTTTAACCCTGCTCCTGCTGTGGTTACTTTAGTGTCATCGCATCGCTATCCTCCACAACCTCCTCTCTCCGGCAACAACAGTGCTTCCAGAGGGGTTAATACTATAGAAAAGCTAAAGCTAAAGCAGCACTCACACAGTTGTTACACAAGCGCAAGTCGGAGAGAGCATGCTGACCGCAGCACTCTCCCCTAATGTGATAACACAGAACAATCTGGAGACGTAACTCTAGCCTGCGATAAGTAGAAAACTGTTTACTTTGGGTCATTACAGGAGATATGTCACTTATCCAGAGCATGGAGATAATTTCTGCCACGGCAAATATCTTTCAGAGCTATCACTCCTGTTATTTCATTGTCAAGGTCAAAGTCATCTTTAGCATTTCAAGGGGAAAGAATCTCTTCAGGGCAGAGACAGATACTTCACCTCAACGCCAAGGAGCAAACCTAACAAAATCTTTTTACCCTTTCGTAACCAAAATATGTTTTTTTAAGATTTGCGAATTTTAAGATCTCCAATCTGAATCCTTGGGCCAGACGGTAAAAGTTTAACCCCTGTTCAAATAGACAATGTCCTCTGACACATGGGAGTGACAACCTGGAGATAACCAAGCTCACTTGTTTTTTTTGGGTTTTTTTCACTCTGGGGATAGAAACATGTAGATGTTTTCTACTACATTCAACTACACTCCACAAAATGCAAGAAATGCTGATTACCACAGTTTACAGCTTCCCCTTTCAATATTCAGTTAAACATGTTTAACCAGTAATTGAGACTTGAACAGGGGAAATTAAATACTTTGTTGTGTCATGGCAACAGGAGGAACTAACTGTAAAATCAGAGCAGAGCATGTAAATTAAATGTTCAACTGTAAAACATGTGAAAGGCGAGACTGAGACTGTTATTTGATATCCATCTATCAAAATTCCAGGTTACTCATTTGTTTGAGAGACAAATGCACTGACACAATACAAGTACTGCAAAAAAAAAAAAAAAAAAATCTTCACCAGTTTATTCTGTCTCAGGTTTTGTCACAGTGCAGGGCTGCGTCATCCAGCAGCACACTGCACTGGCGACTCAAATATGTGAACAGATGGATAACAGGTTAAAAAACCTTGCGTGTATGTAGCTGTGTTCTAGTTCTACTGTTGCGTACAAGTATTGAGACAAAGAAGAGAAGAAGAAAATTTGGAAAAGTTGGGAAAACCCTGCCTGAAAGTATTTGACTCATTGGTATTCTCCTGAGCAAAGATGTCCTGGATTGCGGAGAGGGATAGCATCAGGAAGTTCCTATCTCTCCTTACGCACTGCTGCACGTTATGTCATCGACTTCCCCGGTCAAGTCTGACTTATTAAAATATTCCTCGCATTAGATTTGTATTCTGAGTATGAATCTCAGGGAATACCTTCTTCCAAATGGCACGCAGAGGAAGTGGCTATTGTTGTAAAGGTGAAGGAATATGGACTGTTTTCACCAGGCTCAGGGATGTGCTGACTTTATGTGTGTGTTAAGAGGCCCACTATCAGATTCAGGCCTGGTCCCTCTGGGCTATAAAGCCCGGTGTTGGATCACCACTCTGCTGGGGCCTGCAAGGGCTCAGTATAGAGGGGAGAGGGAGGGATACTCACAGGGGCTGCAACAGGAGTGTGCTGGGTTTTTTTTTTTTTCTCCTCTACTTCCTTTCCCATCTCTGTGTTTCTAGGTAAACTTCCTTTTCTCCACACTGAAAAGGCTGTCTCTCTCTCTCTCTCTCTCTCTCTCTCTCTCTCTCTCTCTCTCTGTGTATGTGTTTTTTTTAGAGACCTACTGTTTTTCTTCATCTCTTGAATTCCCTTGGCTCATCAGTCTCCTCATTTCCTGTTTAGTTCAGTTTTTCTTTCTTTTCTGACCATTTACAACTCAAACTCAATTTTTCAAATTTAAATTTGCTTTCATTTTTTTTTTTTACTCTTTCAATCAAATTCTCATCTTTCTTTTCATTCTTTGCCTAATTTTATTTAAAAAAAATAGGCCTGTCACAAAAACTGTATCGGTGAATTTATTTATTCCATGCATAATCAAATGTCTTATTAATTATCAGCTATGCCATACAATTCTTACATAGCCATTACTCTCTACAAAAATAAAAAATAATCTGTTCCAACTTTGGGAATATTTAGTTGCACAAATCATTCCAAGCCTAAGGACATACACTGCAAAAATCTGCATCATAATAAATAATGTCTTTCCATTATCAAGCTCTGAATGTGTTATTTTCTTAAAGTGAAAACTTGTAGTGCAGTAAGTTAATTGTAGATTGAAAACAAGTTACAAAAGATCTCATGGCACTGGCTTATTAAAAAAAAATGTCTGTTCGAACAGTGGACAAAAACCTGGAGTTTTTTTTTTCTTTTTTACAGTGTAAAGATGTCTCCCTCTCTCTCCCTGCATCACCTCACTGTCCTCCAGCTTGGGAAGCCATCAGCGAGCCTCTCTGGCTGGCCTGCGGTGAGGCACAGGGTTATGGCTCTGGCTATTGAAACGCTACGCAGACAGACACACACACACACACACACACACACACAGGTGGTGTTTCACTTTCACTCCGGGTAGAAAGTGACTGACTGACTAAATATGACTGGGCTCCCTCTGTCCTTGCACATCTGGAGTGGGCTGAATGGAGGGAGGGAAGGGGAGGGGAAGGGTGTGCGGAGTGGTGAATGGCAAAAACGCAAAGACAGAGCGTGTGTGTCTGCGTAGAGGGCGGCATGATATGTGTGTTGTGGTTCTGATCTCTTCATTTTTGTGGATGAGAGGGTGCTTGTGTGTATGTAAAGGTTGAAGGCAGAAAGATCAATATAAAGAACGTTTTCTATGAACATTTTACCACTTAAAGATTTTTAATCTACTTCTTAAAAGACATAAAAGTTTGTAGAAAAAATTGCTTTAAATACTTAAAGAAGAAAAGGACGCATGTGCTTTGTAAACAGACAATTCCTATCTAATCTATTGCTATTTTTCATTTTATGCTGATGTGTAAAAATCTATATGATACAGTATGAATCTATCAAATATGAAAAATGAATCGGTGTTTGTGGGTTTTGTGCGTTTGAACTACACTTCCTTAGTAGCACTGTTCCTGTCAATAATGTAACTGAACTTAACGACTAAAAGAAAGTGAGAGGGGAACCGACAAAATCAAGTAATGACGACCGAGAGAAAAAGGGAAAAAGAGTCAAAAACAGATGAAGAAGCAGAGAGAAGACAGAAGGCTGCGAGTGTGAAAGACAGAGAGAGAGAGAGAGAGCGAGAGAGAGAGAGAGAGAGAGAGAGACAGATGTTCCAGTGCTGCTGCTCTGCCCAGCGAGGGGAAGTGAAGCGTGCAGCTGCAGCTCTCGATGACGAATCATTTCCCAGATCAAGATCCATTTAAAAACAGGCAGGAAATTTCCAGTTACTTCATGTGTATTGAGCTGATTACCTGCACAAAGGAGAGTCCAGCACTGCCTCAACACCCACAGGATCAAACCTTTTATGACTGTCATACACACCTCATGAGTACTAACTTCACGCATGAATAGAGGGATATCAACACACACGTAAACACACACACACACACACACACACACACACACACACACACTTTTGATTGCCACAGGACTGAACAGAAGTATCTGACCATCATCATTAGCCATGAAAGAGAAGGACTGAAATGAGTGAGACCTATCTATCTGGAGACTCCTTTTTAGTGCGAGTTGAATAAACACATAAAAGTAATTAATGTAAAAGAAGAGCGAGCCAGGCCCTTGAACTTTGTTTTTCTTGCGCTGCCTGGTGAGCGGTGTGCCGGTGAGGTGCAGCCGCTCTTCATCTGTGTGTGTTGGAGTGCGCTTCACAGAGGGCTACCGCTACGTTTGGCAAGGGAGGGGTCCCCTTCACACAGCTGTGCAAATCTTCCTGAGGATCACATCCGTATGTATGGTGTGAGTGTGTGTGTGTGTGTGTGTGTGTGTGTGCGTGCGTCCGTTTTAGCATCGGCACCTGTACAAAATCTCACCGTCTCATCTCGGAGGCCCCCTAAAGAACTCGACACCGGGTCCTGCTCAATAGCAGCCCTCGCACCGCCACACCGTCCAAAAGCAACAGCAGGGCTGGGGAGGGGGCCTCCAGCGCTTCTGCGGCACGTGCCTGCCGCTCCTCTAGCTCATGACCCAAGATGGAGTTACGGGGTTTAGGGGAGAAACGGCTGCTCGCTGCCCCCTGAGCCCCCCTCGGCTCTTCAGGCTCCACACTCGCAGGCTGCCCCTGGCCCCATCAAAGGCTCCACTGGGTGGAGAGGGGAACCCGGCTGGAACTCCGGCTCATTGTTTTTCTCTCGCGCTAGTAGCCGAGACCATTAGTGTTAAGGAGAGGCCACATGTTAGAGGTGGGATTGAGAGGGGAGAAGAGAAAGAGAAGGGATAGGGGAAAGTGGAGGAACACGAAACTGTGAGCTGGTGTTAGACAGAAGAGTTAATTCTAGTGAATTAGGGAGCTTAATTAAAATTTGAGTTTATTGAATAAAACACAAAAACAGAGTGAATATAGGTGTAATCAAAAAAAATTCTAGCTCTCAAAAATGATACTGGGCAGTTGTATAAACTCAGTCTAAAGTTGTCAGACTACTCAATGTCATGCCTAGGCAAGTGCAAATGATACCCTAGTAAATGTTTCAAAACATCTGCATTTAGATTAAACCAAACATTTACAGATCTCACATAAAAATGACTCAGGCACTTCAAGTATGAAGAATGTATTGTTTCTCAGCCCGACAGGAATCTCATCTTGGCACAGCTCGTTGTTTTTCACACAAGAATCTCGTGTCTTTCAGTGCAAAACATCGTAGGAGGGATGAGCTCAGAGATGAGCTGAGAAGAGGATGATAATGATGATGATGATGATGAGTTACTGAAAACGGTATTTGGTAGAATGTTTGAACGGCTACATGGGAATGTGCTATTTCAGTGTCAGCCCTATTCTGGGAATAGAAACAGTTTTAGTCATAACAATGGCACGCTCGCAAGATGGCTGATAAGATGCTGATTAGATGAGCTCAGTCTGGGGAATGTGTGTGTGTGTGTGTGTGTGTGTGTGTTTACGTGATGGAGAGGGAGGGAGGGAGGGTGGGAAGAAGAAAGGAAGAGACAAACAGGCAGAAAAGAGAAAGCAGGGGGGAAACAAAGCAGCAGAGAACGACTGAGATGCCCAATTAGGATGAATGTGACTGTGAGCAAGTAGGGCAGGAGCGGAGGTGGCTGAAGTCTGGTGACAGACGGGATGTGTAATATGTAACCAACGTCAGAGCCCCGTTAATGTTTGCTGTGAGCTTCCTGTTGGAGCGGTTTCCACACTGAGGAGAGGGCGGAGGGGGCGGGGCCCAATTTTGCCATTTGTTTGTTAAGAACAGACAAGATTGGGCTCCTGCTCTCACACAAAAACATCAAAGGTCATTACAGGAACAACAAACATTACGGCTAAAATCTTTTGTCGAAGATTGAAAGGAAAAAAACGGGAATGCTTGAAGACGGCAGACAGATGGTGATTTGATTCACATTTTCCTCTTCATCTGTGTGGTTCAAATCCTGCTTTTTAATCACATACAAAAGCTAAAGCTCACTAAAAGTATAACAGCTCTGGCATCGCTCCATTGGGTATCTCCACGGGTCTCCTTAACCCGTTTTATTTTCCCTCTTGCTATCTTTCTCCTCGCCTTCCTCTCTTCTCCCTCGCTGCAGATTTAACGATGCTCCTCTTATTGTGAGCCATTCATCTGTTTTATGCAGCACTGGGGTATAAATCAGGGGCCCGAAATGCCCTCCAAACTCTGGGAACCCCTCTTCCCCAAAACTGGCCCAGTGAGCTGGAGATGAGGTGATTTAATATCAGAGGTTGCTTTGTCTTAGCATGCTGTGCCACTGACATCTCCCTGCGCCACTAAAAGCTAATGCTAAGTCCAGCCTGCAGCTGGAAGAGGGAGGAAAGGAAGGAAGAGAAGAAAAAAGTGTTGTGGAAATTTATGAGCTGGCCCACTGTGGGCAAACCCACTTCTCATATTGTCATTTTACTATTCCTGGGAAAATGAAATTTAACCTTTTTGTTTTATTGCTAATACCTAATTTTCTAATAATCGTATAATTTTATGAGGACGTTCTGTAAATTCCAGCCTACATTTTCAGACTCTAAGGGGCATCAGTGAGACATCCACAGGTGCGTGACATTAAGGACATGACAGGGGGGAGGAAACTCTGCTTGTGAGTTAGGTCAGTGTTTATGGATGATGTGACGTTACCACATCATTAGGCACTATAAACTGACAGAATGGAGGGAATGACGTGGCCTAATGGAGTGACCACCCACCTGACATCACGCTGTATTGTCACACGCTGGCGCATGACAAGCCCTCCTCTGTTGAATCCGTGTCACCAGCGCACAAACTTGGCACTCGCCAGCGGCCGTGCCCTCACACCTCGTGCCAAGGAGGTGTCCGAACACTCAAAGCCACAAAAGAGCCAAGAGAGGCCTTAATCAGCCCTATTCACACCTGCCAACCGGAGGAGGGACGCGACACATAATGTGTGCCAAGAAATAGACTTGTATGTTTCTAAAGAAGAGCATGAAACTCTTTTAGTGTCTGAATGCCACAGGGTTTGCTTTTCCCATCTTCCTTTATGAAGAGATGGTCCACTGGTGGAAGAGGCTATCCAGTAAATGATTTATTGTTATGAGCTGCTGTTTTTCAGGCCGGACCCCTTAACATTTCCAACGTAGCTTTTGTCAAAATCAGCAAGGAGTTGCTTATTAACGTGATCGTTTTTTTGAATTCTAATTTGTGGTATTTGTCACAGGACAAATCATGCATCTTAAAGGTTGCAGGTTCAATCCCCTTAACACAAAATCAAAATATAACTTATTTAAACAAACAGCCTGAATGATTAACAACAGAATGGTAATAATATGTCACCTTGGGGTCATCATAGATCCACTGATGTCCAGTAAAGAATGGCCTAGGGACATACATCTCCAAGGATGTCTGATTTACACACAACATATCCTGGCTATAAGAGAAATTTCTTCTTTCCCAAACCCGCATACATCGACATAATACACCAAGACAGACAAACGCGCATATAGAAACACACATACCATGTGTGTATTGAGCACTTATGGGAATATAATAGGAGTCCACATTCAACCCATTCAGCTCACCATTTCAGCTCTTTTGTCTCACTGCCCCTTTACCCCTCCATCATGCACAATTATGATAAAGACATTACCAGCTACCATAACACAGTTTGAGGAATGACACATGTGTACAAGCATTGTCCCCCCGCTACCTCAAAAGCTAGCCTGTGGCAAACTAGAGAAGAGTGCTGCTCATTTATAGTGGGGGGCCTTCTTCTACTGCTGCATTTTCATGCTTTCAGTTCTCATTAAAACCACAAAAAGAGAACTGCAAAGGCCCCTTGGAGCCCGGGCCTTGGAAATTTCGCTACGCTAAACCTCCATAATATGCGCCTCGGTCCCACAAACATACTCAAGGGGGGCTCTTTGGTTGCCGTGTAATAAGTCCTGGCGGGCTAGCCTTGTAATTGGCCATAATTAAAAGGAGGCAGAAGGAGACGAGGCTCTTCCTCTCAGCTTCAGCTGCCAGGCAGCAGGAAGTAGTAAAGACACGCTGTCTCTTCCTTTACTAGGTGCCACTCCGTCTTACTCTTTGAGCCTCTTTTCTCCCTTTCTTCCTGTCACTCAGCATCTTTGTGAGTAGTATCTTTCGGGTCTCTGTTTGGAACAACCATAGAGTGGAGGGGGGTTGAGCTTGAGTGTGTAACGTCTATCCCTCTTTATCCTTAAAACCCCCGCCGTCCTTACTGCACAATGTGTGTGTGTGTGTGTATGTGTGTGTGTATGTGTGTGCGTGTGTGCGCGTCTTTACCATCTTTGTCTCTGTTCAGCCTGTAATTATTCAGTCTGCAGATGCTCCCAGTGTGTTTGTTGTCGTCTGTTTCCTGCCTGCAGCCTCGTCAATATCATGTCTGTGCAACTTTCACGACACAACACCACGTCTAAAGGGCCCGTCTCCACTCAGCAGGCACATTACATCTGAGAGATGCAGGATTCACTTGCTTTTTCCATGCTACGTGTAAATTTGGCCTCAGGACCCCCTCTTGGATAATACTCTTTGTAAAACAACAGTGTAACGCGTGTTTTCCTCTGCATGCTGACATTTAATTATTATTTCATCAAAGCAAATCCAACATTTAAAAATGACCTTTTCATCTTCTCATTTTGATACTTTTAATTTGCCTTGCTTTTCAGTTCATGTTTTCAACTCCAAGCAATTCAGCTGGACACAGAAATATTGAAGCTTTTTTACCCATAAATCTGTTCATAAATGGCCCTGAAGTAACAAACCATTGCTGATCCTCTGAGCAGCACAAGATCAAATGACTGCATCCTTAACAGGCCGTCCCAAACATCACTGTGGGAAACTCCGTATTAAAGTTATGAACCATTTTAAGAGTTTAACTCGTGGATTAATTTCAGTGAGTTTGTGAGGTTCTGAAATAGTGGATGGGAAACTTCATCCAGAAATGTTTCCATGATTAACATTAATCACCGTAGAACAAAAACTTTCATTTATGATGCAAGACTTCCTGGGCTCTTAATTCCCCCACTGAACATTTCTAATTCATGACCATTATATCGTTCACAAAGTGATCATTTCTAATTTATAAAGCCCTGCGTGCTGCCTGTACTCTCCAGGCATCGCGTTGGTATCTCAGCCTCAGCTAACACCTGTCTCAGCGCACTGCTGACAGAAGGGAGAGTGCTGACGGGGCAGCGTGGAGCTTTTGTTACCTGAGCGTCACTCACCGTAACCCAAAACAAGACAGCTGCTTGACTTAGCATCAGGCTGAAAGGAAACACTGGCAAGGTAGGGATGGAGAGGAGCAGGGAGGGAGGGAGGGAGGGAAGGAGGGAGG
>NW_019174497.1:4190393-4228321 GCF_002260705.1 Seriola dumerili | reverse complement strand
ATCATGGTGTTTGATAGGATTGACATATAAAAAGCTTTATTCTGAATATTGTCTGGTTTAACGTGAGAGCAACGCAGACAGCTGCGGGATTGTACTGTACATCTGACTGACTGTTTGCTGAAGCTTTGTTGTAAACAGCCATTTGGCTTCTGCACTTCATTTCAGATGTTTCAAGCTTTTATTGAGCTGTAGCTCATAAATACGCACCGAGGGGGCTTTTAAGACCGTGCGCAGGCCATTTCCACATATTATGTTTCACATTCTGACATTTAAGTGGGAATCAGGAGGAGGGAGGGAGGGAGGGAGGGAGGGGAAAAGGGAGTGGTGGGGGAAGAGAACAAGTTTGTTTGTGTGCCAAGTTCATATGCGTGATGCTGAATGTTAGAGGCCTTGTCTTGAACAAACAGAGTTGATGGCAAAGTGTATTTAGAGATAGGGTGGTGAGAAATGTAAATGTTGCCAGGTATAGTCAATGACATGGGGTTCATTCAAAACCACAAACAAACAAAGCTATACCACTCAACTACATCCAAGCACAATAAAAAGAAGAAAATATCTCTGACTTACTAAAGTCAGAAGACCTTAAATAACCCCCTGTTTCATCAACACTATAATGTTAACTCCTTTTTAACTGCTTCTTGTTTCTTTCAACCCCTAAAGGCACATTTCTACCTCAGTGTCTGAACTCAACTGAACTTTGCTGACTTCACTTTCTTCTTTCTCTCGGTCTCTGTTGTCAAAAGATGAAAAAAAATGACAAGGGGTCAGGCAGGGCCCAGTGGCAGCCATATTTCCTGAGGCTCCGCCTGTGGTCTTTACAGCCAAAAACACACACGGACAGACAGTGGGAGGATTCTGCCGTGACCTTACACCCCAGCTGGGCTCCCTTAGGGTCGCCGGAGGCCACTCTGCAATCTCTGTAGAGGCCAGCACCTGGATCACTGGACCCACAAGGGAAAGAGGGTGAGGGTGTGTGTGTGTGTGTGTGTGTGTGTGTGTGTGTGTGTGCGCAAGGGCTTGGGGGAAGGGGGTCTCTGGGGAAATGAATCAGCCACTTAGTTCAGCATCCCGCCCCCTCACTTACAGAGCTCGCTTCAGCAAGACCCAAAGGTCAACTCTCACCCTTTCTCGCATTTCTCTGTCTCTTTTTGCCATTTCTCGCTACCTCCCCCACCTCTCTCATCAGAGGTGAACAAGGAGCTATTTCAGAGTGATATGAGAAACAGAGGTGGGTGCTCTGTGTGTATGTATGTATATATGTGTGTCAGAAACGGGGCGTAGGTCAGGTCAGAGCACTATGCCACCTTCTGTCGTCCCAGCGAGACTTAAATTAAAACAATACCACATAAGAGAGCAGACATGGTAAATTTCAGACAACACCACCGGCACTCATATTTGAATTCATTCCTTGGCGTGAATTCAAGTTGAAATAACAGATGAGACTTTATATGATATTCCACGCCTTTGTTGGTAGGTGCAAAAAGACCAAAAAAAGCCAGCCAGCTGTAATTGTACGTCTGAGAGAAAGCAGTAATCAAGCATTTCACATCTTACGAAGGTGTGGAGCGGAGCGGGCCTGCAGCAGACAATCAAAACGCCCGCAAGATCGGCATCTAAGACGAAAAACCATTTCCTAATCTGCTTAAGCACAGTGTAAGCGTGTTCAAAAAAGGCGTGCAGGTAGCTTATATGCGCCTGGATAAGGTGGATTTACACTGGAGATGGCGACTTCACAAGGAATGCTTTGTCAAAATTATGGGTCTGAGTGATTGTGGTAAAAAATATGCTGAGCGGCATGATACCATGATTCAACAACCGCTCTTTTATCAAGGCACATACCTCCTCACCCTCAGAATGCCTCCCCCCTTTGGAAAGCTTGGTACAGTATATACTGCAAAGTATAAAACCATGTAAAATGAGCTGGTATCAGTGTGTGCAATCATTTTCTATTGGTGTGTTTAGCTGTGTTTTTTTTTTCCTTCCTGGTGCTCGTGTGTGCGCTGTAAATGTCTGAACAGAGAAGTGTGTGTTTTGTGTGTGTGTGTGTGTGTGTGTGTGTGTGGTGCCCAAAGCGTACCAGTTGGGGCTATCTCTTACCTTGTCACCCTATACGAGATCAGTTTGTGCCAAAGGCAAGAGAGGAGAGTCAGGTTTGTACATTGTATGACACCCATGCCCCTCGTATCCCCCTTCGCCACGGCTGCCAAACGCCCACTGATGGAAAGTCGGCATCGGCCCAACATGCACCCACCGGGCATATCAGCACGGGGCCGACACACCCCCCTCACATACACAACCGCAGAGACACACACAAGCAATGTACACAAAGAGAAACTGGAGGCACACACCCACACTGACACACCTAAGGGCAGAGAGGGGAGAAAGGATACTGTTATGGGTGAGAGAGACACGGAGAAGTTGATTTGTGAGTGAGAGTGTGTGGTGCTGTTATGGCCGACATCTGGCTGTAAGAGAATCTGTGGCTACTCAGATGCCCGGGGGCCTGGGGCTGATGACAGTCCCCTCCCACCTCCTCCTGCCTGATGGCAAGGACTGATAGTGATGGGACAATGTGGCCTTCCTCCAACTGCGACTACACCAGAGAGAAAATCACGCAAACACACACACACACATGCAAATGCTGCAAAAAAAAGTTACTTACACCTAGTTAATAATTCACTCCGATATAGACTCACAGAATCTTATAGATGGAGATTCACTTCCTTCAGCAACTGGGGATATCTTGCAACTCTTCATGAAAAAGGTCACTCCGTTTCCATTGGGAAAAATAGACAAAAAAAAACTCTCTGTCCTTGATCTTTGTAATATGAAAATCAAAATCCTACAAATGCAGTCAATTATCTGCACAAATACAGACCCGGTGCCAGTACCCACTGAGCCAATATGTCCCATGCAATGACCCCCCTTGGCTGCAGAAAGAAAAACAATGAATTCAAACTCACCACATACAGTAAATTGACTTATTAAGCTACATATGTTTTGCAGTGCACATCCCCCGGAGGGAAGAGGGAGTCACATTCACAGCACTCCATCACACAGCAGAGGGCCAGAACTGGAGGGATCATTGTGTGGTTCGGTGGCGTCCAGTTTCCGCCCCCTTCCATTGCCTCAGAGCAGCAGGCTGGTGCAACTGGATCTGTCAGCCGGGTCCATCAGATAGCCGCCATGGCTGTGTCTAACTCTGTCTACCTGTCAAAGCTGTGTGGCTGTCATCCAGCCAGTCAGGCAGCCATTGCCCGTCCACCGCCCCTGCCTTATCAGGATAATGAGCTGCATTTAGGTCCATTATGAGCTGACCCCGAGGACTTTCTCTGCTGCTAAGCAGGGGCCTTGTGCCAGTGATGGACAGGCCAGCGGGAACGTGATATGGGGCTGCAAGAGCAAGACTGCAGGGGATAGGAATGAAGAAACAGTGCATGTGGTGGCCGGCTGCCTCGGGACAGTGATAATGTAAGAAAGAACGGGGAAAGTCCACAGTGGGTTCACACTATTTCATTAAAAGGAATCATAATACTGATTGTGAACAAACAAGAAGACTGCTGGGAAGACTGGCAGCCTCCTCCAGCCTCTACACTCCACTTTACGTTCCATACTACCTGATTGGACTTTGTAGGCCACAATGGTTTTCTGGCAGTAAAGAGTACAAATGAAGTGTTTTCAGATGGCTGAAGGGGGGGAAGAAGGTCAATGGAAAAAGTACCTCCCACATGTTTATCCTCTTCAGTAAAGTCAAAGAGAAAACAAATGATGAGACCAAACAAGAAGGCGAACAGGAACAGTGACAAGGTGGGGTTAGCAACGTCCTTTTTTGTCAAAGCATGGGTAGATTTTCTAAGAGAAATGTTAGCCAGTGAGAAAAACTCTCATCTCGTACCATTCTGCTATTTTTTTTTTACAGTAATGACACCAAGGTATTAAATAAGGCAAGACTCAGACCCTGGAGCCCATCCAGCAGCTATGTGGCCATTCTGTCTAAAAGCTCTATCAGTGGGCCTTTAAGATGTAAAGTTTGCCCTGAGGGTGAAGGTCGATCAAAGGCCAAAATGGTTTTAAAATCAACCAATCACCAATTTCATGATAATCCAGCCATTGTCCCTAGTTTTTCAGTAATCTAGTCATGACCAGTCAAGTCCAAAATACACTGGCACTGAATGATGTGCCTCACAACTGCCGGCTTTTTTATCTTAAGTATAAACACCCAGCAGCAGCAGCAGCTAGCCACATGTCAGCGCAGGTAGACACAACAGTTTACAACACTGTGCTATTTTCTGGCGTCAAAGTTTTTTTTTTTTTTTTTTCCCTCACTCGCTCTTGGACACATGTCGGCTACTGTACCTTGACTTCTTCTCTTGTCAGGTTGTTGCTCTGTGGGCTTGTAGCTGTCACGATGGATGGGGAAAGACAGGAAAATATCCAGATCTCTACAACCCACAATCCTGGTATAATGTTTAAAAAGACTTTCCCTAGTGAGCCATAGCCAGAGAGATTGTCTCTTTGGGCGATGAATCAAGTGAAACAACACACAAGAGACTGTTGAATTCAACACAAATTCATTTTATATGCTAGATTTCTTTTTATCCTCATGTGCTTTGGAGCCTTTGGAACCATATGAATATCCATAACAAATTTAATGGCCAGTAGCTGTGGAATGGACACATTCACTGACCGACTGATAGACCAGGTAACCTTATCATTTGTAAGGGATCCTTCTGTCCTACAACTAGTGGGACAAAAATGCTACAATTTATATTTAGAGACGACATGTGAGTGTTTGTGTTTTTCCATATGGTCCTAAAAATATACATAGTACCTCTTGTACTCTTTATCTGCAGTCTTGAAAAACAGAAAACTATTTTGCTGAAACTATTAGTCAATTACTAATAACTACAACTAATTAAACTATTTTGATAATCAATTCATCATCACTTTTGTTAAGTATTTTTTGCTTTTCACTGTTTTTTTTTTTTATCACAGTAAATTAAATATCTCTGGCTTTTGGACTGTGTGTTATATATAATATGTCATCTTGTAATGAGCATTTTTCACAATTTTCTGTCATTTTATGAAAAAAAAAAGATTCATTCAGAAAAATAACCTGCAGATTAATCAAAATCAATGATACTGTTAGATAAACCATTTTCCTAAGCTCCAACCTAAGTCTGCTTCCTTATACATGCAACATCGAGTGGCCAATAAAATGAATTGTATTATTAATGAGAAGGTAGACATTTACACCAAACGAGTACACAAAAAAGTAAGTAGGCAGACATACTGTACACACACACACACACACACACACAGACGACACAAATACTCATTCATGCACAGAAATACAGACATGACAAACCACACAGACATATAATTTTACTTCCCTTTCGCTCTCTTGTTATCTCTCACGCTCTCTCCCTCTTTCTTTCTCAATCAGTCAACAGAGTTATAATCTATTGATTGTGAGCTCCTAACAAGCTCCTCTTTGTTTTTGCACCCGCAAATTGCTTTGAGGACAAACCACAGTAAAAAAAAAAAAAGAGAGAGAGTGGGAAAACCTACAAAGCTTTGCCCGAAGTGACGCACACTCATTACCATCATCACAAGGGATAATTAGTACAAGAGGGTAAAAAATAATGTTGCCATCAATCAAAACAAAGGACTGGGTGGGAGGACACAGCCGGTGGAAGAAAGAAGAGGAGCAAAAGTGGCGGGAAGACGAGTCAGCAGAGTGAAGCCCATGGGAACTGTGAGTCAGGGATAGTCAATGACTGACCGAGCACACACACACGGTAAACAGAAACACACATATACTGGTTCACAGTGACCAAATAACACAATAACACACACACACGCAAACGCACGCACACGCACATGCACACACACACACACACACACACACACACACACACACACACACACACACACACACACACACACACACACACACACATGCACGCACACACTTACACTAGCCCAAAGATCACCAGCACATAAAGGCACTCTCAATACAGCAATAAGCCATATTTTCCATGTTCTGGCCTATTTAGCTTGATGTGATTCATCCAGACGTCTCCCTGCAAACTTCAGTTTTATGGATGTTGCTTAAGTTTACTGTTCAACAAATAAGGATGTCGAAAGTTCACTGAAAATGGGCCTGAAGCTGTGTTGGTTCTGTCATGACCTCATGATTAATGCAATTCAGCGGTGACATTGGATATTTCTCAAGATGGGGGACTCTGCAGAAATCCTGTACGGAGATTAATGATTTATTGGTCATCAAATGGTTAATGGCTTGCAGTGTTTGTCAGCGCAACCTTATCTGCTGTGATTGCAGCACGCTCGGCTGATTGCTTTGCATGAGTCTAACTAAATACCCATAGGCTCAGGCCCAGGCTCACTCTCTCTTTCTGTCTCTTCACAGTCTTGATGACTTACAGCTGAGCTGATATATTTACGGGCATAAAGAAGCATTTTAATGCAATACTATTAATAATGCAACCATTACTCTGTCTTGATGTCAACCAGATTTATAGTTATGACGGTTCTTCCTTTTGTGGTGGCTTTTTAAGCTCGTTTTAATTCAATGGGGCATAGTTTAGCTTTGAAGAAGCAACAAAAACAAACAGTAGTTTTGGATTGATCTGCTTGTTTGTTGGTCGGAAGCCTGATGACTTGAAGAGTGCACTGCATGGTGTGTTTTCTTGGCTTTGTCCGCTGGAAAGAGTAATTGTACCAGTCTTAAGTGTCCCGTTTTTTACGAGCTGCATTAGTGTTTTCCATCAAGCTGCAATTACAGGCTATTCATACACAGGGCAGGCCCTCCTCAGAGTGCAGTGAATGGAACCAACTAGCGAGCTCTGCTTGGTACTTTCTGGGAACGTCTAGCAGACACAAGCTATGTATTGATATGCAAAGCATATACGTGTTGGTATGCAAATGTATGTGAAGTGTATATCTATAGGAGCTGGAATAAACACTGCAGATATCATGCAAATATGGACTTTGACTGTTGAGCGTGAACAAACATAGGTTGGGCTCCATGCACATATCTATGGCTTATTGATGCTGCTTGAAATGATTAAATCAAGCTATATTTTCGGGTGAGACAGCTAGAAGAACAGATAAGCCACGGATGTAGGGGAGTAGGAAATATTTAATTACCTTCTGGACATTTGTCTCTAATGCACATGGTCAATAACCTCACTCCTGTACTTCCCCTTTCCTTTCAAAACCACCCCCAATACCAAAGAGGTTACACCAGCAACAAAACATGCCAATGATTTACCCATATATACTACAGACTTTGAGCAGAAGCCACAGTCATGTACTTATAAACCACACCCTGGTGCTACGTAATGCTTACATCTATCGGAAAAGCATCCCATCTGGTACATCCCGGCGCTCCAGACTCTTCTCCCCTCACAACCACAGTGGGACTGGGAATTTCAGCCTTTCCTACAGGGCCCAAATGAGCTTTCCATCCCAGGGAAAAGGGCTGATGGCTGTGCAAGCTGGAACTTAGGCACTGACACATATAATGACATGGGCTTAAAGATTTAAAGGAATGACTAACTGGGGCCTGTTCTGTGAAGAAAAATATTTAAGATGACATTCTGGAAAAGCCATGATGTTAATTTGCATAAAAAATCATATTATAGGCCTATTATATATATAAATTTACTCATGTAGCTAAAAATCACGAATCACAACTTTGCCTTGAGGCCTTAGGCTTTTTCAGGGTTCTCTGCCATCATCCTGTTTTTATAGTGTTGTCCATATGTACATAGTATTTCCCCATAGTTCCAATATGGATGATTACAAGGGTAATCGACTAATAGCTAGTTAATCATTTAACATTAGGCAATCAAGTCTCTAATCACACTGTTAGCATTGTGTTTCTCGAGGACTAGGGTCACCAATTATACTTTATATTGTTGAATTTCTTTTATTTTTTGTCCCTGTTAACAGTAAGTGTCATTCTCTCAAAAATAGTTTCAGATCTTATATTCGATCTGGGCGCCAACAGACTGGAGTGGGTGTGTCTTGACAACAGGATCGTCATGTGCCATTCCTTCATACCTCCAATTACATTTTGAACTATTCATCAGTTATTCCATTATTAATGCAAAGACAAGGCTGTTTAATGTCTGTTTCTTTTGAGTAGTGTTTTTTTTTTTAAAGAAAATGATTAGCCCCTTTGTTTTCTTTAGGCTGCTGGTTTGTGCTTTATGGACTGCTGAGCACCAGTCAATGAATAACAATTGTTAAAACATAATAAAAACCCCACTCGGTCGCTCCTCCAGCCTGAAAGCCAGCTAACCGTGGACGATAGATACGATTAGGAAGTCTATTTCTGCTCTAAAAGTGCTACAATAATATGATCCTTTGTTTTGGTTAAGTAGAGTTTTTCTTAAATTCTTTGTTACGCTCAAAGACATTACTTCCTATGTTCAATGATTTGACTTTAACTACATAACTTTCAACTGTTTCAGTGCCCTGTGCGGTTTAATATGTTACCTGAGGCACTAAAATTGGATGATATTATAAACTTTCCTCCACTACCATCCCATGCTGAAGTGAGGTTTTTTTTTATGCTGCAGTAAATGTAGCTCACAACAGCAGAGAGGCAGGAGCTGGTGTCGTTCGCGTGGCTGGTTAATGTGTAACCTGTTCGACTGGTGCTGTAGGAACAGGTGAAAATCAGCTTTGTTAGTTTTGTCCAGTTCTTTGATGGCCCCTGACGCACCAAGCCAACCTCAGAGAACATGTGGCAACAAAGGCCACATGATCAAAGGCCTTGTGTTGTTTCACATCCTATGTGAAGAAGTTGCATTGTAACACACAGCAATGATTGGAACCAATGGCCAGCTGACCCCGAACATATTTTCTACGACTAATAAGAGGAAATTACTGGTCAATTTGCTTTGCACCACTATTTTTAGCCCGTGACTTTGGTTGCAGAAGAGGAAAATGAATATACAGATGTGAAAAACAGGAAGAAACTAAAGTAAATGAGTGAAATCAATGAGGTGTCCTGGCGGCTTAGAAGACCAACAATGTGAAACAATGTCCCTTGGTTTAAACCCAGTTGGGAAGCTTTACAGCATGTTATCCCCTCTGTGTCTCCACATGTCCTCTAGTGGGCATTCAGACCCAAAACTGCTGTTAATAAAATGCAGAGGGCTAAATTGCTGCTACATTGGCTACGTGCGTTCCCTCTGGAAGCCCAGTTTAAGTAGTAGATAACTAAGTTTGAAGCCTTATCAGATGCCAAAACTCTGCACACCAACCTATACTATCATAAGGAAAGATTGTACTGCTCTGATAAATCCATCACTGCAACAACCGTTTTATCCTTGTTGAATGATGACGAATTTAGTTTGAGTTTGAGTTTTTTTTAGTTTATATTTTGCTGGAGCCTTCTGCATTGACACCCCTACTAAGCCAGTGGACAAAAATGTACTTAAGCCAATGGCAATAAACACCAAAAAGGACTGGCAATGACACAAGACATACTGCCAAAATTACGGCCAATGGTCGGCTACCAACACTCTGACTAGTTGGCTTGGTGTATCAGGGCCCTCCGTAACCATAGATTTGGAAAGCGAGCTTTTCCTGCCACACCAGATTTGGGACATTTGGCTGGGAAAAGATGGGCTGAACTATGGGAAAATCTTAGCACACAGCCGCTAAAGCGTGGGAAAATGCTGTCCTATGTTACCACACCATTCACACCCAATTTCATGGCAGTGCTTTAAATTGTCACAAAGTGTGATATAGCTTTACTGATAGCTCTAGGTCTATCATTAAAGACTTAACAGCGACTTATGTAGCCTGAAAGACAGTGTAATAAGTTTTATCTTAACTTATGAGTGCAGCTTTACTGTCAGTGTGCCGCTCAATGGAACAACCCGGGAAGTAGTGCTGTCAATGTGGAGCATGTTGGGTTTATACCTCCACACAGTCATTCTTTGAAGCTGTTTAAGGCGCTTGATAAGCTTAAAACCTACTTCTCTAATCTTTTAGGAACATGACTTGTGAAATGTTTCTTAGAATTAGTTTTGCTATCAGTCGTTTTCTTCTTATGAAAAAGAGATGCATCTTCTTTAGATGTGGCGTTCTTTATTAAAAAGGTTTACTTCCCCAAATGCTCCTGTTACCAGACTATTGTGACGTCAAGTGTATCTGTCTGTGTGCACTGGTGTGAGAGAGGAGATATTTATGTGTGTGTTTATCAGCTTTTCTCCTCGAGGCCTGTCACACTACATCTTGTGATACAGCAACCACACATGCGTGATTGCACGCCCAGTACAGACATGACTCAGCCACCTTTTGACAGAGATTTAGCAGATCTGCTTGAACGGAGCTGCATGTGGTTTCACTTTAAGGCTCCTAACATGGCGTGCATCAAACACAATACTGCGAGCCGGATGAGTGGAGTTACGTTAAGGTGTGTGTGGTAAATCCGCATGTGCAAAGCCAGTAGTGAGTGTTTGTATATATATGTGTGTGTGTGTGTGTGTGTGTGTGTGTTTGTGTGTGTGTGTGTGTGTGTGTGTGTGTGTGTGTGTCCTTCAGTAAAGGTGACCACTAATAAGCGACTGTAGCAGAGTGACCCCGTGGTCTGTGGAGAGAGCCAGTGTGCTGTGGCTGAAAACACACACACGCACACATGCGTTTATGAATATTCACTTATAGGTCAGTCTGTGTGTGTGTGTGCGAGTGTGTGTGTGTGTGTGTGTATGTTTGTGTGTAAGTGTGTATCACGATGACCACCACCCCCTCATTACCTCCATCATGGCTGGAAACAATCAGCCACTCTGCCCCAGTTGTAGGCCAGACTCAGGCGTTGCAGACCTACAGACCTAGCATTAGAGAAGCCTCGATCACCACAGCCTGACTGGCCTCAGATTGGATCCAGCTTTCTAAACTATGGGCAGTATAATCTCAGAAACCCAAATCAAAATAGCCTTTCCCCCCATTTCAACCATACATGCTGAATGCCTCGGCATAAAATTTATTGATTGCCATATATCGTCAACATATGACTTTTAAGCTCAGGCTTGATACAGTTGGAAAAAGTGAGTTCACCCAACATTAACAGATTATTATTAATATGATTTGTGAATGCTATTAAAGCATGGATGGAGAAAGTGCACTGTAAATAGTTGGAGATATATGTACATGCATTTTTACACAGGAATGAAATAGTTACTGTTAATGTTTTTTCTAACTTGGATAAAATGCACTTCCTGTTTGAGTCTGAATTAACCTCCAAGGAGTCCTGCCTCTATGTAAATGAATGCTAAATGTAGCACTGTCAGAAGACATGGAATAAGAGAGGCAAGAGGGAGGTAAAAAGTGGGCCATCCCCAGTAGTTATGATTAGACTTTAGAGGCTCGTTCCACTGTCGTGATTTATCCCATTATCTGAACCACTTACTGTCATATTTCCTACAGTGACTGTGTCAACAAGTTAATGTGAGCAGATTCCTCCTATTGAGTAACTGATTTACTGTGATCTCACAATCAAATTACACCAAATCCAATACAAATGCAGTTTGATAGAAAAGGCTAAACTGAAATGAAAAACATTTAATTTTAATTGAATTGTGTATACAATACTTTGTTCATTATTTGTTAGTGAAATGTTACAAGCTGTATGGTTCATTGTAATAATCTTTTGTAGCAAAAATCCTCACTGACAAAACCTGCAGAAATGACCTACTATAGTTGCAGTGATTACTTCATGCAGGTTTGTTTAAAGTGGTATATAGGTCACTGTTACATAATCTAGACATTGTCATAATAATCCAGTGAATAATGAGCCTTCACAGCAGATTTACTGCAATTTTTATTTTACACAATAAGTTACGTTACTATTTTGTTCCTTATATTACAAAAAAATATACATTTAGAATTGAAATTTAACACAAAAAATAAAGAAGAACTGATCAGTCAAAGACACAGCTGCCTGTGCAGAGTGACATGATTAAGGCTGGCAGGTGTGAAATGGCGTGAGGTGCAGATGTGTCAAACAGCAAGGCAATACACTTTGTACAGTTGTACTACAACACATTCCTGCCCAACAGCTGATGAAGAATGATTCATTGCTGAAACTCTGAGGTAAACCGAGGCCCACGTGACAAAGAGACTCACATGCGCACGGACCTCCTCAACAGCACTGAAAATGATCTTTGACACATATAGAGGTGCTGTGTGCTACAACTAAAATGCACGTATCCCCTGCACGCACACACACACACACACACACACACACACACACACACTTATGTTGTGACAGTGTCAAAGAAGGTAAGGTACTCACAGATGCCTGTGCACACACATAAACTCACACACACACACACACACACAATCACAAACACACATACACACACTGGGCAGGGGACAGTGAGAGCAGGCCAGGCTGTTATTCTAGTTCAGGCTGGCTGAGCTGACCGTGTAATCTCCAGGGTGGAGTCCATATTGGGTTTCTAGGCAATTCACTGTTTTTGGCCCACTTGTTTTGTGATTTAGCTAAAGAGAGAGAAGACAGAGAGTGAAAAAGGGAGAGAGAGGACAACAAGTGTGGGTTGTTTTTCTTTCTGCCCGGCATATTGTTGATGAGTTGTAATGCAGTGTAATACAAGTGGTGGTTAACCTCAACGGCCAAGAGAAGAGAAGGAGCAGGAGGGGACAAGAAAAAGAAAGACAAAACAAAAGACGGAATGAAAAAAGACACAAAAAGAAATAAGGCGAAAGAAAAAAAAAAAGGAGAAGAGACGAAACAAAGGCGGAGACGGATATAGAGACAACCTTAAGGGGGTGGGTGGGTTGGTCTTGAGAAACTTGTGCAAAACAAAGTTGTTTGGTGGTGTGACCACGCCTGCTGTGCATTTTGTTTACAGTTAGAGTGGGAACATGGTATGGGGAAGGAGGACTTATTGTGCACGGTGACACATGACGGCTTACGACTTGCAACAGATACCATCTGTCATTGTTGGGGCAGAGGAGATAAGACTGCAAAAGACTGTCAAGGCTGTCACTGTCAAATACCTCCACTGGAAAACAGCTCCTTATCACACTAGTCCCTCCACTAGGAACAGTACACTCTGTTTTTAACACATCAGATTTCTTTTTATTCAGCTTATATTTTTAATTTGTACAAGTGTAGTGTGTGACAGTGGACACATGTTAGTGTTGAACTGTTTACAGCAGAAATACACTTGTTACTGCATGTAATCCTATCTGTGTTTAGTCTATTTAGAGCATTTATATCCCTCAGAATAAGGCATCCACAGACTCAGAAACAGGGTACACAAATGTGAATAATAGTGTTAAAACTATAAGTTGATTAATCACTAATCAATAGCTTATTGTTATCAAATTAACCAAACAACCATGTGGGTAACCAATGAATCCTTTACAACTTTTATCAAGAACATAATGCCGCCTCTCAAATGTGACAACGTGCTGCTATCTTGGGGTTTGGTGTTTTGGTAAAACAAAAGAAGCAACATCTTATAGACTAGGAATAATTAACAGACTCGATCATGAAAATAATCGACGCTGCACTAATGAATAAACACATAAACCAGAACCTAATTACCCCTGACTAAAACCTTAGTTGCGTGAGAGCTAAGAAGAGACTGTTTTGATATTTTGCAGCCATCTGCCATTGCATGCTGTCATAGCAATGACAGCACAGTCTGAACGGCTGGTGTGACAGACGACAGACACCGAGCTGGCCCTGCGAGTCTAGGGAGGGGCTTTCAAAGCACGCACGCACACATACACACACGGCACCTGCATTCCCACAGTAGTCCGAGTCAACAGTCACAGCCCATCCCCCTCCCTGACACTATCAGAAAGGGAGGAGGGACTGGGCGAGTGTGTGTGTAGGGGGGAAGGAAACCCTTCCAGAGACAGAGAGAAGGGAGTGATTTAAGCTCTTCTCCCCTGGTTGAGGGCAGCTGGAAGGGCCTGGAGTAGAGGTGGGAGTAGAGCAGGAGAGGGGTGTGGGGGGTGGAGGGTGAGTGATGGAGGGGGAGAATGGTCAGGGGAAAAGGGAGGAGAGCGATCCAGCTGAGGCAGCAGATCTCCACAGAGGCCCAGTGCCAATATCAAGGTGCTGAGTGAGCCAAGACGGGGAGCTCCAAACACACACAGAGGCTTACTCTCAATGTGAAGTCAAAAATAGCCACATGCGCAAACACGCTCCTCGCTTGCCTTCCTGCAAAACTCAGTAGTGAACACGCAAACATGTCCACATTCAGATGCTTCACACACACACACACACACACACACACACACACACACACACACACACACACACACACACTACTCTCAAGTGCTTTACTCACCCTCTTCCCTCCAGAAGAAACTGTTGTTGCTTCCCTCTTCACCTCTCTCTCGAGCCGTGCACAGCCTCCTGTCAGCTGAGACAAACTGACAAGACAAGACGCACAGTTGCACGGACGGCCTAGAATGGACGCCATTGTGCTCTAATGACCAGGCCTGCTGAGATGACCCTTGACCCCCAGACACAGGCTGTTTGGTCAGCAGCGGACTGGTGGGAATGACCCTTCGGCCGACACTGACCTTTGGATGTTCACTTCTCACCGAAAGCTGCAATTGATGTGTCCGTCTGACTTTTTGTTTGTGTGTGTGTGTGTGTGTGTGTGTGTGTGTGTGTGTGTGTGTGTGTGTGAGTGTGTGTGAGTGTGTGCGCAACCCCGCTGAGCTTCATAAGCGTGTGAGCATTTGCATCAGCAACTTGATATCGGCCTAAGAGGTGCATTGAAAAGCGAGCAATGCAAAAATATTTAAGATGAAACAAAAACATACGTCATTTTATCATCCAACTCTGTTCTTCGGGTTGTTTTTCAAGCAGCTCCTTTGCTGGAGAGTTAGCTAATACAGCTACTCGATCACACCCTCTCTGTACAGAATCTGTGAGAACACAAGACACGGCAGAATCTTATCTAATCCTTATCGCTCTGACTTCAGTCCAGTCTCTCCAGTCTTTTCTGGTCTCCTTCTTGTGTATGAAGGAAGAGAGGTATCTCAGTCAGCTCGCCCTTCTGTTTCGTTCTCGTCTCTGTCTGAGGTTCACTTCAACCCTTTATCTGCTCCGCTTATCAGGCCAACTTCAGCTCAGACACTCCTGGCCTCCCTCTTCCTCAGCAGTATGTCACAGAGGAGACACAGGGTATGGAGATCTCTAAACCGATGTCTGTCTCCCGCTCTATCCCCGTCTGCTTGTCTGCCACGATCTCTGTGTTCGTCTCGGCTCCTAAGTACCACTGGAATGGGAGTAAATCACTCTGCGTGTTGCGTGTGCGTAGCATCAAACTGATCTGAATGTTTGTCACCTTATTCATACGTTGAAGAACATGTTTGTGAAGGCTGTTGCTTTCTGTAGACATCAGTCCTCCTTCACACATGAAACCCGCAGCAGTTAAATTCTGACTGTGTGTCTGTTTCTTTACTACTAACTTTAATATAACACCGATGTGACAATTCAGCAGGAATTGTGTGATCACATGTTGGCAGTCACTTCCGCACAAAATAAAGCGGAACTGGGAACAAGGCACCAGTTTATATTTTCTTAACGTTATTTGTTCCCACATGACATGAGCATTCTGTTTATATTAAGCAATGCTTGCAGAAGACTTGTGACTACCACGTTGTCTCATTTTTTTTGTCACATTTTTTGTTCCCTCTTGACCTGTGTCGAAAGATTCGTGGAAGGAAGGTCCTCAGGAGGCAAACGGGTAGAGCGTCATACACAGAAGATCAACAAAGGGGTTTATCTGAACCAATCACGGCCAGCAATAACTCTCCTGAACCACAGCAAAAAAATGGAAATGACCTTACTGACCCTTACCCCTGAAGTTTCTTGTGCTTTTTACCAGTGAGGTCACTGCCTCCACTGACAGCACCGGCAACTTGAATCTTCTAGAAGTGCTCTCTGCATTGCATCAGCATTTTATCACTGAATTAGGATTACAAAATAATGCTTCCTTTTCTCTTTGATAGTGTCACTATGTGAGATCTTCATTTTACGGTCGTAAGATGCCATCAGAGGCACTAAAACACAATTTTCTGGTGAAATGTGTGACTTGGCAGGTGTGTGAGTGATGATATGGCTGTTCGGCCCTGTAGCAACATTCGAGACAGGATAAGTTGCACCGCCTGTGGCCATACTATCGGTCAATAGCTGCACAACAGACACGGGGTGGGGGGACTTTTTTTTTTTTTTTTTTTTTTGATGGTCACCATTCAAAGTGTTGTAAATACGCAGTTCCCATTCACAGTCCCATTCGCTGATTCAGCCTCAAATAACAGCTTCCTGATTTTATCCATTGTACCGTACGAGACTAGGCGAGGCCTGTATCCTGTGTGGACTACAAAGTTAATTACACACAATTGAAAGGTGTGCCACTTTAATTGTTCTACAGGGAAACGCAGGGCCCAGAGGTACAGAAAAACACCCACTATTACACTTCCATAAAATCATTAGTCATTTACTAAGAAAAAAGCTCACTATGGAATACAGACAAGCTTGTTAAGTGTTTAGCAAAAACCTGACGCCATTAAATCAAATGGGAGACGACAAGAGACTTGGCGTAGAGCAAATCGGGCAAACGCATAGGTGTGCATGTACATACACATACGCTATGATTTACTGTGGGCACTACCAACCCCACTGTTGCCTGAGGGATGTGTCTGGGCTCAGAGTACCATAGGGCCAATGTCTGAACCACAAGTGGCCCAGTCAACTCCTTACACAGTCATAAACACGCCAGCATTAGTAACAGCTAGTTAAAATCATTCCATGAACCTAAGGCGCTAGCCTGCTATGGCACAACATCCTGCTACAATAATAAAATGCACCTTATAATATTTTTAATCTACTCCTGTATAATGGTATGGTAATGTCACTCTGACTGCTGGTCGGTGCGCTGCTGGATGGAGTGACAGAAATATATTCATGTCCCCAGAGGTCGACGCCCTCTTGACTTTGATGATCCCCTGACTTTTCCTCTTGTGCCACCACGAGTTCGACATTTTTGTTTTTTCTTCAGTGAAATTTCTCAACATCTTCTGGTTGTATCGCCATGAAAATTAGGTGCAGATATTCATGGGATTCTACAAATCCCTCTTATCCCTAAAAAAAGCCAAACCTCTCGGCGCATCAGTATTTCACGCTGTGTTAACACAAGCAGCCAAACGAGAATTTTGCCTATATAATCTTAGCAATTATAATAGCTGATCTAATCTAAGTAAACAAGTAAAGTAAAAAAGACTAATAACTGGGCTAAGCATTTCTACAGAAACAGACACATCAGTATTCAACAAGATACCTAGCCCTGGGTGTGGCTGAGTCGTCAGCACCCATCCCATGAAGGGTGGATGAACCAGGGGCGGGGTCTAGCATGATGTCATGCTTCACAGGAGTGAGTCAGAGTTTGATAAGCTAAATTAATGTTTCACTCACGACAGCTTTTATTTACAGGTTTCTGGGGGTTTATGGGTGCATGTTGGTTGAAGAGCAGTGATACACATCTGCATAAAACACACACATGCAGTACAAGCAGACATGCAGTATTATACATTTGCACCTAATGCCCTATTATACGTTCCCTAGGTACCAGTTTGACTTAACAGCAGTGACATTTACACTCATGGTCTCTGGAGTAATTTACACAGTTTGGCATTATGCACAGCTGCTTTACTGTTCCATGCAGTAGACTGATTTAATAGCACTCAAAAGTAGGGTGGCACCAGGGCTACTTAGCACCGTGTATTAGTAGAACTACAGGTCCCAATAAAACACAGACCCCTGTTTCATGAACTATATATTGACCCCTTCATAACCTTCTTAAATAAGCTCACACCTCCCTGCTGATAATGAACTGGTCCATGTAGAAGTATATTAGTGGTCAGGCCCAACTAGAAGCAGTGGGGGCGTTTGGCCAAGACAATAAAATATATGTGCAAAAAATATATCCCAGGGCCCTGCGAAACTTGGGCAATTAAAATGGAAATGTAGCATGGGTATTTACAGCCAACAAGCGAGCCCACAGTGGGTGCTCAAGAGATGCAGAGAGAGAGACTAGGAGAGAGAGAGAGAGAAGGAGAGAGCTGACGAGAGACAGTGGCAGTGTACAACATGATTTAGATGCTGTGAGTGAGACTGCAGACCTATAATCCTGAAGGCACAGAACCAGACAGAGACAGAGGCAAGGCGAAGGGGCACGCTCTGGGAATGAGAGACCAAGAGCCACAGCAAAAGAGAGTTTGTGACAGCAGGCAAAAAAAACAGGGAGTGAGAGCAAAAGAGTGATAGAGAGACACAAAAGCAGAGAGAGATCGAAAGGGAGAGAGACTGTGAGATGGAGAGCAAGCAGCCAGACATGCAGGCAGACTGTCCGTCTCTGGTTTGTGGGAATGCGGTAAAGACACAGTAGTAGGCAGGGTCCCGGCTCTGAAATTAGAGAGTGGCGCTAAGAGAAGGGAACCAGAGCCAAAGGCCGTCTGGGAGCTGCCAGGGGCTGCATCCCCAGCGCGCTGCCGAAACACGATTTACTGCTGGGCTGCACTACAAAACAGCACACCGCTCCTGGTGCGCTATCTTCCTCGCAGAGGAGTGCGCCACTCGCCACTTGCATTGCACGCTATCGAGTTCACGACGCTATAAAGATACCACATCAGCGGTGGGAGGTGTCAACGTGTGAAAGGCCAGTTCAGCCCGGTGCGGCAGGGTGGTGCAGCGAGTCAAAGGAAGGTTGCTGGATCAGGAGTAAGGACAAAAATAGCAAAAAATAAATAAATAAAAAATAGTGTGTTCGGAAAAGCCACAAGGGGTAGCGTTGATGTGGGCATGTTGCAACAGGTATAAGAAGCTGAAGTGCATTATTGGATTTCTGGAGGTTTATCAGGCAGCAAAACACTGCACAGTAATTCATAATCCCACATGAAAGGATTTCACAACTCACTGTGACTGTCGTCTTTTCCATAAGGGAAGCAGAAGAATAACACTCTTTATGTTAGAGGGTATGCAACCTGGACTACTACGCTTGCACACATTTAATTAGCCAACACATTGTGTTACCGGATGACATTGTATTACACTGAAGCAAACGTTTGGCAAAAGTTTTCATTGAAGGACCCTTCTTTCTTTGCTAGAGTCCTCCAAGTCTGGGGCCCTGCAATACCAGCAAGGTCATCTCACTGAAATGAATGAGGCTGTATTTTTGACACAGTCCAAATGTCAGTCAAACGGGGTCTAATGCCTTCTCTCCCCGGTGAAATGTTTGTGAGCAAAATACCGAAAGCCTCGCAGCTCCAGGGGGCGCTGTTCTGTAACAATGACAATGACCTCTGACCTCCCGGTGGCAGGAAGACATTGAAAAGAAATTTTTTTCCTTTTAGGATGAATGCATTTTTTCCCTCCTGCACCGAGAACACAATGCTGCAAGTATATTTGCACAGATCTACATCTTTTATCCAGAGACTTGTATAACCATTGGCAGTGCAGAGAGGCCTGTGCGGGATTCAAAGAACTAGATTTAATCAAAAAAAAAAAAAAAAAAAAAAAACTGGAAAACCATTTTAGGTTGTTGTGTGCTGCAGCTATATCTGAGGGCAAGTCCAGACATGCAGGGAGATACTGTATGTGCTTGTCTGCAGCACAGGGCAGTTAGGAGTACGGCCGCTGCACTGAAGCTCTATGCTCTATGTGTGTGTGTGTGTGTCTGTGTGTGTATGTGTGTGTGTTTGTGTGTGTGTGTGTATAGCATGCGCTTCCTTTGCCAAGTTTCCTCTCTTTGTTTAGACCGGCCTGGTCAGTCCGGCTCCCCGCTGAGCACACTGCAGCCAAATACACACATATATCAAAACACAGCACAACAACAGACAGGGTGCTCGTAGGGCAGAGAGGTGCTGGGAATAGGAGCAAAGGGGAGTTTGGAGAGAGACAGGCTGGTGTCTGTACTGGAAAACAGAAAGAGAGGGGGAACAGAGAACTAGAGAGATAGAGACTGTTGGACAAGGGGAGGTGGGATGGAAGCAGACTCATCCTTTCTAGCAGAAGGAAAAAAAGACAGACAGTCGGTCACTGTGATCATCACTCCAATTACACAGGAAAAGGGAAAGAGTTGAGGAAGACGCAGAGAAGTGGAAGAATGAATAGAGCGACACTGATGACCCAGAGGAAGGGAAGGAGGAGGGAGTAGGGCAACTCTACAGTTAGCCCCTTTCCATCGAAGTGAACCTTGGTGCTAGTTCTGGACTGGTTCTAGTGCCAGTTTGGAGTCGGTTCAACATGTGAACTGGTTTACTAATCCACTGGCTGGACAGCCACCATTAAGCTACTTCATTATGTTCCTGTATACATGTCAATGACTGTATATAAAGGTGGACGACATGACCGGCTCACCAAAAGTGAAGCCAAAACATCTTGATCGCCCCCTGGTGTCTGGCTACAGGTCATAACAGTATTGGTTTTAATTAGTTATTTAATGCTAAAAAAGAGGGTGATTGACAGCTGTGTGTGTGTGCTCGCAATTGAGTCAGGCGGCATATGGGTGGGACCTCGATACCGCAGCTCGAGCCGCCGATCACTGCTGCGCAGACTCTGGCTCCAAATGACATTGCCAGCGCAAGATGGCAGGAGGCGTAGTTTGGCTTCATTTTTGTACAGTGGGAGGAAGCGGATACGCGTCGTCCATCTTTATATACAGTCATTGATACTATATACTGTATACTGTCTGTATACGCCTCAACTTTCCCAGCAATGCTAGTACCAAGCACAACAACATCAATGGTGGACAGCATCATCTTTTTTACAAGTGTTGCTCCTGGCTTTTGCGACTGTGCCATCCAAACATTTTGATTTTTGAACATTTTAACTTTTTAAAAATGGTGGTCACAAAGTTTTAGTTGGTCTTGCCGGTCATGATAATACCACCCCAAGCCCCTGACGTAAGCGGTTCTTGGTTCCAGACCAGCAAAGTGTTTGTGCCGCTCTCAAACCAGTTTTCCTCGGACTGCCTTGGTGGGAAAGGTAATAAGGGTGACCACTAAAACTGAGATGCAACTATACAGGGTAGCAATTTTATAAGTTTATAATGGAAAAAATACAAAAAATCTGCACTGTTAACAAGAATGAAAAACATTTGTCTTACTACACTAATTAACAAAGAGCAGCTGCAGATAAGAGAAATGTTTCATCATTGTGCCTGAATAAAACAGTGGCAATTTAATGCACTGAACTCAATATCCACACAAAGTAACAGACTAATACAAAAAACAAATCTTTTTTTTTTTTCATAATAATAATAATGAATTAACTTTTTAGTGTTAGTTTTTGCCTGTTTGATTACTTTTTTATACAGCAATCACAAAACAGCCTGTTTGGTAGGCATGAGTGTGCTCTCTGTAGGATACCAACATAATTGTGCACATGGTATGCAGATAGTTAATTCCCCCTTTTATTGACGACAGAAAAAGACTGCCTACTGTAGCTTTAAATCCTCTGAATCTTTCCAGTGAGCTTAAATAGGCTGAAAAACAGCCATTCTCTCAAAAAATCCAATGGAGCATGACATAAGAACAGTGGGAACCTCGCTGAAGTCCAAAAATGTATAAATCCCTCCTTTAAAACCTTTCATATCTCTGTATGTGGTCGATGACGTGCTGTTATAACAGTATTACTGTTTTTGAGTTAAAAGCAAATATTCCCTCTAGTCTTTAATTTCTTTGAAATAATTTTGCTGTGATTGTAAAATTCAAAGTTTTTGTGGAGAAGATAACATCACAATTATCTGCACAGACACTGGGCACCAAAAAGGGATTCCTAGTGATGTGGGCTTAACTTGTCCCAGTAGCTAATATCCAAAACTAAGGAAAACATTGGATACAACACATTTATTGATGCAAACGCTGCAGATCATTAATAGATTTAAAGCTTGAAATGCATTTTCCTCCTCTGCTTGCCCCCAGCTGTTCAGTCTCTAGCCCATCCTGTGCTGGCAGAGGAGATAATGAAGCTGTTCCTGTTTGCTGCAGCACTGCTGAGAGCGGAGCTGAGGCACTGCTGAATGGACAACACTGTGTGAGTGTGTGTCCGTGTTTGTGTGTGTGACTGCATTTGTATATTTATGCGTGTCTGGATATCCACTTGTATTTTTGTATATGGTCTAATGTATAAATATGTATATGTGTGCGTGTATGTTTACCAGGCCCTCATCTCTTAAGCCCTCAGCTGGGTCTGGATTGGACCAGTCTAAACACACACACACACTGATGCACACATACTCCTGCCCCCCTCAAAGCCATGCTTTTAGAGACGAGGGGCCCTAAATGCCTTACAGATGGACTCCTAACAAACACAACACTCTGTCTCGGCCCTCAAGTATTCCCAGTATTTGGCCTTGCTGTAATTTACAGCATACTTACCTAATTGAGATGCTATTAAGTTCAGGGCATGGCATTCTTCTGCGTACGCCTGGTGCTAATGCACATGATATAAGCGTGACATACACAGAACAGTATATTTGCCCTAATATAGCGGAGTGAAGTTAACCACAGAGTGAGTGTGATCTATGGTCCATGTAGCGCACTTAGAGCAACACAAATAATGATGTGCTGAGCAGAGACGTGTCTGTGCAGGTCTGGAGGGCACATTAGAGGATGTTTTCCCCGCTAGACACTGCTGATGGTTTTACACCCACCGACTTTCTGCAGTTTCCAAATTCAACTGATTACTGCTTTAATGACATTTCACATTATGATGGACTGAATATTGACTGTGGAACAAAATCAGAATAACTGCACACTTGCTGCTGAACCATGATTTTTTTTTTAACCACACTGAAAAAAGCATTTTTTGAAATTGAGCTATACGGTGCAACAGGCTTGTCTTTGAAAGTATTTTTTATACTTTTATGTATATATGCAACAATTAGCAAATACAATTTTTTCATATACAGTTTTAACACTGACTTAAATTTGAGTAAATCAAGAGAAAAAAAACAGAGACGGCTTCCTGTAATTTCTAGTTAAAGTTACCATCAGATTCTGGTATTTTTTTATTTTGTAACAGATAATTCCAAGCACATTAAATTTAACAGATAAAATTCATAATATAAGTCTTGACATAAAGTATTTTTTAATATCTTCTGTTTTCTGTTTTTTCAAAATATATTTTGAAGGACTATTTTGAACGACTTATTTAATTCAGTCATTAATTATATTTAATAACATTCTACTATAATTAATCTAATTCCAGAAAATAAAAATTGACATAATATTTGACCTTTTAGAAGGTTTAGTGTGGACTAATATTTTTTCAACCTTGTGAAAATCTTTCAACGTCGAACAAAACAAATTTCTCTTCCTCCATAATTAAAGGCTGCTCCCTTCAGCTCTACACACTAACTTCAGCCTTAAGTTGCTGCACAACACTTCACAATATTGTTAAATCGCTGAGACAAAAAATAGGGTCAGACTAAAAAAAGCAAAAGCTTGTTTTTCAGACAGACATTTACAGGCTGTGTGAAAGCATATTGTTGTAATTTCACTGCCCTTTCTGTCTATTGCTATGAGAAAAAATCCTGTTCCTATAAAACTGGGAGAGATTTACCACAAGCAGCGGGCCTGTCTTCATCCTAAAGCATGCAGCGAGCTCCTTTCTGAAAGGCCACGCTGACGCTCAGAGACACTGGCCACTGTTTGAGCTTGTCGTTTGGGTATTTTTCATCGAGTGCGTCTGACAGAAAGATAACACACTGTCACAGAGTGCCATCCATCTTCGTTTCCAAGTCGCTCCTGGAGAATTCAATCTCGAGAGTGTGGGGTTAGACACACTGGTGATTAATCGACTCTATGCTCATGTGTGTGCGAGTGTATGTGTGTGTGTAGAACTATATGTGTCTTTGTCTGTGTGTGATAAATCACTGTCTGACCCGGTACAGGACACACAATGCCTGAGCCTCCGTCAGCCCACTAAAGATAAATTCATCTACAAGTGATGTGCTGACAATGGTTGGACAAGAAAATGATTCTATCTTACTCACTCTGCTGCGACAAAAAAAGCCAGACCGGTCCATGTCTGGTGTTTTACAGGGAAATTGGAATTTGTCAAAAAAAAAAAAAAATTAGCTGGAGGCCAAGAAGAGCGAGTATTGAAAAAGGCATGGGAACACACTCTTATGCACACACGAACCCAAACACACAAACATGAGGGCACGGAGTTGATGAATAATTCCTCAGGGCTGTTGGGCAAGATCCTATTCAGAAGTGATTCAACTGTGACACCAGGGCTGTGTGATTAGGTTTACTATTATGAACAACATGCAGGAGGGAAGGTGACGCAGGCCAGAAAATTACACAACGTTATGAAATACAGGCAGCGATGCGAGACAAACAACAGTGACAGCGCCGGAGATTCGGTTTGCAAACAATTGACAACAGAACTCAGGGGCAACAACGAACTTCATCCGTGGTGTATTTTATCTCATTACGCACCTCCTGTAAACTACAAGCATTGTGGATTCAGCTTGAGCGTTATGTTTGGACGAGGTATTCTATAGTTACTGCAACACAGGTATGAAAATCGGCCGAGATTAATTATACTATGAATTTAATTACATAATCAGCACCTTTCAGAAATACAAAGCTGACATATTTAGTTTATCTAGACTAGACAATAATATTTGCAAAGTGCAGGTCTATCTGGAGGAGGACAAGGGAATGCACCAAGTAACGAGGGTCGATGGGTTCATTCACCTGCTGCCTGAGGGGAAAAGGAAGCCCCCTTTTCCATATAACAGGTGTGCCGGCCCGTCAGAACCATCAAAACGAGAAATTCACACGACCAGAAAGGAGAGACGGGAAGAGGGCAGGCGCAGAGGTGAGAAAAACAGTAATTATGAAGGATGGGCGGCTATTGGCACTCCTCTGTTCCACCTTAAGAGGTTGCTTGTTGCAGCAATGCGTAGCTCTGATTAGGGGAACGGTGATTGGTTCCACATTGTTTAAGGAGGGAAAAGCGGCCTGTATCAGTGGGGTTCCACTGATTTGTTTACCAATTACCCACCTCTCAGTTTTATTTTGCCTTAATGTCAAGGCAGAGCGAGGAGAAGGAAGAAGTGAAAGAGAGAAAAGAGTGGGAGAGAGAGAGAGAGAGAGAGGGAGAGAGAACGAGAGTCATAGGTAGGAGAGGCACGACTGAACGCAGGTTTATGTTTCCAATCAAGAGATTACGATCACAACATGCAGCCCAGAGCAAATGGGCTGGAACTCAATCACAGAGGGAGGTCTTTAGGCTCAGAGCGTACATTGGTTCAAGATCATTACTCCTCTCTCTGTAACAAAGGGATCTGAAAACAGCAAACGCATGCAAACGTTAGAGAACATCAGTGTTGATGAGCACACACAGAGATGGGAAGGTAAATGTTGAGGCAAAGTGGGGGAAATCCTGAGCTGGCTGACTTAGAATAGAAAAAGAAGTGGCTGCAGAATGCATTGTTCTATTGTATAGGAGTTTTTTATTTACTGTAAGATGCGAGAACAACTTGACTATAAGGTCAGCAACCCGCTTTAAATACCGGTTTCATGAAGAAAAAAAAAAAAAAAAAGCATGCTTGAGCGCACAAAAACGCATTTCCAAACTTTTTCCAAATGCACAAAAGCGATGCCACCGGTCAGACAAACAGACAGCAGATGTATCCACACACCAAAACGAACAAACACATGTTAATTCATACCCTCTGATTTGCACACGGACAGACACAGAGACAGACAGGAAGGCAGACACATTCACACACCGGTCCAACTGGTACAACAGTCCCCACAGGGGAAATGTGTATCTTGGCATCACACTGGTACCAGAGTCGGCATCATGCTGGCATCACGTTGTGCCCGTTCCTCTATGAGACAGGACACGCCTCGTTATACCCGTGGGCTTCATAACACAGCTGTTGCCTTTTGGCTATGCCTCACTGCATAAAGACTTTTTTTTCTTTAGCGCCCCCCCCTCCCCAATGCCAGCACTTCTCTAATAATCCCTGATGGAAACATAAATATCCAACTAACCTATCTGTAATGACAGGAAAAAAAAATAAGAAGGGCTGGCATGGAAAATGATGAAAATGACCCCTCCCTGAATAATAGTAAAGAAAAAAAAAAAACAGAATGAACCAGAATGTAAGTGCAACAAAAACACTGAAGAGATGATGATAAGGTGGAGCATAGACAGGAGGTGTGTGTTTGACCTTGGCACAGATTGACTGAACCCAGCCACAACATGGGTCTTATCAAAAGATTCCACCACACGCATTCATCTGATAACAGAGACACAAGCAGGCCGAGTCACACTCACACACACAGACACACAGTTACGCAGTCACTCACATGCTTCTGCTCATGAACACCGGGCGTAATCTAATCATTTTTATCTCTCTTACAAAACACACACACACACACACACACACACACACACACACACAGAGCAGCAGCAGGAGTGTGCCTACCTTATCTTCTAGCCTGATCAGTCGTGCTCCAATAGTTGGGTATTCCTTATCTTCCCCTTTTCCTAAGGAATGAGAAGGGAGATGTAAAATTTTGACTGGCACTGTACATTGAGATGGTTTTTGGTACTTAAAACCACAAATATTGTATATCTTCTTATGGATATCAAAACCTTAAATAAAACACTGGAAAAGTGTAAAATATGAGACCTTTAACTGTTTACTAAACATAGTTATCATCAGTTGCAATTTATAACAAGACCAACATAATGCTTAGATCCTTTTTTCATGAATAATAAATATTTGTGTCATTAACAAATGGAGAAATAATAAAAAAAAAAATTACTTATCAACAACTTGATGGCGGTTATCTACTTAATAAGCAGATAAGTAAATGATTAATTCCTATTAACTTATTACTGATTTTCTCTATGAATTCAAAACAAATGTACATCCACACACGCCAGCTAACACATGCCTATATACACAGCAAAACAAGCAGCACACGTAAACATACCCACATCCAAACAGAGAGATATGCGTACACATCAGGGACCATCTCTTTCTCTCTTATTTAGTCTGGCACAGCTCGTGTATGTGTGAGTTATAAACACAGGGATGGACTGAGGAGTGATGGCTGTCTATTGTGACTGTTGTGTTGCGCTGTGTATTTACCTGGAAGAAACATTCCTGGCTTCCCCAGCGTGCCGTCCAGCCTAGGAGTAAGAGACAAAAGAAATTAGACTGGGAAAGGTAAAAACACAGGCCAGCGCTTCATTCCAGCTCATGAACCAAACAGTCAAATAATATAAGCCAATTTAGTAAAGTGCCAATAAAACTAAACAAATGGCGTCAGCTTGAACAGCACGGACATTGCTTTTAGAAAAACCCACATGCAAGTTTTAATGGGCGGATTAATGAATGCAATATTGAGATGTCAAGCTTTGAAAATAAACAGTAAGAGTTTGAGAGGTTTCACTTGCCCATGTGGACCGTTAGTCGACTATAAATCTACCAAAGCAGGGGAGGCATTTCGGTACACATTGTAAAGCCACTCTCTTCTTTTCATCACCTTAAATTGAGGGTGGATTTTTATCACTGCAATCATATGTCTTTAATTATCCTTCATTTATGCTGGTGACCCCATTTGATGCAAAGCGGCCACTGCGTTATTGGAAAAGTCAGATGTGGCCCGTACTGTGATGTTGTCTCTTTCCTTGCTTTTCTTTTCTGTTAAATTTTAGGTTTTAGTTTAAATCTCTTTTTCTATGGTTACTAAACGACTCGGGTTTTATGAAAAACGTTGAATTTACTAGAATTGTTACTATAAAAGATTCTTGACTCTATGTTTCTTAGTATTGAAGCTTTTAGAATAAATCTAATTCAAGAGTCAAAAAAGGAAAAAATCATTCTTTTGTTGATTTACTGATACATGGTTTAAAAATTTCACAGTGCATTACCATGGTTCAGCTGAATTACTGCAAAAGGTGTAATGAGGTCCAGGTGACACACTTACATAAGTTTGACCCAATTTATTATCTAACTGACCTCCTTCATGGGAGAGCCTTGTGTGGTTGGAAGACAGAAAATCACTTCAAATGGACAAAAGGACAAAAGATTTTTCTTTAGTGACGACTGAAATTGATTAGAGCTCAACAAAGCACAAGGTGTAACAAATCAGAGACCAGTGAGGCTCCTGTCGGTCAGATGAACAGTAAGAACAGTAACAAAGTGTACTGCAGGAGCATGATAAAGGTCCGACTGACAGAAACTGTTAAGAGTTGCATAATAACTGTAAACTGAATAGGGACATGTGTAATGGAGCCATCTATCCTCCTGTTGTCTTCATTTGACCTGACGTCAGTACAGCTTAGTTAAGGGCAAGACCACTGGCTGTCATTGGGCCAGACAAAAAGAAACACAAATGTTCATGGCACAATGTGACACTTGGGCGAAAAACACGGCCCAAATGAAGATTGAAGATTTAACTTGAAAATGAGAAGCAATGTTTTTCATTCTGACTTCTTTGACTATGAGGTGGTTTCCAACATGATGGCGCAAAAGAACATGGACAAAAAAGTTGGAGACAGAAGGAGAAACAGAAACAAGATCAAAGACGCCACCTTCTCTGTAGCTCCTTGATGCGGACCATCATGTTCAGGTGACCCTGGGAATACTGCTCGATCACGTCTCGCACGTCATAGGGCTTCCGTGCTTGCTGTGGATCCACGAGTGCGCACACACACACACACACACACACACACACACACACACACACACACACACACACACACACACACACACACACACAGGGACACAAAAGCCATTGTCAACCATGGCCTCTGTTGCTTGGGCCCCGAAAACATCCCCAACCCCCTTGGGTGCAAAGAGTTCATTGTTAACGCATTGTGTGTATGTGTGTATGTGTGTGTGTGTGTATGTGTGTGTGTGTGTGTGTGTGTGTGTGTGTGTGTACCGACAAGTGCATGGTCATGTAGAAAGCAATCGTGTTAAGGTCCTTTCACAGCTTTGTTCAGTGTAACGTTGATACAAGCGGCATCAGAAAGAACCCAGTGAACTCTTTAGGGTATCCTTGGTATACACAAAGTATAGCCTCTGCAGCTGAGATCACTTAGGCCATAATTGAAAACATATAGAACACTTGGAGACAGTAAGAATATAGGAACCATTCTGCAATAACATGTAGCATGAAAATGATGGCGAAGTATCTCAAACATGATTATGTTTTGTTAACTCAAGTATTTTACTGCACAAAAACTTTTTCACAGATTTCTGCTGACTTCAGTGCTAAGTGACGCCATGTCCCGCTGTGTGTGTGTGTGTGTGTGTGTTCTTGTGTGTGTGTGCAGTGCAGTAAGTGAATTCCTACTGTAGCCCCAGAGACAGGTTAGTAGATTTCCCATGATACTACGCCTGAACTGAAGTGAGCACAAAGAAGACATGCAGGTGCAAGTTCCAGGCATTTACACACAAACACGCACGCACACACATGCACATGCACAGCAGCGCGGCAGCTGATATATGCCTCTGGGGCTCCCCCTCCTCTTCCTGTATAACCCCCCCACACACACACACACACACACTACACACACACACACAACACACTTCTCTCACTCTCAACCTGTCTCTCTCTTTATTTCTACGTCTCCCAACTCTGCGGTGTTTCTCTCTCCTCCTCTGGATTTCCTTTTGCTTACCTGAAATTTCTTCCTGGCCACAAAGTACTGCATTCTGCGAAGAACTTTTACTGCGGATCTCTGGGCATGGGACAACCTGTGACAGAAAGGGAGACTAATTCAGTCCAAAGGAAAAACACTGATGGTTAAGTCTACAGATGTTTCCTTGAGGTGAAATGTTAAGCGGCTTGTTTTGGACTGAACTGTTACCTGTTAACTGTCTGTTTCATGCCTCATGGCGCTTTATATATGTTTATATATGGACAAACTGGGTAGTAAAAGAAAAAAACACCAAAAGAGAAAGAAGGCTGCATGCTCCAAGCCAAGTCTAATTGCTCCTAGGTGCACTCAAACATCGCTGGAGAATGTGTGTACCACGCAACAGGAAAACACATGTGGCCCCTGACAGGCGAGCACACACATGTCGACAGGTTTGTGCATTCATGTACACAAACATACACATTTAACCTACAGAGATATGTGTCAACGCAGATTAACCCCCGCTCCCTATCTGCTCCAGCCTTATCAGTCACAATTACGACTCTGCAACCTGGTGCAAAGTGAGACAGAAGAAAACCAGACTCAGTTCGCGTCAAGAGGAGCCTCCAGAAAACACACGTCCCTCAGCTCAAAGCAGCACATCTGTGTCAACACGAGGGAAAACCCACTGGTACGGAGCTAAACACTGAAACAGGAACCACTGGATGCAAATAACACACATACACTCATACATAGCGAGTGTATGGCACGCACTCGTGTTTGTTTTTTCAAGGAGGCACTCTGTGTGCTATGCACTGGTGCTCATGTGTTTTATTTGTTAGATAATGCTAAAACATGTCTGTGTGTGTGTGTGACAGCAGCATGTTTGGATGATGTATGATGATGAGTGAAAATTGATGATGAGAAAACACGGATTTGGATTTTGTTGAGTGACTGGATTTCAGTGGTCAGTGACTGAAAATACACAAACAGTGAGCGCAGATACGGATGGTCACAGCCACACACATGCACACAAATTACAACAAATCAGGTCTAAGAACCTAAAAGAGGCAGACAGAGACCCAGGTTTTAGGTTACAAAGTTCTCAGGACTCCAGCAATTAAAGAGCTGTCATGTGAATTTGAGAAAGGCATACTGTTGTATTATATTTTCAAGGGCACGGAGGAAGCTCAGAAAACATATATCATATCATCACATCATATATTATGAAGCTATAAAGTGTTTGGTGTTTGTTATTTATTACATAGCAATTAGGGCTAAACAATGAATCCAAATATCATCAAAATCGCAATATGGCCAAGTGCAATATCCAAATCGCAGGAGCTGCAACTTGTTTGATAAAGGTAACGTGTGTCACAACAGACCATGATGAAGCATTGTGGTGTGACAGCGCTCCCGGCCTACAAATCATATTCTGCAGATGTAAGAGAACGTGCTTGTTTGGTACAAGACCCAACAAAAAATAGCATCATCATTTATATATATATTTTTTTTTTCATCAAAAATTAAATGCAAAAATGACCATTCCAACTGAAATCTTGACTCATATCGCAATATCTGCCAAAATAATAACAACAATATATTGGGTTTTTTTTGCAAACTGTTCAGCCCTAATAGCAATATATGATTTTTAGAAATTCCTTGTCTGCATGACAGACATCCCCACCTGTGGCCCCAGTGACAAGAGGTTTTAATGCTAAAACAAATGATATATTCTGAATTCATTTTTAAAGGCATTATTTCAAGGCTCTCCACACTTTTCTATGACTCAGTATGACAATGTAAACACTGAGTCATACCCGTTTTAGCTATGAAGATAATCTTCAAAGTGTGTGTCTACAGATGAGTTAAATACTAAGCACAATCAGTTTCAGGGGGTCAGAAGGTGCATGAATCAGTGCAGTGCTCAGTACATCAGTGTTCACCACGAGTGCTAGTCCACCTTTATACTTTCAATGTATTAAAATGCTGAAGAACCCTTTAACTGTATGTTTGTTAATGCACAGACTTTATTCCAACACATAGTGAGATAAAGCACTCAGTATTACGGTTTTTCTTTTTTTTTTAATAGTAATATATTGTAAAAAGAAAAAAAAAAAAAAACAGCTCCTGTCCTCTGAGTGACTAGGACTTTTCTTTTGCTCCCTCTTTTTTCTGCCCATTTCTCTGTCTGTCTTCTATTTCATGTACAGTATGTCTCCGAGACAGGTGACCTTTCAGCCATCTGTTGGTATCAGAGACATCAAAGTTAAGCTGGTAAGCTGCGAGACAGTGTGTGTGTGAGTGTGTGTGTGTGTGTGTGTGTGTGTGTGTGTGTGTGTGAAGGTGGATTTACAGAAGACTGACGTCACCAGATGCTTCTCGCTGAAGAGATGCAGAGGAAGATGGCAGAAACAAAAGGGGAATTGAAAACAATAAGGTGCTACTGCAAACAAATGATAAAGAAAAAAAATGCTCTTATGTTTTCTGTAAATACTAAAAAGGATTGCTTGGCCACTTCTACACACACTTGTCTGGAGCATATATACTGTGTGTAATGACATGCACAAATGCAGTTTCAGAATGCGCTACATGTTTGCATGTGTGTGTGTGTTCTTTGCTGCTACTCTGAGCGTGACTGCAGCTAGAGATAAGTTCTTCTCCACTTAAAAGGCTCTCAAACATAAAATGAATGCCTCCATTCTTATGTCAAAGCCTATGCTTTTGTACGCAGGCTGGTAATGCATGTGTGTGTGTGTGTTGTTTTGAGCATGTCTCTCAAGCTACGTCTCAGTCAAAGCAGACACACCCACATGCACACACACACACACACACACACACACACACACGCTCAACACACAGAAACACATCCACCACCCTCCCCCCTCCCCAAACAAGGGTCTTTGTGGAGTCAACAAGTCGCTCTGAGGTCTTAATTAGGCAGAGGAACAACAAAAGGACTTAACAGACAATGCGTTGACATGGGACCATAAAACCTGAACATCAAAGGCCGTCGGGCTGCTGTCTTTTTTCCTGCCCTCCATGCAAAGCTTGCCCGAGCTATAGGAGGAAATGCACACAAACAATACCAAATATAAAGAGAGTGAGGCCCTGTTTTGGGGTAAAAAAAAAAAAAAAAAGAGTCCCCCCCCCCCCCCCCCACACACACACACACACACACACACACACACACACACCTCCTTGCCTCCCCCCCCCCATTAAACATTTGGCAGAACAGAAACTGAGGGAATGTAATTCCCACATCTCTCTGCTGATGCTGCCCTTCAAACACTTTGCCGGCTCTGACTTTGCTTCTTACTCATCTCTCTCTGATCCCCTCCCTCCTGTCTTTTCTCTCTGTTTATTTTTCATCTGTGCAGAACATTTGACACACAGCGTATCCCGGGGACTCTTCTTGAGTCAGCACGGTTCAGATCTCACCCACGACGACTTCAATATTCTTTCCATTGTCCTGCGCTGTATGATTCACTCTCTATTGGGAAGCCTGGTTGTGTGTATTTTCTTTCTTCTACGGATTACACCCCAACTTCTAGCTTCTTCTCAACAGCCTGGCTATTCTTCATTAGGTCAACTGTAGAGGTCATGTACAAGCTATACTTGTTGGGAGTCATGAACTGCCCTTGTCGCTCTCTTGAAAAGCTGTGACAGATTTAGCCCCGTGGCCTCCCCTGGACCCTTCTCTCTTAATAAGTTTTCTCTTCTTTCATTTTCAGATGGTCACTTTGGAGATCTCAGAGTTGTCAATGGCAACTCTCCCTCATTCCCCACCCCCTCTGCTCTTTCTTTGGCAGGGGACCGTCAAATATCCTGTGCTTCCATGGTGCGCTGCAATAACCTTGGAGTCAGTCAGGAGAAAGCAGCCTTAGACATCAATGTGCTATGGTCAGGACCCAGCAAGACTGCTGGCTTGTAAGTGTGTGTGTGTGTGTGTGTGTGTGTGTGTGTGTGTATGTGTGTGTGTGTGAGATAAGCTTTATAACTGGTGCTTTGGTCCATCAAAGAGATGTGCTCTTCTTCTGTTCTCCACAAAAACAGACGTTCCTTTATCATATCTCGGAAGGATAAGACGACTACATTCTTTCAGGCATGTTTGATCTATAAGTGATGGCATACCAGAGGGTGCCGTGGTAAGAATTACAAGGGTGTACTGCTGAGACAATATATCCTAACAGCTGAGTTTCATCATTCACTGGGGATTTTAAATGAATGGGCTTGGATGCAGTTTGAATGCAAGAAAGACCCTAATGTGGATTAACCTTTGATGGTTGGTGTGATGAGAAATTAAACCAGCTCTTGGAGAAGAGGAACGAATTTAACCCAACTTTGATTTTCTCAGACTATGTCTGTGCTCAGCTGGCTAAAGCTGAAAATGGCTTCTGCATGTGAAAGGGACGTGCATCTACACCGGTGTTTTCAGGTGTTTTTCTTTAATATTGCAAAGTATATATTCATATTGTTTATAGGGTATTTCTGTCCGACTTGAAATTCTGAAACGAATGGAAAATGGCTAAATGTGTTTGTTCAGTTGGTAAACAATAAAACTGTGCATCACAGCCAACATCGGGCCAGGAGTATGGCTACGTCCACACTACTACGTTTTCATTTGAAAACAGTGTCTTAAAATGAAAACAATTTCCTTCCAGACGACCATTTTAGCTCTGTATCACAAACGATCTCCATCCATACTATCACAGCTAAAAAAACACACACATACATGACCTTTCACATAGACTGGGCATGCATGAGCCGGTGTAAACAGGATGCAGATAGTCTACTACTGCAGTTGATTAGTTGCACAAAATACTATGAACGAGGAACAGCAAAGGCATTTGTAGCCTTAAAATGCAGAATTTAACTGCACAACAGCTGCTAGCAGAAACAACAAGGTCAGTAACGCTTGTAATTCGTCATTCGCATTCACCAATGGTAGTCGTGACTGGTAAGACTAAATTGGCCAAGCGTCCGTGGGTGTCTATGTCATCTTTTCCAAAGGGTCTCTCTATTTTTTGAACTGAAACGGGGCCAGCAGCAGTTTCCAAAAGTCTCAATAACTCCGGAGTAGTGTGGACGGCAGACATAAAGTGGTGTGTTTTGAAAGAAAGCGGCATCACAGTAGTGCGGAAGTAGCCTAAGATAGACAGGTTAGGTCAGGTTCTTGACCATAGCACAAACTGTAGATGGTACCGATTAACATTGATCAAATCACCATGACTGCAAATTCATCACTCTCGCTCTCACCTTCCTCTGTTGTTCTGTTGGGTATTGGGAGTTTTTTAAGACTGAACTTGACATATTCAGAACCTGAACCTGAAAGACTCAACTGCATGACATGCAGCGCGGCAGCAGCTGGTTAAATATGGCCTCTGATACAAGAGTTTCCCTCCTCCCAGCGTCTCTGCTCCAGTTGTTTTCATGTCCCTCATTCCCAGATCAATAGACACTGATCAAGACATGCTGGAGACAATACCAGCGAGCAAGCCACATCAAAGCAGCGCGCCCATTAAGAGCTGATGACAAAGAGAGAACAAAGAGAGCACGCCATGTTTGATGTGTGTGGCCACAGACAGAGAGAGAAAGAAAGAGGGAGAGAGAGGGAGAGAGGCCAGAGATACTGTCGGTTCTCTATCACCATCATCAAGGACATGTTTGTGTAAATACATGCAGGAATGAATAACGCAAACGGAGACAAATGCAGCGCTTCCATCTTTGTCACACCTTATTTTCCACGCAGTGAAGATCCGCAATATCTGATTCATCTTTTTTGATTGAAAAGAAACACGAGCAGATGATTTGAATTTTTGTGGTTATATATGCTTTTCCATCATTAGAAACTACGTTGCTTGTACAAAGTATCCCTATACAGTCTGATCTCATGCACACACACACACACACACACACACACACACACAAGCACACAGTCACCACTTAAATCTTAAGGTGTATGTGAACAAAAGTGAGCAAGAATCCCACCGATGAAAATAAGCCCTCTCAAGAGATGGTCGCCCCCCCGGTGACCTCAGAGGAGTCCCGCCCAGGTTTAATGTTAATGACGGCGAGTCTCACAACCTGTCATTATTTGAGAAGAACAGAGACAGACACAGCTTTTTCCCACCACACAGAGAGAAGATTGGAGAGGAGTGCGCTCTTCACAAGTACACTAATGACTGGTGAACTCTTCTTGACACAAGCCTAACTGCCAAATTAACTAAGAGATTTGGGCGAGGAGGTTTCCAGTTAGAGAGCTGAGAAAATGACAAACTACAGCCGTGGGAAAAATGCTTTTTACTAGGGTATGAAGCCCACAAGGAACTAAGATTGTAACCTGTAAAATACAGACAAAAAAAAAATCAAATTGGAAGTATTTTAAGGATATAAGTTCCCATGGTTCCTTACATCAAACATAGATACGGTTTTACACAATATTTCATACACACATGAATCCTACAGTCAATCCTCTGAAGATGTGTTCTTGCAGATCTTGCCTTCAACAAACTGGGTGCAGTAAAAAAACAAACAAAAAAAAAAATAGAAAAGTGGGACAATAGCTACCTTATAGATGTGGCCAGACTAATTCAGGGTCTGAAGGTTAATGTTCCAGGCCTAAGGTGTAGCCTAAAGATGAGGATGTGGCTGTAACTATTCTTCAAAGTGAGTCTAATTAGAGAGTCAAATAGAGGTGGGGTTAATGACCCCCCTCTTTGGTGCCAGACCTTCTACTACTCTAGATGTTTAGCCTAAGGTGTGTCAGTAAAGTGGACATGAATGTTAGTCACGTATCGGGCTAAAAATGTTCTTTTCATAAGGCATTTCTCCCCATTTGTCTGATTTTTACGGATGTTTTGGTTCTACTGGTGAATAGCTAACCAACTTATAACCAACCAAGCAATAGACATTTCCATCCCTACAGCCCAAAGCATGGCTATTGGTTGGTTGGTCAGGCAACCACTTTACTCCACAGTAAAATGTTTCACCAACTTTCGTCTAGCACCATCATCAGGTTGAAATTTCAACTTTCCTTATGCTTTGGTTTTTCTCTCTAACAGTTTAGTTTACTTTACAACGAGCATTAGGGCCTCATGGAGCCACTAGTGTTGCTACTGTATAGACTCTTGAGACCAGTACACGTCATCAGAACTGTTCTTCGGATGGTTGAGTAGCTCAGGAAAACCTTTCCCCTACAACCTGTTTACTTCAGATTGGAGGGGCGCTGTGTCCCACCACTTCCGTTCACACCCACTTCATGCCACGATTGGCCAGCTGTGTGGAGGTTAGAAAATGAGCCAGGGTTACAGCATTTCTCTCTAACAACACTACGAATGTCATCTGGGAAAGAAAATCTGCACCGTTGTCTCCAGGTCTTAGGGCTAGCATATGGCAGACGCCAACACATCCCACTGATTCCCTTCAGGCCACACTGGCGGTATCTTAACACGCCGGCTGACATGATTCAGCTGGTTGAAAGAACACGTCACTGTCCTATTTCCCAACACTGTCATGCTCTCCAGAGGAGCAGCAACAGCCTTTCTCTGAATCGACGTATTCAATGTCTCGCACCTTGTCTTCTTTCTTTATGAGGCATCCAATGCATGACATGCGCATTAACTAACTAAGAGTTTTTTTGTTATGACATGTGTGTTACATAGACAATAGTAAGATGATTTCCTTTTGCTCTGTATGGTTCCATCACTTTTCCAGACGGTCACTTGTAAGCTCCCTCTAATGAGCTACACTTGAGAGGCCTAACATTTGACAACAAGAGATAATATAAAACAGCTAAGCCTTGTGAAGGGGCCACACACACAAATCCACATGCACCGGCATCCAGCGTTCAGGCAAAGAGGCACATATACAGACACAGGCTTACATACTGACGCATGGACAGCCAACAGATTCACAGTCCCTCCGCGTTAAGAGCAGCATTCTTGAGATCTAGTGTGTTTTTCTGTGTGTGGTTATGCGCGTGCACGATATGAAGACAGGAGGGCGATTGGGTTTCTCCAGTGGGGGAGGAGGGGGTGAGGTGGTGAAGAAGGATTTATAATTCATGGCCTAATAGGATTTGTTGCTGTTTAGCAGGATTAGGCATGTTAGAGAAAGAATCTATTTATTGCTGCAAGTCGGGGGGTCCCCTCTCCTGGGTGGGGTGGGGAGGTTTTTAGGGGTGGAGAGCGGTGAGGTG
>NW_019174497.1:4040997-4190371 GCF_002260705.1 Seriola dumerili | reverse complement strand
GGGGGGGGGGGTTTGCATGCTGGACCCTTGAATTTTTTTTTTTCCCCAGTCATTTTCTGGGATAACCCTTGGCACTGAGGCTCCTGAGCAACCGAGCAACCGAGCCCCCGCCCCCTTTCCTCTGTGCTCTTAGTCCCACAACTGCCACCATCTTTGGATTAAATTGGCTGTTTCTCTTTCACAGCGCTATGATAATCCAAGCACATGAGCCCAGCGGTTGGTCATGCCAACACACATGGTTGTTCATGTGTGTTTCTGTATGTGTGTGTGTGTGTGTGTGTATGTCCGCGGACTATTAGCACCACCACCTTGCCCTCGGGGGACCCAGAGCCTGCTGGAGGTGGCAGTCACAGACCTGCCCACGTTCAGCCTGGCTTAACCCTGGAGGACAAAGAAGAAGTAGAGGAGAAGAGAGAACAGGGAAGAATGAGAAATTGGGAGAAAGGAAGAGATGGAGGGTGACCTATGGGCCTTCTTAGCTAAGGGGCTTCCCTTTCATAAGCCAATGGGTTCAGATTATAAAACTGTGCTCCTTTTCAAAAGAGCATTATTCTTTCATTCATGTGTGGTTGGGGCTACAGTGGGGGGGCTGACTGACATTAAAGACTGCTGTTTAATTAGGCCTTTCTACAGTGGTCAGCCTTTTTGTTCCTGCTTTCAGCTATGGGAGGCCTGGCTGGCCTCCCTAACGGCGGAATAGCGTTCGCTGCGTGTCCGTTTGTGTATGAGAGAAAGTGAGAGAGCCAGAGAAAGCAGAGGAAAGATGTGGAGAGGCAGCATTTTTCATGATCCGTTAATTAATGCAGCTTCTTAATCGATAGCCCAGGGAAACTATATCCTCAGGTTTAAGAGGATATATTCCTCTTAAACTTGTACAACATTTCCATCTCAGTGTGTTTCGAGGTTCTTAGTATGAATGATGATCTCTCCAGTGTGAGGAGGAGAGGAGAAGAGAAGAGAGGAGAGATGGCTGAGAGGTTTGCCCAAACTTACACCCAAAAAACATGGACAGGAAACTAGTGATAAAAAAACAGGCTACTGAACAACCCCATCAGTCTCTGTCTCTCTCTGGTTTAGTTTGGTTCTCATTTATTTGCACAGTAATAAAAGAGAAGACGGGAGCTAGTAAGATTAAACACACTCCTTAGTAACTCCCACTGATTTATTTCCATTTTTTTTAAACATGCTCAAATTCTGGTTTCTTCAATTTCTGCACATCAGCCTGCAAAGTTGGTGATCAGTAGTAAAAAAAAAACCAAAACATTATACTGAAACTGGGAGTGAGGAAAGAGAAGAAGAGAGAGTAGCAGAATGAGAGAAACAGAGAGACAGAGGACATGTGTTGGAGGGAGTGGTAGTGGTATCAGTAGTAAGTTGTAGTGAGGAGGAGGGATTTATGGCAGCAGATGAGGCTGAGAATGAATAATTACACCAGCAGTCCGAACACACAGGCAGAGAGACAGGCAGGTAGGTTCACACTCTCAATCTGCAGTCATTTTAATGTATGCGATATTATCGTAACATATTTTTCAGAGCTGTCTTGTCACCTCAGTGATTTGTTGTTTAAACAGAACAAATATTAAAATTATTATAATAATTCACTGTTTGGTGGCGGGTCGTGGTGGGCTTTCGCTTATCCAATTATACAAGCAGAAAGTAGTTGTTTACAGGTTCTGGGCTTGACACTTTAGATCCGACCTCTAGGAGACTTGGTTAACTTGAGGCTCTACTCCCTAAAGGCTTGACTTGAGTCTTAAAAGTAAGATCATGCCAGTCTTACAATAAAAAATAAATAAGACAGCAACAGACAGGCCTGAATATTTAATCAATAGACCTAAACACTGATAAGAACTTATCTTGAGTAATAAAAAAAAAGCGAATCCTTTTTTAATTAAGACTTGCGACTTGACTTGGATTTGGTCTGAAAAACGGCTTGATCCATTACCACCTGATTTGCCCACATTTGGACTGTGAGAGGAACTACAGGTGAATATGTGGCTTCAGTCAAAGAGGCAGGAATCAAAACTGCATCTTCTGTTACTCTAATGTGATATTATCTACCACTGAACTAACAGATCGCCCTTACACTGTGTACAACTTATTTTATGCAGAGCATAAGTCATATTTTTGTATTAACTTTTCAGTTTGCTCTATCTTTGACTCAGTCAGCTTTTGCTGCCAAATTCCCCCACATGGACTGTTAGTTTTATTATATCTAAACAAAGAGAGGAACGAGTTTGTCTTTTCATTAACCTAATGCAGCTAAGTCGAGGGTCAGCTTTAGGTTTTTCGGCAGGATAACCTAAGCACAGTGTGGTGTCGTGTGACTGGAACAAATGACAGTCCATATCAGTTCTTCTATGTTTATGCGCATAGAGAGCAAGGAACACTGTTCCATTTAAAAGGCTGACTACAGGCTGTGATCCCACCTCTCCGAGTGTGTAAGCAGTTCAGGTCAGGAACCGCTTCTCGCTTGCTGCTATAGTGGGATCGGATGACTGTACACCGAGAGTTCACAGGCCCGGGAGGAGGTGAAAGATGATCATAGGGCCCGGTGGGTGCAGCAGGGTCTATGATTGGTCAAATTGACCCTCCTAATGTTCTCTGGTGAGATGAGATGTGAGAGGGGAGTGTGTCAGGGTGAATTCTGGGCCTGTGTCACTGCTCTTAAGCTCCTGTAAAATTTATACACTTTTTTTCAATCAGGATTGTTTTGGGTGCTGTTGGTCAGCTGTTTCAACAGCATTTGAATACTGTTTGAGGCTCCGCTATAATGTTATCTTACAGTAAAACATGGTCATGACATTTCAGCATTTTGAGTCAGTATGCTTCATTTACATGAACCGTATCAGCCCTTTTGACATCAACTTAAAAACATATCACTTACAATTTGTATTCTATACTTTTCAGTGACACCAGTTTGAACTTTGGATGCTGTTTGAATATAGTTCCAGCATGGTTTGAAATCATTTTGGGTGAAATTTCTGCAACAGTGAGCAGCCAGATCGGCTGATCTTTAGACTGTGCTCCAAAAGACATGAAATCCAATTTGAGTGGGAGAACAAACAATGACCAGAACATTTGGGACAATGTTGAAAACAGGAGCGGCTGCCAACCTTCAAAACAGAACACACTGAAGTCGGCGTCCAATTTATAATCCCAGAGGATAAAAACTAAACTCCAAATCCAAACAAAATGCTGAGGAATATATATGTTGTATGGGAATACTGAGTTAGAGTAATAATATGTCAAACAATCTTACAGGGGTAGGAAATTATTTAAACTCTGGGAGAATTAATAGATACTTAGCGAAATGTTAGCACACAAATATGAGACAAATAGTGAGAATCATGCAAGGACATGCACAGTTTATTGTAACTGATGTAATACTACCGTGATATAACAACACTGACCCAATAACACGATGCAGCCTGCAAGCCAGGGTAATGAATATGATGAAATATGACTTCCAACACTATTCCACCCTGACAGACAGGAAAAACAGACATGCTGGCTCAGCGCCCAGAGCATTAAATGACAGGCTGAAGTTCAGAGGCATTTATTTGTCATAATACTAAACCAACTTGAGATCAGCTGATATCTGTCAACATGCTTCACCTAACTTCAGTGTGATACAACACTGAGCGACTGTGTCAGCAATGTTTACATCAAACAGAAAAACTTGGAGACCATGAGGGATGGGGGAAGAAAAAAATAGAGATGAAAAAAACAAAACAAAAAAAAAAAAACAGCCCAAATAAGAAAATGAAAAAGAAGAAGAAGTGCGGGATTCATCCTGTTTTCAAAGAGCTGGGTTATGAGAGCGGTTATCTGAAACGAGGCGCTGGGAACGGGGTGCAAAGCCATAATTGGATGCTTGTCCCCGGCCAATTTTTCAGGGCAAATTATCAACGCATGGGTTGGATTGCTGGAACCACATTGTGGAGGTGGGAACAGTGGGAGCTTTGAGGGGCCAGCGTGACGCGCTAATAGAATCATTTAGCACACTGGGATAACGACAGCATGTGATGGATGGAGCAAAGGCCCTGCATCTGCTGCTGCTGCTGCTGCTGCTGCTGCTGCTGCTGCTGCCGCCGCTGCCACGTTAGCCTGCTGAGTCACTGCAGTGGTAGGTAGTACGGCTAAAGGTGTGGGCATCGGGATGTGTGTGTGTGTGTGTGTGTGTGTGTGTGTGTGTGTGTGTGTGTGTGTGCTTTAATGTGAGTGTGTGCTGACAAGTGTGTGTATAAGCATGGCAAAGGCCCTCTCTTGCACACAGCCTTGTCTATCTCTGAGCGTGTGAGTAAAATGATGACTGGGCATGTTGCTTTTGGAAAGCCCACCACGCTGTGTGCCCTCCCCTGCTCTCAAAAACAAACTGTCACTCACAGCTCGCCACCGACCTCCAAATTTCCAAACTTACACGGGCAAAAGAAATATACCGTGGATAACAATAACTTTAGAAATTTTATCATTTCTAGCCTCTTATTTGTTGACTCAAAATGCTAGACTGGGTCACCACTTCAAAGTTAGAGAGTGTAGAGAAAATTGGAATAATTAAAATTTTGAATGCTGCCATTGTCATTACTGCAGTACAGTAAGCATCGAGAGTTTATACTGTGCAAGTGTGTGTGCACCCACACTGATTAAACCTAGTGAAATGAGAGGAGCGAGGTTAGGCAGAAAGGGTACTGAAATAAAATGTCCTGTTTATTTTCTGCGCAGAAAATGGCAGGTGAGGCAGTTGAACTTTCGAGACTTGGATGGCCACGGAAATCTCCAGTGTGAATCCTCAGAACCAAAAAAAGTGAAGATTTTTTGGAAAACAATTCTTTTTTTTCTTTTCTTTTTTTAACCAAACTCAGAAACAGAAAAAAACAAACAAATAGGACTCAGTGATAAGCTACACTCTGGCAGGCTGAAGCTTGAGATCATGCCGTGTACAGTTTGACATGAAGTTTACGACAAAGTATTTTAAACCTGCGACAGCTCTGATTTGTGACCTTGGCTGGCATCTTCACCACAGCAAAAACCAGTGAGGCCAGTGTTTCCACAGCATCTACAGCCATTTGCCCTGGCACAGAGATGATTTCTGAGACATATTCATAACTTACGTATAAAATATCTTATTAAATTATCCAGGTGCCTCAGAACACTGATGTGAAATGTGCACAATGCAGAAAATACCAATCCCACTTCACTACTCTATATATGTTAGAGATGTTTGACTCGCACAGTGAGGGGATCCGGTGACTCTGTTATGCTGTGGGGGCATTTTGCTGGCATGGTCTGGTTCCACTTGTCCCCTTAGAGAGAGGGGTCACTGCACATCAATACCAAGTTGTTCTGAGTGATCAGTTTTATCCAATAATGAAACATTTCTGTCCCGATGGGAATGGTCTCTTCTAAGATGACGATGCCCCCATCCATCGATGAGTATGAAAACGACGTGAATCGTGTGCTGTGACCGTCACAGTCACCAGATCTCAACCCAGTTGAACAGCTATGGGAGATTTTGGACCAACATGTAAGACAGCGCTCTCCCCCGACACCATCAAACTCGTCTGTTTATTTTTTTGTTCAGTATTTCCTTAAAGATAGAAAGTCATTTTTTTCTGATTATTTTAATCATAAACTAAAACTTGCCTCAACCTAAACCTGCTGTGACATTACTCCGACTTCATATGAATTCATTTGTTGTAAAAACAGCAAACTAATAATGTTCATGGGTAAATGTAAAAGCTCAGCGGATAACCCAGCATGTGACTGGGTGTGTAGGATCTTAAAGTAGAGAGTTGTGTATGCTATAGTTGGCCTGAAGCCAGTCCAGGAGGGAGGACGTTTCATAGATGAAATCCTCTCCATGCAGGAGGTGAGGTCGCCTGGAGCTGTCAAGAGCAGCGCTTGTCCACCGCTGCATGGTGCCCACTACTGCACTATGGGAAACACAACCTCACATACAGCACACACACACACACACACACACACACACAAAAGCTCATATGTGTATTCAACGCTCCTCTCGCAGATAACGATACACATACTCACACAAAGACTGGCTCCAACACATGCACATAGAAACAACAGAGAATGAAAGGGGTTTGGGGGGAGTGGTGCAAGAAAAGGGAGAGAGCGAGAGAAAGGGCAGTGGGAGAAAGAGTGCGAGATAAAGAGAGTGAAAGAAGGGCTTCACAAACAAAAGAAAAGTCAGTTACACACAGGGAGCGAGGAGGGCAGGGGGAAAAAAAAGCACTGAAAACCGAAAATCAGCAAAAAAAAAAAAAAAAAAAAAAAAAGGGCAGAGAGGAAAAAAAAAATCTGCCTTCAGCCGTAGAATGGGAGGAGTAAGAAGCAGCAGAGAGGGAGGACTGAGAAAAAGAAAGAAAAAAAGAGATATGGAGAGAGAGAGAGAAAATGAGAGAGAGGAGGAGGAGAGTGTCAGGGCTAGGGGTGATTAAGCCTGGGGTCTCCTCTCTGCAGAGACACGTGCGCAGACTTAATCAAGTCGACGCCAGCCAGCCACATTTCCACATTACTCCCTGGCCGCATGCCTGACAGGTCCGAAAGAGGGAAGGGAAGAGGAGCTAAAGGAGTCCGCCTGCTCCACACACCCACCCACCACCCACCCACCCTCTCCTCCTCCTCCTCCTCTTCCTCCTCCCCGTCTTCCACCACCCCCAGGCCCCGGAGCGATGCCAGAGCACATGTGAGCGGCGTTGAAGGGAGTGGACGGGCGTAAGTTAGGGAGCAAAGAGCAGAAATACTACTGACTCCACTAAATGAAATGTTATTAGCTGGGAGTACTCACTACTCCCCCTGAAAGCTCTACTGCTCTCCTGCTGACAGTGCAGAGGAAGTCAGCATGTTAAAATCACTTTACTCTTACAAAACCTGAGCAAGACTGTATAGACTGTATACACACGATATATACTAGGAAACCACATTAACCTTCAAGGCTATTGCTTAGAAGATATACTGTTTTTAAAAAAGACTATTCTTCTATACTTGCATAATTTAGTTTCATTCAGTTATTTATCGGTTGACTGGTTATCAGTTCTGTTAAATTCTGTTGCAATCACGCCGCAGTTTTAAAGGTGTGGTGATTTTTGAATTGTGATCTGATATGACTTTAACAGTCATATCCAAGCATGACGTGAATGAATGTGATCAGGTTTCTCTTTTAGTCAGAGAAAAACACACACACTCATACTGAAATACAGCACACACCCTAAGCCACGCTCTCAGTTTCAAAGACTCAGTTATCATTTTTTATTTTTTTATTCTTCACATCCTCTCCCTACAAAACAAAAAAAATAAATAAATACTGTACACCTTCTCTTCCCTCTATTTTCTCCTTCACTGCTCCTATTTCACTTTCATGCTCTTTCTTCTCTCCTCACTGGAGGCCAAGTGGGTCCAAGCCCAAGGTGGGGTATAGCGATGTCATTTAATAAGCAGCTTAACTCTGGCACACATGCCACAGAAAACGACCTGCACAGGCATCTACACTGTAAAAAATGTCCCACCAAGTGTTTTCTCTGTTGTATGCCTCTCACACACTAGAACACTTTGAAAAGACTGGGCATCTTGCAGAGTCACTGTTTGCAAGACTAGATTCCTTTGAGGTTATTTCCCATCATGCTCCTGATGGAAATTTACAGGAAGAAAAACTGTTTTTTTCCATTTTTTTTTTTATTTTTTTTTATTTTGCTCTTTAAAATTCTACATTATTGTGATTATGATTATTATATAAAGTTAGTAACTCAATACTATAATTGTCATGATCTGCCCCGAAAATGGACTTTGCATTCATGATTTCTTGTATTATTTATTCCTTGTGTCCAATAACCCTTGCCTCCCTTATGTATTTAATGCCGGCCTTGCACCAAACGACTCACATACTCCTCTCCGGAGTCGCCTCCATGCTCACTATCAACTCTATTTGCATGAGCCAAGATTAAAAACGTATATGTACGGCATGAGTCAAGATTAAAAACGTATATGTACAATAATATCTATCTATATGATAATATTAAACATGCTGGATTTTATTGGAACATCAAGATGAAAAAAAGACTTAAGACAACAGTGACAATCACTTTACACCAAACAATCAACATGACGGGAGCGCACCGCGACCTTTGGTCTAAGGCTATTAGTCTGAATCAGAATTGATTATTCTTGTATGTGAACCTGCCTCTACATTTGTGCAATGATATTAACTGCTAAGATAAAAATAAATGCAGACTACATAATCTAAACTTTGAAGTAAGGGGAAAGTTAAGCATACAATTATCAGTGATGAAAAACCTTTTGCTCTTTCTGCACAGTATCTCTTCATTCTGTCTCAACAATCACTCATGCAAATTCACATTTACATAATGTAAATGTGAACAGTCAAAAAAATGTTATGTTCTGTTATAAATGGGAAAGCTTTTTGCCACTTGCAGGAACATTTTTTGCAGTGGAGCTCAGTGTCATTTCGAAACAATGACGCCTGCTTATAGCATTTCCAGTAATGAGTCAACTGCTAATCTCCTCTAGTGAAAGTCCCTGATAGAGATGGAAACGGAGAGACATTTGGTTTCGTGCTGCTGTTTCTGAACAACTACTGAGGTGTAATTTCAACATATCAGTGAAACAAGGGCCAGCCTGTGCCAGTCTAATCCGTCTTAAAATTGTGCACAGGTGGTTTGCTGATAAGGTGAGGAGGTGTAGATACAGTGTGTGCCTGAGTTATGTGTGTATACATGTGCACACTTGCGTATCCCCTGGCTCCCATATAAAGTACAAAGCTAAATCCTACAAATATGCATGTATGTGCGCACACGGACACACATGGGGGCCGTCGGTGGTCTCCTGTGACCTGTGAGTGAGGGCTAATTAAGTGAAGGGAGATGACAATGAACAACGGCCTCCCATAGGCCAAGCCATCACTCAGGCCTGCTGTAATGAACACCCACCTACAGGTGTGCCGATCCCTCGACAACTCTACACACAAACACGCACACAAAAGGGTGCATTCTCACTACGTTATTAATGCATGCACACATATGTTAGCAATACATCAGAAAAAAAAAAAGCAGTTTGCACGCAAGACACACTGCACACTTGATGACACACTACAACACAGATATGGACACAGACATGCGGACGTTTCGGAGCGGTGCAGTAGCTCTCCTGTCACAACTGCAGGACTGACAGTTCATTAGTGAAGAGTCCGCCATCAGAGGCGAGCCTAAACCCACTAACATCTGTCACCTGGCCCGCTGGATAATAATCACAAAATGACTAGACAGCGTCTTGTTTCGCTAAAAGAGACACACAGCCTCATAGGATATTCACGCCCAAAATTCTCTCTCTGTCGTCGAGATGGTGTCGTCTATTATATGTATTACATTTTTGACTTGATGAAGGCCCCGGGGGAAACGCTAACCGAATCCATCCTGTACACCTTTCCATTTTACATTTTATTTCAGAACAACCCGCTTCCTGAATAACGTTCCCAAAGCAGCGTTCCTTTATGGTGAAGTACAACCTCAATGTATTTCCCTCACAGATTAAGACCAGGTCTCCCCTGCTGACTCGTCTTTTCCATTTCCAATGAATGATTAAACTTCACCATTTCATTTCCTAGAAACGTGCCAGGTTAAGTGCCATGGCTACGCCTGGAGCACAACTTCTGCCTGCATTTTATGGGCTTAATTAACGGACCCTAATTGCTTCTGAAAGGAAATAAATAAGGCAGCCAGCGGAGCGCATCCTACTGTTAACGGATTATTTCCTCTCTGAAAACAATAACAGAATGTTCTGGTTTGCTCCCCGGGGGCCGCTTAAAGATTCTCAGTCTCAATATTTTTTACAGATGGGTTATAAATGTAGAAGTTGGTCTTCCTTGAGTCCTCAGGAGCTGCGGGTCTGACAAACGACACTGAAAGGAGATTGAGTGGAATGAGGGCTCATTTGTTCTGAAACACAATATTTTCCCATGTCACAGAAGTCATCCGTAAAATTAACCTTGGAAAAACATTACTGAAATATGGAAGTCTCTCCAACTTTGATGAGTTTGAAGCTCACACAATCCCAACTGGCGCAATCACTATTCTGCATGTAATGAGAAAGGCCTCTAGCCAAAACAAAGGCTGCCCATTCAAAAGAGCATGTTCTTTTTCCCCTTCCCTGCTCTTTCTAGTACTGTGACGACAGGAAATTAGTCTCGACATCAAAGTCTGACGAGGAAGTGACTCTCTTCCCCTCCTCTCTGCGTGTGTGGAGTTGTCCACTACACCTGACACACGACGGGAACACACACACGTACACGTACAAATACACGGCCCCAGACATTTTTTTTTTTTTTTTATGTTGTTGTTTCTTTTTTGTTTCCACCCTCTCACATAAACCCTTACGATGATATCACTCGATGGTGTAATGGCAGGTTGGGGGCCACAAACACCTCAACGGTTCTCAGGGGGCCAGGAGAAGAGCCAGTGGAAGTTTTATATGGTGGGAGAGTTCCCATTTTGTGGGGGAGGCTCGTCCTGCAGTGGAATGCAAATATTTAGCTTGCCCCTGGTATAAAATGAAAATTACACAGTACGACAGGAATACCTGTGTAGCTACCCAGGTGACCGCCAGCCTGGCTCCATCCACCAGGACGTAAATATAGTAATTACCCACAAGCCCCATGGGCACAAAGGGGAGTCAGTAAAGGAGTCTTACTGGACAATGATTCACGACTAAAAATGAAGTTGTGCTGGCACAGCGGGACTGCGGATGACATAACCAATCAAGGAGGCCATGAGAATGTTTCTCTGAGATTTAGGGCAGACGTAAATATTTGTTGCTCTGTGATAACGAGCTGGGGATTTATTTGAGTGGAAGACACAACAGCCAAGAGTCGGGTCAACAATACTGTTTCTGGAAAATAGACTCACACTACAAGAAGAAAGCATGGGTGTGTTTGTGTGTCAGTGAACGGGAAGGGAGGGGTCGCATAGGTTCACTGTTTCAGGCAACCCCCATGACCCTTATGCCACTGGGACATGCTCAGACACCCCACTGTCTGCTCATGCAACCTAGCTGGGGTTGCCATGCAGACACAAACAGCCTCTAGTGTTTACACTGGTGCAGTGGCTGAGTGTGTGGGGGTGATGCAGAGAAAAACAAGAGAGGAAGAGAAAACAACAACATGGAGAGAGATGTAGAAAATGGGGTGAGAGAGTAAAAAAAAAAATATGAGAGCAAGGACTTATGGATTAACAGAAACATGATAGAGGAAGGGAGGGAGGGAGGGAAGAAGAGAGAGAGTGCCCCCTACAGAGAGGACAGAAAACTCTAACTGCGGTGACCTTGACACTGAGTGAAAGAGACAAAGGAAAAAAAATAAAAAATAGAGAGAAAAAGGCAGAAAAAACTCTGCATCTGTCTGATGCAACGGTTGATGCTTATTACTGTACCAACAAGAGTTAAGTAAGTATATATTTACAGTTATAAATTACAACTTCAAAAACTGGCTTGTTTTTTTTTACTCACATTAAACGATGGGCAATTTGATGTGGTAGACTGTACAGGAGGAAGTCAAGTTATTCCATATTTAAACAGATGATGGAAGCAATTGTGATTTTCAGTTGCTTGGACGAAACACAGACATTTTTCATCCTTCCTGAAATAGGAAAATGACTTTCACCTTCTTTCATGTATTAAACAAGCCAGTATTTGAGATCCAGTCTACATGTGTGAGAAAAAAAGTGTCTCCTCGTATCCACATGTGTCTTCTCAAGCATGCTTCTGTGTATTTATGTGACTTATGTGCATGTCTCAGGCCTCGCCGTGAGCGTGTGTCAGGCTGTGTGAGTGTTTAAATGGATTTTCCAGAGGCCTCCAATACCAGTGCCATGTGTGAGAGGTTCTTTCCCTTGTATATTGGCCATGACACCCTCCCTCCGTCGCTGCACAGCATGGCAGCCAGCAGCACCTGCTGCACCATAAACACACCTGCAACGCAGTAGAACCATGGAAACACCAAGCACGGAAAAACTTCACAACACAATACAATACAGTACAATAGAGGCGACCACACAGCTGCACAAAGACTGCACGCACTAGGTTCTTGGCCTGCTCTAGCAACATTTATGCTGTACAAGTTACTTTTGAGTCTATTTTCCTCCATCAAAATATTATAAAAATAGAAATAGATTCTAAATTCAATCAAGATAAAAATGAGCTTTCTGGGGACATGAAAAAGATGACAATGATAGACAGCCTATAATACACTATACTGCAGAGAAAAGCAATGTTGTTTTGGTTTTCAATGACTAAAACCAACAAATCGGCCCCAAAATTATATGTATAGCCTGCATCTGGTCAACACACAGTAGTGCTGTACAGCCTCCCTGCTCCTCCTGCCAGCACAAATCTTGACCTCAGAGTTTTCTTTCTTCTGGAGTCCGTGTAGTTTTAGGGCTGGCATTCATCTTCATAGAGGACTGTTCTAACTCACTGAAGGAGGAATGGCTATTGAAGCTGCTCATTTCCTTTTCTCTTCCCCTCTTGTGTAAGAATTTCTTGCTATCAGTCAAGTATGAGACAGATCCAGTCTTGTCAGACCTGGCAGAGTCCGACAAAAACTAAGTCAGCCAGAGAGGAATATACAGAAGTTGAAAGTAGCGATGTGCATGATTAGTTGACTAAATAATTAAATGTTGCTACCCTCGATAGTTGGCACCATAAATACTCGTCACCCAAACTAATTATTAATATTTTATTGATATGCAATGTCGGTAAACTGTTGTGTCTAACAGTGCCGCTGTCCACCACTAGTCGGGGGTGCAGCGATGGCAGACAGCAGCCCCCCTCTTCTCGGGCTAATGCCTGGATGCTGTAAACAAGCAAGGAGGGACAGAAGACATCTCCTAAAACCAGCGTGTTTATGCAGTATTTTGATCTAGACAATGAAAATAAGGTATTATGTAGGTTGTGTCAGAATAAACTGGCATATAACCACTCAACCGCAGCAATGCTTAACCACATTCAGCACAGGAATGCGGACGGTAAAGGAGCTATTTGTAAGTTTTGCTGTTGCTACACAGCCAGCATTAGCATTAACTGCTGTTTCCTAAGTGGTCTAAAAGATAAGTTGAGAGTTCAGCATCAAACTTTGTTCCTTCGCTCACCAAGAACTGACTCCAGCTGTGGAAAGCAACACCACTGTAAACTCTAGCCCTGGTCCGTCTTGTCACTTTCTGATAGCGACTCACTGTAACCTCCAATCTGCCCAGAGGACGTAGCGCTGCTCAGAAGACGTGTTATAACCTCTTGTATTATAAAGAGAAGAAAACACATTTTGCCGTAGAGAAAACTTACTAATGGTCCCTTTAACCTTCAAAGTAAGAAGGCTCCTGGTGCTAGCACTGCTAACGTAAGCTGGGCTAAGCAAACAAATCTGAAATAATTCACCCACAGATCAATTAAATTGTGCTTTGACTGTTTTCTGATTGTTTTCTTACTTTAGACTGGCCAAGTTGTCGAAATTTCCATTTAATCAGCAGGGAAATGAGTCATTAGGAACATCCCTATTGAAGGCATAGGAAATCTCCTAAGTGCTCACTGACTGTGCCATGGCCACAGCTTCACAGAAGAAAAAGCAGATGACAGCGGATGACTCCCTCCCAGCATCTCACTCTGCTGGTTTAGTGAAGTTCACACTGAAAGCCCTTCAAATGTTATTATAGTGTGTTTTTCAAGATCCTCTGTGCTTTCAAGGCTGTCACTTGTTGTAGTCCAAGCTGAAAGTGTTGAATTATGAGGAAGATTGTGTATATCATTTTTAAGTCAATAAAGATACCTGTAGGTAATGGCTATGACATCATTCTAACATGAGTAACACCATGTCTACACTGGAGGCATGGCATGAGCAGCAGAGTCTGCGTTGCAACTAAACAGGGTGGGTTCAGGCACAGTTTTTAGTGTAGGTCACCTTCATTTTTAGCGTAACTGAAAGCCAAACACACGATCAGAACAGAGGCATTACTCAGCCTGAGTAGACAGCTGAACTGATTGAAAAGGAGTATCTCTGTTACATCAGACATGTGTGAGACGGACTACTGAAATATGCAGCTGAAATGCATGGCTTATGCTAACAGCTCTGTAAGACTGTACTTGAGCTTAATGCAGAAAATGCTAACATGCTGATGTTCAGCAGGCACAGTGTAAATGGTAAATGGACTGCACTTATATAGCACTTTACTAGTCTTACTGACCACTCAAAGCGCTACAGTTCATCATGTTCACCATATTATATTGGTGTGTTAGCATGCTTGGTTAGCTTTTTTTTTTTTTAAAGTACAGCTGAGGCTGATGGGAAAGTCATTAGCTTTGCAGTTACAAAAAGTGCAGAACAATTTTAGATTTTGACCAATGAGAGGTGAAACCCAGGTGACCGCCAGCCTGGCGAAATTATCATCCTCCAGGCACCAGGGATTAATTTACCAAATTTCACAGCAATTCATCCAATTTCTGTGATATTTCAGTCAGGACCAAAGCGCCAAACCAAACAACCAACTAACCAACAGACAGAACAATATTGCCATCCCTAGAGCCACACTACAAGTTTACATTACAGTAAGTCGGATTGATGAGAAAAATCTTCACACACTCTCGTTCCAAAAACCCCCACAAAAAAACTCTCTCTTACAAAACCAGTACTTTCTTATGAAGAACAATAAAGACCCGAGGGGAAAACAATGAATTCAACTGAGTATAGTTAAATATTTTCACTGTAGCTTCTAAATATGCTCACTTTCTTTTGTAGCTTTCATTATGGCTGCAATTCATGCTCACCAACAAAACAGGATACTTCAACAGCTCCATCACAGTGTGTAGCGGATCAGTGTTTAGCTCACATTCACACCCTACAACATGTTGGCCTCGTCTGGTGCATATTACAGCAGCCCACATGGCAGCTGACTAGTTTAATTAATTCCAAACAAATCTTGCAGGATGTGTGCACCCAAAGACAGTTGTCTTCTAAAGAGAACGAGTACGCTGATATAGTGCATCACAGTGTAAAACAGACCTTGGGAGAAACCCAGCAATGAAACAACCAACCGCGCTGCCCTGCCTCACTGCACCGTAACTAAATGGCTTGTAAACCGCACCCAAACTTTTGACAGCTTTGCATATGAACACACATGTGCCTCGTAACAATTAAACATAAATGAAGGAGTGGAAGAAAAAAAAACAGAAAGGATCGGAAAAAAAAAAAAAAACCTCTGTTGGGGATTTTTTCTTTTTTGTTTTTTTTTTAAGAAAATGCCGTTAAAGGAAAAGCAAGAGGAAGATAGCTTTTGGGTTTGGTGGTAATGGTGTGATTAATTTTAGACGTTTATTTGAGTTTGTCACAGTGACGGGACGGGTGACAGGTGCTGAAAGCCGGTCCAAGTGTGGACACAGTGCATGATGGTTCGCAGATGATGGCTTCTTTTTCCAGAACCCCTAGCAACTGGACCGAGCCCAGCTGGCTGACTGCAGGCAGTAACCGGACCGTTTCTCTCGCTCTCTCAGTTTATTTCTTTCTCTCCTTTCCTCTCTGCCTCTCCTTTTCCTTCTCTCTCTATCCATTTCTCTTCCTTCTCCACCCCAGCCTCCCTCTCCAATGTCTTTGGAAGGGTCTAATAGGACTCAGAGCTGGAAAGGAAAATATGGACTTTGGAAAAAAAAAGAAAGAAAAAAGAAAGAAAAAAAAGACTTGTTGCCATTCACTTTTACTGATCTGATCTAGGATCAAATTCAAAGCCTCCCAAACATCAGGGTTTTAGCCAAAGTAATATGATACAATCAGACCTTGTGTCAGTGATAAATAGGAACAACTTCGGTCATGTGTTTCTTTCACCAGGGAGAGAACAGAAAATATATTCCCACCCTTACAGCATGTGTAATGTGTACCATAATAGTGTGTGTTTCAGTCCCCTGTTTAATGCAAGGATACATGTCACAATTAACCCTGTGCTGTGTGTGTTTGTGTGTGTGTGTGTGTCTGTGTGTGTGTGTCCGATTGCCTTCCCCAGAGCTCTGCAGTTCCTCCATTAAGACCAGTCAGTCAGCCAGTTAGTCATTAGGAGCCGAGTTGTCACTAGTGGGCCTGAAGGTCATTCATCACCTAAAAGGCCCAAAGGACAGGGACAGAGCAGCTCCCACTCTGCCAGACACACATACACACATACACACATACACACTCACTACACCCCACTGACCGAAAAAAGGCACCGGGAGATTTGGTGCGGGGAAGACAACTTGAGGAATATTGCATGAATAAGACATGAGACACACAACCAAATGCTAGCACACACACCCACACACACTAATCCCACATAAGCACACTTGCTCATTCAGATGTCTCCTCTCTCACTTCAGCCCACTAACATGTTGCAGGTTTCTGTCCCCTCCCTCTGATTTTTATTGTACATGTCACAATATTCACCACATAATAAAGGCTTTTTTTTTTTTTTTTTTTACAGGGCCCAGGCTCTTCAGTGGGGGGAGTGGGTGCAAAGAACAACATTAACATCCAATATCTCTGCTGCTCAGGGCCCCCTTTTTTTTAATGATAATTCATCACACATGACGGCATATTTCTGCTTTAAAAAAACAATTGAACAGTTTAAGTCGCCTGCCAGTCAAGTCCTCGCAGCCCCCATGACAAAAAAAAAAAAAAGGTTGATGTCGTCAAAAGATAGTAAGCTACAGCTACTGCTCAAAGCTGCTTTCTGAGTGTGCTGTATGAGACCATGTGGGAGGAAAGGCTCTATCTTGAGGCTTACAACCCTCTTAACCTGCAGTTTAAAAAAGAGTTTTACAGTATCAGTTGAATCTTCCCCACGGCCCGAATCAATCTGAGCTACAATTCAAGACAAAACACCTTTATTCACTTCCTGTTCCTTGTGGCTGATTGTGAAGCTTTGGCAGAAACTGAACATAATATCAGTTTGAAAGTTCCCTCTGCGTGACTGGGGCTGGTGGGAGCTGAGATTTGAACCGAATATCACAAGTCCCTGATTTAATCTCATAATAGTCGGCTTTAATGTCCAAATGCAAGACATATGTGGCTTCGCTTTGGTTCGCTCACTCAGGCCACGTAGTACAATCTCCCAGGGCAAGACCCAGGAAAGGGAATTTGCATTGGAACTGAAGCGTTCATGCTAGTTTAGTTTGATGCTAATTAGCCGAGACATTATAAGCACCATTTGGTTAGTAGATTTAGAGCCGAGGTTGTAGAAGATGAGCATTTAGAGAAATATCTGTTTGAGAAATGTTCGACAAACATTAAAAGGGTCACGACAAACATGAGATTAAACAGTTTTTGGAAGATTTCACATCAGTATGGTGGTAGATCAAAACAAATGCAATAGATACAAACGCTACTGTAATGTTGTCTGAACTCTGAACTGCTCTAAAACAAACACAGACTCCCAGTCATAAGTGGGTCTCTCCCACTTTGTCTCTCTCTGTCACTAGAAATTGATTTCATACACACAAACAAAGTCTGCTGTTGGTGGCAGCTCACATGCTTCCCACACACACACACACACACACACACACAGAGAGAGAGAGAGAGAAAGAGAGAGCTGCAGCTCTACAGCAGTGGGAGTGTTATGACTGAGATAGGAAGAGCAGGGATTTGTTTAAAGCAACAAGCCCAGGGGAGCCTCAGCTCATACGGACAATGATATGGATCCTTCTCTCTTCGTCTGTCGCTATGGGGGCCCACGGTGCACTGACCTCTCCCACTGTCACATGTCTTGCTAAAGCTATGTTACTTTACACACCTTCGTGCCAACACATGAGTAATGCATTTCCTTTTGTCAGTGTGTCTGTGCACCACAATGTCACCTCTCTTCTTTATCTCAAAAGCAATCATGTTCATGCACACATGAAATCACACGAAAACTGTGCCCAAAAATATGTCAACAAAAAATATTCTTTGCAGCTTTCATACATGTAATGAATTCTTTAACCAAATAATAATAAGATTCTATTTTTATTTTTGTAATATTTTTAGTGCAAAGCAGTCACTGATGTCACCACATTGTGTTTGTATTACAAATATTGCTAAAGTGCAGCCTCTCTTTCATGGGCAGACTATAAAAGCAGACTATTAGCCTTTAATGCTATATTTTCTGTTCTAACCAAAATAAGCCTAAGATAAATTGCAAATGATTCTAAATCAAACAGCCGAGTCAGGGAGGAAAAGCACACATTTTGCCTGTTTTTAACTCCTTTCATCACCTGCCTGTTTGTCTTTGAATACACTTTGAGATTCATCGTTTGAAAGATTAGCACCTGATTATATTTCTGCAGTCCTGTAAGGCAGGTCCCTCTGTTCTGACACTGGCCTGTTCTTCATTAAGCCGAGACTACAACCTCTGGAGAAGTTTCTTTTAGAGTCTGTCAGTGGACTGAAGCTTAAGGCATACCTCTTCAAAACTTTAAATACTGTAGTACAGTATGTCTCAAATTTATTACAATACCTCCACTCTGCAATTTTGCATGAAACGTGCCATGTAAATGACAGATTTTCATTCTGCAGTCTGTGTTGCAGTGTGGATTATTAATGCAATGCTCTAACTAGCCTAGGTTATATGTAAATATACTAAAACGATCATCTGCAGTGTCACAGAATAACAGAGTCAGTGTGTCATTGCCTCTTCTCAGAAGGGATTATCCAGTGATAACAATCTGGCATGGTCGCAGCCAGCGACGATCCCCTTGACCTAACTGCGTGATTTTGCACAGCGTGTGACCGGATGGATCCCTTTTTGTCCCCACGACAGGACTGGGACAGAGAGCGGTATGGGAATGAGGAGGGGAAGTAGGGATTTCAGGTCCGCATCCACTGCTTCCAGCTCGCTGGCTGTGGGAGAGTTATTGTAGCTACTAACTGCAGTAGCTATCAGCTCTGGTTGGAACTGGTTAGGCGTTGTCTGGAATAACAACGGAAACACTGTTGGCTGTATTGAGTTTTTGAAAAATTATAATGAGTAGGATAATAATGAAATTGAAGACACAAAATATTGCTGCTATATAACCCAATAGAAGCTGCAGATGGGTTATAACTATTGTGGACACTGATGATAAACAGCTCAATGTGCAGGCTCACATTCAGATCTGTGCTGATGCCAATTGTACAAATCAAACATGTTTAATATGGATGTAAAAGGTTTAATTTACCTCATTAAGACAGTGAGACTTGAATCTTGAATCCCTGCAAACTACATGGTAACAGGACTGACTTTTCTTAATGGATGGTGCAGATAGTCCACATTCTTGAAAATCAGCCATTCTGGCAAAATCAAGGTTAAAATAAACCTTCGTATCAGTGTGCTCCCAGCTTAATATGAATGTCAAGGCAGCAGCAGCAGCAGCAGCAGCAAAAAAAAAAAAAAAAAAAAGACCTGAGGAAAAACATATGAAGTATTGAGATTTAGGGTGCTGACAAGCAAACAGCCTGAAGAGAGAGCTTATGACTTGTTTGTTAAATATTCAGTTTCAGCTACTGAAGAGGCGAGAGAAAAACAAGCCAAAGAGAAAAATACAAAACAATCCATTCACCATCTCCCCATGAAATGACAAAGCACTTCTTGTACCCCTGAATTTAAACAATATGTTGCTGCTAAAATAAAAGTAATGCAGAAGCTGAATACAAGATTTTAATGAATGTAGCACTATTAGAGGAGGAGAAGCTCATTCCTGCTTGAGCACTACTCCTTGCAGAGGAGGCACATCCTGGATTAAGCTTTACAACACACACACACACACACACACACACACAGAGGACTACAGATGCCCCCTCCTCTGGAGTGGGCAGCCTGTCCGTCACTCTATATCCACTGAATTGGAGCAAGGACATTCATAAAGGATCTGGTCTCATGACGAACAGGAGAGGTTTGAACTGGCAGCCAAGAGCCACTGGCTGCACTTCCTGCCTCTGTGCATGTGTTTTGTTAGGTGCTTTTTCTAATTATACTTTGTGTAAACCTCTGTAGTACATTGTGTAGTGCATGTGCGCATGTGTTTTTGTGCGCGAGCGCATGTCTGTGTGTGCAATCTGGTTTTGTAGGAGGGTTCACATGAGGCTGGCGGGGCCTTCCAATGCCAATGTGTCTGAGTGGAAAACCCCAGCACAATGGGACCGGGCCCTGACTTCAGACTGGCCATCCGCCACCAATAACAGAGCAATGAGTGTGTGTGTGTGTGTGTGTATGTGAGGAAAGAAAAATTATTTCTCTGTCAATCAGCTGTAGAAGACTTAAATCTTTTTCTTTTCTGTATATTCCTCTCTGATAAACATACACACAGCCTGATATACTATGTGTATTACTTCAGGGGTCAGTGCACTTCTGTATCTGTGAGCATGAGTTTCAGCTCAGCTCCTCTGCTGCTAACTGTAAACAAGGCTTGTAGGGGAACCTCTGCTTGCTGTGGACTGTGGAATAAAATGAACCATAGTGTGAATTAAAATGTTACAGAATTGCTGCATGAGATTTGCACCATATTGTGTTATTGTGGCTAATATTTAACTTACACAATCTGTGCAATAGCATTCAACAATCCTTTGTATCCTAATGTAGATATAAAGATGTTAATGTAATTGCAGTGATTTACAAGTCACATTGTTGTGTGCTGTAAAATAAATTCCCTCTGAACAACAGATGGTGCCAATATGAGCTGGTCGGTCAAAGTATCACAGTACCAACTGTGCGTGAGATGGGCTACGTGTTCTTTGAGCTTTAACGTCACTGGTGTGTACTGTGTGTGTGTGTGTGAGTGTGTGTGTGTGCGTGTGTGTGTGTGGTCTGTTCATGTGTTGCCAGTGTGTGTGCCTATCACAGGACACCTGCAGTGAGTACGATAGGATCAGACTTCTTGTTGGGGCCCTGCTGAATGTGTACGTGTGTGTGTGTGAGAGAGAGAGTGAGAGAGAGAGAGTGTGTGTGTATGTAAGCTTAGCAGATGTTCACTGTCTATCTGTCCATCTCATCAGGTTGTGAGGCAGCAAAAATGTGCTGGTTTCATCCCCACTTGGGTTGTTATGCTGCAGCCTGTTACTGTTACTGTAAGCCAGCTTCAGCTAAAGTAAACAGCAGTGCCCTGTCCTGCCTTGAGGATTCATAACCCTGAGGGTCTGAGGGAATTAAAAAGAGTCTGTTGCACAACTGCACACCACAGCTGCATGTGCATCACAGTAAACTAAATGTACCAAATTCTGTAAAGAAATGTAATGAAATCTTAGTACACAGGCTCATAAATGTAAACATATGCTGAACAAATTGAATTCATTCTAGATTAATATTTGAGCGTAAAAATGCAGATTTACTTTTTAGTGTTATGGTGAAATGGTCATGCTGTGCACTAAGAAACACCTATAAGCATGCACTGTAACAAAATGAAAACATGATGAACCCAGTGAAGTGAAACCAGTGCCAACATCAACATATAGCGGCAAAAGCATGGAAGAGCTGATTTTCCAGAGTCACGACATCCCACCAAAAGTCTATAGTGACTTTGTGTGCTGTGTTATTAACACTCTGGTGGCCTACAGGTTACAGAGGCTGGTTTGTGATAAGTAGGTCTGTGGTTGAAATCCCAAGAAAGGCATAATTTGGGTGGAGGGAAAGTGAGTGAGTAACACTTTCCCTCCTTTAGGCAAGGTGCTTCGCCCACAGCTGCTCCAGTGGAGTTTAAGCACAGTGGCAAAAAGTGAAACTGCTGTGGTCGTACTGGGCGGCTTCAGAAGTGTGAATGTGTGTTACTGAATGAATGAGAAGAGCATATGTTCCCTGTAAAAGTGCCTTGGGTAGAGGTTTAAAAAACGAAAACAACACTTTCTTGGGAATTAAAGACTAAAACCAACTATTAAAAAGAAACTTGAGAGAAGAGTGGACACGAGTTCCTAAGCAGACTGGTCCCGAAGTGGTTATACTGAAGTTTCCTTTAATGTTTTTCAACAAAATAATGCAACTGGGGCCTCAATCAAAGATGCTTTGATATAATATTAATGAGGATTGTGACTCACATGGATCACTGTCTCTGGCTCCCAGCTGTTTGCGCATGAATGTGTGCGCATGCAGTGTGTGTTCAAGTGTGCAAGTATGTGTGCCTATGCTGGCTGGTACTATTTGCCTCCCTGTTTTCCTCCCTCCCAAAAGATTAATCACCCAGATGTTTCCTTGTTTTGCTGTTGGCTCTTTCTCACATTAGCTAATCAGCCATCGATATATGCAAACATCGAGAACTTATACATCGTTGCGTCCGTCAGTGATACGTGAGCGATAGCGCGATTCCGCTGGGATCTCCGCTCTGCATGCTGTGCGTGTCTCCTCCATTCTCTCTCCCTCCTCTCTCCCCTCCTTCTCTCTCTCTCTCTCTCTCTCTCTCTCTCTCTCTCTCTCCCTCTCTCTCTCTCTCTCTCCCCGTTCAAACTCCGTCCCTCCATCCCCCACCCATAACGCAATGTGTTTTTTGTTAATGGGCATGTAGTGAGTGGAGGCGGACCAGCGAGAGTAGGATTTCTTTTCCACTTGCAGTTTGATTTCCAACAGACACGTCTAATTAAATTACAATGAATTTGGGCAGATTTGTCCTTTTCAAGAAGTTGGAGTGCAGAGCAGAAAGACAGCTTGACTGTCACTTCTACAATGTGGGTGCTTTTATTTTGTAAAAAAACATGCCCATATTTCCAGTGCTTCACAGGTGTCTGATCATGTGTATAGATTGGCTGCCACATGAGGATGGTGGCTTTGACAGCTGAAACGTGAATCACAGTTGTGCACACACATGCGCTGCACTTCTGTACCCACACTGACATGTGTGGGTACAGCCCCTCATCCTAACTAGCTTAAAGGATGGGTTCTGTTCGGTTTCTTGCTTCAATATTTACATGTCAATATGTACATTGAGAGTGTTACTGGTCCCTGTCATCATTATCCCTGTTCATACTGGCCTTCTTAACAGAACTACACTGTAGGAAATAAAAGACAAAATCCTCAGTTCTGTGCAAAAATTTGTTCTTCAGTCAAAGCTGATATGAAGCTTCAGTCTGAGTTAGACAATTCAAGCTTAATCTTCCCCCTTGCAGCTGAGTTCTATGTGTGTGTGTTTATTGCCAATTTTGTGTTCCGGCAGCAAACCTATAAGTGAACACCCCAGGGGTTTGACAAGGAGTACAAGTACCTGGTAGACACAGAGGAAATTTGTACTAACAGACAGTTAACGTTGGAAAATACCAACTTAAGTTTTTGGATCAGGCCCGCTGCATGGTTCTTATGTAGGTCTTTGCAATTTCATGCATGCACCTGCAAAACCTCTCCATTGCACCACTTACGAATCTGATGCACATGCCCAGAGTTGGAGCATTGCTGTTTGCAGCCACACTACGCACGCAGTTCCTTGTTGACGACCGGCTCAAAAAAGAAACAAGCGTGCTGCACGATGGTGATATGCAGCCCATGTGAAAGCTTCAACAGACACCTTTTCTTACATTCATCAACTTCAAGCGTGGCCATCCTGTGTGCTTGAGGGCACGAGGGTGAAAATGTGACTCACACAAGTTATGTACACATTAATTGTTAGAGACAGTGTGCTCACAATCACAGAGAAGATGGCACACAGTTTGGCTTAGGGACACTTGTGAGCCACATCCGTCATGTTAGCTTCATCTGACCTTTGGAGCGATTTTCTGCACAAAATTATTTTGTCCTTCAATTTCCTACAGTGTAGGTGTACCCTACCCCAAAATGACCTAAACCTGATTCTAATCTTTACGCTGAAACTAAGTCTAAAGTCTACTGACTCTATTTTAATAGATGTCTTTACTTTCTCAAGGTGTAAAACTCAATTTGGTCCCCACAAAGATAGATGTGTAAGAGCACACACACACACACACACACACACACACACACACACACACACACACACACACACACACAGGTATAACTCAATCCTGTAACTCAATCCTGACCCCTTGACACTTAGGCAGCCCTGTAACACTAGCCAAAACTATGCCGGTGCAGAGCATAACACACACACGCATGGAGACACACACCATTTGCACAGCATCTCTGCTCGCTGGCTTGCAGCATATGCAGGGCTGGTGCTGTGAAGTGAACAGGCTCCTTTCCTATACAGCCACCGGCCATATGGTGGCCAGAGGCTGGCCTTGGTAATTGATGGTATCTGTCGGTCTGTCCATGGAGAGGGGCCCTGGGGCCCCGAGATGGGCGACCTAAAACATACAGAGATCCAGCATGGGGGGGGGGGGTTAGTGAGGAGGGGGACATGCTAGTGTTTCAGCCCTCCTCTTCTATTCATCCATTCATCTATACAAAGAGTTAACTCCCCCAACTCCCACACTGCACACCACAATTGTGCTCGGGTTTGCTGATAAAGGCCCTTCTCTCTCCCTCTCTCTTTCCCTCTCTCTGGCTTTGGCTGGTTAGCCCCAGACCCCCTGTCTGTGGGCTAGGGTGAGGGGTTTCAAAGCCCCCTGGCCTGGGTCTGGTCTGGCTGCCTGGTTCTGCCCTTCCCACCCTCCCCCAATCGTGCTGCTGCTGCTGCTGCTGCTGCTGCTGCTGCTGCTGCTGCTGCTGCTGCTGAGTTAACCCCCAGAATGAGCTCTTTGACTGGGGCACAGCCGGCCAGATGGCACCCACTGGATTGGGGATCACTGGTTACTGCCAGATTGAGACTAGGAGCAAAATACGACACTGGCAAGGCTTCAAGGGAACCAGGGTACCACACTAGATGATTTCATCATTGGTCTTAAAGCTTTCGCTTCGAGTTTCGAGTTTGACGCGGGACTATCGATCGCAATATGTAAAAGCAAAACAAAAGATGACCTTGCAGCCAGTGATGACGCAGAAAGGAGAAGTCGGAGGACGTGTTCATCATTATAGTTGTGATATATATTCTGTATTTGAGATATGATAATGATAGAGACTATAATAAGGGCCTAGGTAGGGCCACCTCAGTACTTTATAACAAATTTGCTAACAAGACTTTCAGCGGTTTATATTTGGTACCTCTGATGACACATGAAGCTCACACTATAAAGTGTATGTGTAACTACTTATCTATAACAAAACAAGCGTACTCAAATATACAGACGAGGGGTCTATAATTTAGTGAAGCTGGGGAGAGTGTGGGCTGCATTTAGCCCCTAACCTTTATTCTGAACAATACATCAGTATACTTCATGTCTATTAAAAACAATTTCAAGTAGGGCTGTTAATAGACAACAGCAGCTCTGAGTAACACCATGAGTCAATAGAAAAAAAAAAAAAAAAATCACACATAGCTGTACATGTGCGCAAACACATATGTGGCAATACAATCACATGCACATCCTTTTCCTCAGGGTCCGATGACCCTTACACATGCGTGTGTAAGTTTTTCCACGGCAAGCGTTCACTACATGCCACCTCCTCATCACCAGGGGCGAAGCAGAGGTACACGGGATGGGATGAGTGTGAAAGCGTGGGAGAGAGAGGAGAAGAAGCTGGGCTTGTTCCCACAGGCCTGACTCACGGCTCTGGGCTTACAACAAAGACCTCTGAACCAGGGCATGGCACCCCAGCGGGCGGAGCCGACACATTCACAAACACACATGAATACAAATACATACGACACATGTGCGCACACAAAATCTAACGCGCTTGTGCAACAATATACGATGCACCAAGATATAGATATGTTTGCCAGTTTGTGAATAAATTTATGACTTAACAAAGCAAACAGTTTGTTTAAGTGATGCCTAAACAAACTTATTTTTAGTCATCAAATGCCACTATAAAGAGACAGTTTGAGGCTAATTGTTACACTAATTGCTAGTGCACTACATAGCAACACATGACCTAAAAAATATGTTTTGCATTTTGTACGAACACTGTTCTAAGACATTCCATAGAGACAGACGAAACCATCGCTGCTGAAAAAAAAAGATTTTTCTAATTACTACAAGACATTTAAGTATCAACCTCTTCATCACAGATACATTTTTTCCACTTTAAATGTAGCTGTTGTTACCCTGTCAACCACACCCACGCACATACAAATGTGTCTCACGCGTCTCCAAGCGTTTTATGACTGCGGGAACATCGTGGTGTTTTGTGCACTTGGACATGAATGTGAACTTTCAAGATCCTGGTGATGAACTTGAACTTCAAAAGCAATGAGGGTGGATCACCCATGGAAAAGACAGGCGCATATGACGCAATGTCTCAGGCCAACTGGGAAAACAAACATCAATGGATGATGCATGAGAGGATGAACTTAAATCTGGAGGGTTGTAAGCTGAAAGCCAGATGATACTTGCTTTAATGTCGAAGCAATTTGTTTCCTGTTTCAGCACAATTGTACCAGCTACAGCACACTACTTAATCCTTCCCATTTAATTCTGTGTTGAGTTTCAAAATAATAACAGCTAGGAAAAAAATCGGGCCCTGTAGTAAAATAAAGGGACCCGTAGTGAAATAAAGGGATCATCTTTCCATTGTTGTTACGGATGTGAGGTTAATCTTGCATTTTAACTGCACTTACAGGAGCTTTAATATTTTACGAATTACACATTTTGCCCAAGAAAATAACATCTTCTCTTTGTCAGTCAAGTACTTTCAGATCCATCAATCATTTTGTCCAATAAAAAAAAAAAACAACAACTGCAATTATTTTAGTGTGATAAAATGTGTTTAACTTTAACTACGAGAAAATCTCAGTTTTTTAGGCTGTTTGATATTTGGTAAAAGTTTTGAGTCCCCACCCTCCCTCTGCAATAATGTGGCCAATATAAGTCACGGTGAAACTGCACCATGGTGACTCAGTTTAAGTTGCCCTGGAGCGCAAATATTACCTGATGGTTCCCAGCAAAGCAGTCTGCATCACACCACCTGCTACCAAGCTGGTGCCCACGCTCACCGCTAATTGCTGCGCTATCAGCAGCAGCCTAAACTACAGCCTCTTTCTTATCACTGGACAAAGAACATGTGTTTAAAATGTGCCATCCATTTTAACTTCTTTTATTTTATTTTAAACAAGCTAATTGTGTGGCTGGATGAACAGATGGATGAACGGATGCATAACACGTGTTTGTACTTATATGGGTATGTTCATTCTTATGACTGACCCTACATGGAGGTATGAAAGTAGCCATTGTTGTTGAGAGGACGTGAATATGTCATTCCACCAGTAAAGCATACATTTTGTTTATGCCTCCAGTACGTCATCAGCCTTTAACTGGAAATTAGGTTTCACCAAAGCCTAAAGGGTTAAGATCTTGGGACACAAAACCTGTTGATACTCTATAGCTCGTAGTATTGAGGTAATATTCAGGTAAAAAAAAATCGGCAAAGTGATCTTTTAGACAGTAACTGTGTCAATGACAAGAAGAAAATTCACAAAGGACCAGCCAGCGACAGCATGGTCTTATGAAACTCTGAGCCGTCAATTCTAATTCTAATTTTGCGTTAATCTGATATGGTTTGTGCGGCAGCCGACACACGCAGCACAGACAAACAGGCTCCTGTTAGCTTTCGATTCCATATGGCAGCGCACCGACTCCCTCTCTTTCATTTGGTGTTTCCTTCATTCTGTCATTCTTCCTTGTATTTTGTTCTGTGTGTAAGAGCTCCTGCCCCCTCCCATGTCCCTCTCTGTACGTTACAGGTCTGTCTCCGGCATTGGCCAAACAAAGATGACTATAGTGAATGGCTAGCTGCGTGGCTGAATGGCTGCTCTTATCTGCAGTATGCAGGCCGCGGGATGGCAGCAGCACATGTGCTGATGACAGCCTCACACTGGACAGACTCTGGCGCCATACAATACCTCCCACTGTACACCTGTCCCCTGCTTACAGGTCCACAAGGTCTGGATTAATCCACAACAAAACCCTGATGCTCTTTTAGCATGCATGTGGCTTTTGCCTCTTGGGGTCACTTTGTTGGAGGGCAGAAGATGCGTAGACACCATAACATAAGCTCGTCACATCTGCCACAGTGAGATTTAGCGCCACTGACCTTGGAGGTGTCAGGGAAACATCAGCCACCTGCCCACACCCCCCGACTAAGCCACCCTGCCTTTGTTGAGCCACTGTTTGCCCTGAGCTGCCCTAGGCCAGACCTGTTTGCTCTCGATGGATGGAGAGAGCGATAAAGGGATGGAGGGATGGAGAGAGATGGAGAGGCGAGGAGGCTCTTCATTTGTATAAGGTCTCTGGCACCATTCAGGCCTGCAGGCTTTGACAAATGGAGGCAATAAAGGGGCGAGGCTTGGCAGGGGCTCAATTAACCACTAGTGGGGCAGGAGAAGAGGGGGACACGGACCAGGAGCCTCGCCTCTATAGAGAAGGAACAAGTGAACTGCAGGGAGGGGGAGGTCTGGCAATTTGTTCAGCTGTCTGTCTGTCTGTCGGGGCAGACTTGGCCGGTCTTTCTCACTGTCTTTCCATCTTTCTTTTGGATGTATTGACTTAGCTTTTGCTCTTGAGGAGCAACTTGAACTTGTCTTACAGTGGCCTGGAAGACACAGATGAAGAGAAAGGCAAACAGGTTTAAGGATGAAAAAGTGTGAAGATCAAGTAGGACACCTTTATACCGGTGTGTAATGACCTAATGTGATGCTGCAAAAGGGCAAAGAACAACCTGGCACCTCCACCTCGAAGCCAAAAAGAAATCCTCTTGACAAAATGTCCACCTCAAAACATCTCCCATTCAATCCCAATACTACTTCAGCCAAGCGTACATCAATATGGCGCTTATGCTAGAACAAACACACCGTAACTTATGCAGAGCCAAAAAGCCAACAGTGCTTATTTAGGGGACAAGTTCACAATCCCTGTAGCGCTGCTATCCATTCCCAGTGACAGTCATTTGTGTACCTTACACTCTCAGCACCAGCTAGCTACCTCCATTCAAATTCAAATTGAAACCCAGTGGGGGACAATGGTTGGGGATTCGCTGAGAGCAATTAGTAGTGGACTCCTCCAGTGTCTGGCCCAAAGACTTTTAGCCCTGTGGTTCCATCATGCAGAGGCATTGACCCCTTTCAGATGCACGAAAGGAAGAAGAGAAAGAGGGTGCAAAAAAAAAAGAGGTGCTGCCTAGCGACGCCGAAACGAGAAGAGGGGAGTGGATTGGCAGAGTTAGGACCGTGTGTTGGTTTTCCTCTCCCGACTTTACACTAGGAGACAAGAGCTGGAGTGTGATGGAGGGGTGCATGACTGTTGAGTCAACAAGGAATGCAATGAAGACAATATTATTGTCAGGCCAAGACATATCAAGCCACACTTGTGGTGCACTGAAGGACAAATACACAAGAAACACAAATCATTAGAATAGAAAGAAAATGAACTCCTGATAGGTAAAACAGCTTTTATGAATACATCATCTTTTGCAGCTGCTACTAGGGCCTAGAAAACTTGTATTTTTCAAAGGCACACATGCATTTACATCAGGTTTCAGTGTACTTTGAGTGTTTCATGAATCTGGGATCCAAAATTTAGATTTCATGCATCCTGATTAAAACAAGCGAGATTCTGTGAATTCTAGATATGCTGACAGATAGAAAGGCACAACTGGCAGAACAAAGGTCGTTTCATGTGGGGAATCGTTTTTGATGCTGGTACTCAATCCCACCACAGTTATCCACTTCCTGCGTAAGACAAGTCTGCAAAAGGTGCTGTAGCCGGCTTATCTCCACAGCTGACTGACATACATACCATACGCACACATGTAGGTACAGAAACATACAGTGTAAACACATCACAGCACACAACACAGATTATGAGCACATGCTCGCCTGAGAATTAACAGCGAGATGTGCGCTCACAAACACAAACCCACACACAACCACATCGAACACACAGCTGTCTTTCTCACAGTGTGAAGTGAGGTGAAAAGGAGAGAAAGGGGAAACAAAGGACCAATAAAAGAGAAGAGAGAGAATAAGATGATGAATAAAACAGAAACAGTAATAGGGTAATATGACTATACAGCATGCAAGACAAGAAAAAATAAAATATACAACACAATGAAAGACAAAATGACAGAAAATAAGTGGGACACAGGAGACTTTTACATATAAAGAGAGACTGGAGATGTAAAACTTAAACAGCTGCAAACAGCCACCTGCTGATCCGTGGCTGCTGTATACACTTCATCTCGCGCTCTGGTTCACCTTCACTTGACAGCTCAGTTTGGACACTAGCCAATCAAAGGAGTGAACGAGCTCGTTGAACAACAAACAGTACACCAAGCACTAAGCTACCTGTTCACAGAGGTAATTAGTTTACATGTTATGTGATAAGGACAAAGTCAAGACACCAAAATCATCCATGTGCCCTCTTTAAAGCCAGAGGCCCTGTGAATGTATTTTTTGTGAGGGCGAAGCTAACGTGTGTGTATCCATAAGCGCCTGCTGGGTGTCCAAACGATGTGACTGTAAATGTTTTCCACCCTCTCTGACTGACAGCAGGCCCGCCCTGCCTTCAGACGGATGTGGAATGTTTGTACAGTATGAGCGTCGGTGCTGACCCGGGACCCGAGTGCGGGTGTTTAATCTGTTCCGAAACCAGTGGAAATCAAATAGGAGTATTTGTGTGAGAGTGCTTGTGTGTGTGTGTGTGTGTGTGTCTGTGTGTGCTGGGTGGGGCGGGATTCTTGCCTATGGAGGAATAACACTTTATAATGCAGGGGTTAGGTTGAGATCCTGGTAATTCATACTGACAAAAAAATTAGTGGTTCCACCGATGACAGCTAAAATGACGACAGTGATGAGGCTGGTAATGACTGTGTTGGTTATAATGATGGTGGTGCTGTGTGTACATACTGAACAGTAATGGATGAGAAATTATACACCAACTTATTTCTTAATTAGGTAGTTCTTGATTTAAAGCTGCATTGACTGATGTTTTTTGGCCACTTGGGGGCAATAGAACAAGCTAAGAGCTCAACATCAGACATTCGAAATCCAATAGACACTGAGTAACATTAGCATTCGCTTGACTCCGATACAAAGTCCGATCCTCACTCTCTTTACAGTTTTATTTTTGTCTACATCAACTCCTGAGGGAAATATCTGGCTCTACTATACACTTGATCACAAGCTGGCCGCCAACTTTGTCGGTCTGTTGTTTGGTGCTGAGCGTACAGTGGGTTTATATTTCAACAGCTGCCAGCTGCTGAAAATGAAGATGATAAGAGTGAAGTTTGTGGGCAGGAGAACCAAAACAATGTGCTAAAAGAAGCAAAAGAAACCCTACAAAGAGCCCAGGGAGACTGCAGAGTAAAGTGATAATTCTCTGTTGTTTGTCACTACAGGTGACGCCTTTGACATTACAAACAGTCATTTGATCCACTGTTCGTATAGAAATATTGCAGCTTTACAAGATAATTTTGCCAGTATTATATAATAATATTGACTCATGTAAAAAGTACCTGTACAGCTGCTCGTGCTAAGACATTTTGCGTTCGATATTGCAGAAGTTCGATTTCTTTTGTTTCATGTGGGTAAGAAAACTCAGGTTATTGCATCACCACTAGTATAGAAAAATTTCAAATGATGGAAGCCTTACTGAAATCCTAACACAGCAAATGCATGAAGTCACAGATTGAATTGTTACTCGTGTCCTCATGTGTACATTTTGTAAAACTAAAACTGGTTACAGTCATCAAAGTGGAAAACCATAAATTGTAGAAAGACTGAAAGTCCATAAACTAAAATACTGAATTTCACTGATGTAGAGTAGGTGTTAGTGTAACCCATGCGTGTGTGTGTGTGTGTGTGTGTGTGTGTGTGTGTAACATGTGTGCATGTGAGCAGATGTTTGTCTACTCAGATGACTGTCATTTGACCTTGAACTTCAGTAACATCCAGTTCAACCTGCTCTCCAGCTGCAGATGTGGTTAAAACCTTGTCATTCCTAACTCGTCTCCCATCTTGATCCTCTCCCTCACCTCTTCTCTCTTTAGAAAACAATAAACATTGTTGTCAGGGGGCCCATAACGCCGCACATCACTATGTGGCTGTTGATGTTTACTTAAACTCTCTATCCGCCTATCAGCAGAGGGAGGGTTGACATGTTCTAGATATTTTTTTTCATAGTATTCTCAGTCACTCATCTGTGAAATGTATGTGTGTTTAGGAATATGTGTGAGTGTGTGTCTGTGTGTCAGTGTTGTTTTCCTAGCTCCTCCTGAGTGATGAGCCTAATAGAAGCACCCAGGGGTGTGTGTCTCTGTCTCAACAGCTTAGACGAGGCCTCTTCAGCTGCATCTCTACCCTCCCGTGAGGTCAAACGCAGGTCGCGGCGATAAAGGCTGAACTCCTGACACCCGTCCCAAAGAATGAGACAGCTCATTGTGTAGCAACAGATAGCAGACACAATGAGCCCTAGTCTGAGTCCTGTTTTCACCCGACGCGGCGCTTCTTTTCTTGGCCTTGGTGGCGGCGGCTTGCAGGGATCCTCCTTTATGGTTGGCTAGTGACCCCGTAATCGCCCAGGGGTGTCCCCCCTTTATCAGATTTTTGTCCAAAATTCATATCAATGCAAATGAGGTTGGAGAGGAGTTCATCCTAGAACGCTTTGGGAGATGAGGTATTTTGCAGATGAGATTTGTGTATGGGGTAGATAAAAGCAGGCTGATTCAGGCTCTGCTGAATGCATCACTACAACGTGGAGCTACTCTACTTTGCTCTCTCTCTCTCTCTCTCTCTGCACTATTTTTCCAAAACAGCACTAAGCCCACTTGAGAATACTTGAGGTTTGGAAGACTCAGATTTTGGCAGGGGCTATGAGAAAAGTTGGATGTCACCCAAAGACAATATTTTTGATAAAAAGAGGACATAACACAAACCATCTATACTTATTACATTTCTGTTTGATTCTCTGTGCTTTTGCTCTCAAGTGAGGATCACTTATATGGGTATCAAGTTATAGCTATTGTTTTGCTTTGTGATAAATCAACAAACGTCTTTTCCAAAAACCTGAAAACAGAGGTTTTAAATGTTTCAGGCAGATCTACAACCTGCTATGTTGATGAATTTTCAGCACAGTGGTTTTATATTCCTTTACCCATGGCTCAAACTCAATAAGTTCATTGGTCAATAACAAGCAATTCCTCATTAATAAGGTTTACTCCCGCTTGCATGTAAAAGCACAAACTGTGTACTTTGTGTAAAATTACACTAGCTAGAACTACATTCTCAGAAATTCTGTAATCAAAGAATCCAGCAGCAGCCAAGATGAAGAACCCGTAACCCTCTGTGTTTGAGATGAAGATGCACAAGAGCTTGGCAATGATCCTTGATAAGAAAGTACAGACCTCCAACCATTTGCAAGGTTGTCAAAGGGAGGGCTTCAAACATAAGTTAATATCATCTGTACCCTTAGGTTAGTGAAATTTATTTTGGAGTTACTGGGTGAAACATGATCTGACATTAACTTTGGCTCTTAACATCCTAGGATTAGGTTAATAATCTAATTGCCGTATCCTGGCAAGCACAGATCAAATTCCCTGTCTATGTAGTCACATTACAGTGTCTGCTACTTTATAGTTTCTCCTCAGTTAAATAAACAATGGTGTAAATGTTAATGCTATTTTGTCATTAAACATTTAATACATTTTTTTTTTTTTTTACAGAGGAGCAAAACAGTGCAAACATAGCCTGGAGGAAACAATGACAGTTCAGATCTGTTCTAATGTATTATGTCAGTTGTTTTATTTTTAATGAATGTATTTATTTCACTTTGCTGTCAGGGAAAATTTATTTCAATGGGTTCTTGTTTATAGATGCTGCGCCCCCCTCGCTGTTTTCCCACTTTCGAAGACATCGACCTCAGCTGAACTCAGTGCCTTGTTTTACTGCCTATTATAGATCTTTGCGCTCGGTTTTATTTATCTCAGCTACTAAGGGATTAAAAAAGAAAGCTACCATCTCATCAAAAAGGGATTGAAGTGTGTGTGTTTCTACATGTGTCACAGCTGAGCTCTTGCAACCTTGGCCACCAGAAGCTCAAATAGAGCTGGAGAAGCAGCAGGTGTGAACATCCCCTGGGGCTGTCAGACCAAGCTCAGTCACACAAACACACACACGCACGCACGCACGCACGCACGCACGCACACACACACACACACACACACACACACACACATGCGCACACACACACGCACACACACACACGCACGCACGCACACATGCACGCACGCACGCACGCACGCCCACACACATCACACACATCACTTGGACAGTATTTCCACTTGTTGGCTTGCTCATAATCACCACCCCTTCTTCTCACTCACACCTCGCACTTTATCAAAAGACCCCGGGGCCTTTCCCCTCACCAAACCAGGTGGCCTTAAGGAAAGAAAAAAAACTTTGTGTCAAATAAGAACGCCCCCCCACCCCCTCCTGCCCCAATGCACACAACTCATCACTTTTGCCAGAGAGGAGGCCTGCCCAGCCCAGCTGTGGCTCTCGCCTTTACCATCTAATAACCATGACCTTCACGCTCTGCCTGTCAGACCTTTATTACTGCCTGCCACAGGGAGAGAGAGAGAGACTCAGAGAAAGAAAAGAGAGAGAGAGAAAAGCAATAAAAGGCCACAGATGGGTGTGGGACAACACAGCTGAGGAGCAGAGAAACAGAGAGCTTTTCACATACCGTCACTGCCGATGATGACTTCAATGACCTGAGATTGGCTGGCAGATGTCTGCGCTTTCAGAAATGCTAAATGTCGAAAGATGATTTTGCAGTAGTATATTGCAAAGTTTCAAAAAAAAAAAAAAAGTGCCTGATATTGTCTGGCTCTGGAGGTCAGTGAATTTGTGTACTCAAAGGGTTGTGTGTTCATGTGTGTGTGCGCACTAACAGGCGGTCAGCTCACATCCTAAATCAACACACACTGGGCCTTTGCTGACGGACTAAAAATAATATCTAGGTTACAATGCCCTGCCAAGCCCACAAACACAACAAAGTCTCAGGAAGCAGTCTTTTCAGCACGTTGCCATAGCGACTGACCACATGTGCAAGTCAGATAGGGGTGAGTGGTCAAACTAGCAGTCAGGCCGCGTTGTCTCCTTGACTATAATAGGCCTAAAATACAACCTTCATTTAACTAGGCACAGATGTGTTGGAGATAGCGAGTTTGCATTCACAGGTCATGCTGAGGGCATCTGATGATCCCAGCACCAAAGGAGTCCAGTTTTCACCAACAACTGTGAAGAGCAGTGTCCAGATTTCATTCTCTGCCTCTGCCCTAAGATGGGTCGGAGCCGTGCCAGGACCCATTGTAAAGATTGTGAAGCGATCTCAGACTAAAGTTGGTTGGCTCTGCGGCTACGTGTATATTAAACAAAAATTAAGGTGAGTAGGCAGATTTCTGCAGTTCTGTTTTCCTCTGACCTCATTGCGGGAACACCTTAAACCTCACTGACCCACTGAAGGGTGAACCTTGGCCACAAGGAGATCCCAAAGTTTTCATATATACAAAATATGTCAGACTGAATTTGGGGGGAAACGTATAAAATGAAGCACGAGCCATCTAGAAAATTCCCATGTAATGGAATAGCGCAGCCATAAAAAGCATGGAGTATTGTGTAAACATCATATAGCTTCAACAAAGAGCTGCTGGAACAAGCTCAGTGTAAATGATGCTGTCAGACCATGAGGAATGGAATTAATTTTCCAACCTCAAAGTTACTTAAGCAAGCAAATGAAACACAACCCCATGAAGACTACGTGTTTTAAGATGATTAATATGCTCAAAAATTACTCTTGAAAACATTTGCAATTACTCCCAAAAACTGACTGACCGGGGCTAAAATTGGTGACTGTATCGTGTCTGCCTGTAGTCCTGCTGTAGTGGATTGCTACCACAGGTGAAAGGAGGAGAGCCATAAATCTAAGTGATGTTTACTGAAGCTGAGGTTAACTGAGGATGATCCATCCTCCAGAGGACGGAAGGATCCAGAGGCAATGTCAACAAACAAACTGCCACTGGAGAGCCATTCACCATTGTCATTTTTCATTACAGTTGAGCTAATCCTTCAGGAATGAATGACTCCTAAAGGGGTACTACTCAAACTACTCATCATTTATCTACCCTCCTGTCCATACTACTACCACAGTAGTTACTAAAGCCAGTTATTTTTTTGGTTCGTGGCCATTTTTCTTCAGGTTTGAATTCTTGACTGGCTGGGAAAACCTGAAAGGAAGAGTGAATGTACAAGAAAAACTCTCTCCCCTGCCTCAGCAACTACTGACGTTACAGTAGGCAGCTAAAAGTAAAATGCTCAGTGGCTAACAGTACAGAACACCCTGTACGGTTACACTGGACAACTCCCAGGCGTGAACGTGTGTAAAGTGCGTAAGTGTGAAGCAGGGTGCCGCTGAAAAAGAGCATACCTACTGTATATGTTCGGTCAACTTTTCTGGGCTGAACAAATATGCTAGCACTTCATAGGTGCTTGAGAAAGGGGAGTGAGGTGATGGATATGAATGACTGCGGTGAGTGAAACTACACCGACACTGAAAAACATTTATTACAAAGTCTGACTTTGCCAATACAGTTAGAAAATCTGGTGCTTTCTGGTATGTGAATGTGCTGCTTGTCACACAGTGTCCCTCACGCAGGGCTGTGCTCAATAAAAAAAAAAAAAACACACACACACACACACACACACACATACACACACACACACACACACACACACACACTGCTATTAGTAAGTATGAATAAATCAGCAAACACATAACTTGGCCCTTAAAAAGCAGAGTAAGCCAATAAAAGTCAAAAATACACATATAATTAAACCGAATGTGTCTCCCTGAAATAAAGTATGGTACACACACCTTATTAATTTCCTCTGGCTGTATTATCTGACTTCTGTGAAGGGGAAATAAATGAGAATTTCCCTGACAAGACTCACCCTTTATTTAACTATAGGCTTAAGTACACTGCTGTCATACTGCTGTACCCTCTGTACCATTCATCATCATTCAATGCTTGTATGTAATAATATGAAAGACTGAAATAAATCACACTAAAAAGAAATGTGGGGTGGTAGTGCACATAAAAGAAATATCTGTGCCGTTGAATAATGTTCTCAGTTTCAGTCAAGCAATTAATGCATCTTCCTTCTAGAGGGGAGAAAATCTGCGCAGTGAGCTAAGTGTCAATAGCTTCAGCCTTGGAAACTGCTCTCCTCTCCAGGTGGAGGGTTGAGCCAAGGTTGAGCTCGACTGAAACCTAACAGGTTAGAACACATGGTCTCTTTTTAATGGTTTCGTGCAGCTGCAGAGAAAACAGATTCCATTTGGCAATAGTCAACCTAAAAAAAAAAATTCCCAATGGCACATTTACATAGACTTTGAGCAGAAAACAGTCGTCCACTAAGTGTTTTTTCTCTGCGAGCTGCTTGACAGAAAATAAAGGAAATAGCAGGAGAAGCAGAGAAGGAATGAAACTCAACGCTCTGCAGTGGGACTTGGATTCGTATGATCTCTGGGGATATATTCACTCAAAACAACATATTAATAAATGCTTATACAGAACAGTTACATTGTATGTATGAAGTTGACCCACATTGTCACCGGACAAAGAACAAACTAAACCAAAGTCAACATTCCTCTGACTGCTGGCTGATTTTTGCAGGTACACAGTGTATACAGTCAACTAGGTGAGTAAGTCAGTCAGCCAGCCAACCAGTCAGCCAGGGTTGGAGGCAGGGGCTCCCCAGCGAGCAGTGCAGCTGTGCTACTGACAGATCGGTGCAGGGCAGCATGCAGCCGGCCTCTCCAGGCCCTGGCACATCAAAGCTCCCGGCCCCATAGCTAGCCCCCCTGTAGCTCCCCGGTCGGCCACTTCAAAAGACTTTTGGGCGCATCGCAGATTCCCATCAAAGGGCCTGGACGCAGCGCTCACCCACGCAAGCAAGCCAGCCAAGGAGATATGATTAAAAGCACATTATTGGGGGAAGGAGGGAGGACAGAGGAGAGGTTTTGCAGGAACAGAGTGGAGGGAAAAGAGGACAGTATATCAGGCCGAAGGGATCGTTCTTTACCTCTCTCTCATGCTCTCGCTCTCCCTCTCATTCTTCATTTCTTTTCCCAAATAATGCGGCTCTTGCCAGTTTTTTAAGACCATCAAAGTGAAAAGATGACAGAACTTGACAAGATTGCGGGCAACCCCTCTTCCACATAATCTCTCTTTCTTTTCCAAATGCTTACTCTGTCTCTTCCCCTCTCTCCCCTCCCTCTCTATCCTCTCCTACTCTTGGAGGTCATGTCTCAGGTCATTTAATATAAGCCACTGGCTACACAGCCAATTCACACCTGAAATTGCCCGTCAGCAGCAGCGAGTGGCCTTGAATGGTGGCATTGTTGTCCCCGTGGGGGACTCAGACAGCAGCGCACCAGCCAGCGGCCACAATGGGAGCCTTAAGGCCTGGAATAATTTGACTAAACGCATGGGATTTGTGAGCGCGGATTATCACCGTTCAGCCACGCAAGCAAGCAAGCAAGCAAGCAAGCAAGCAAGCAATCAACCCCCCACCAGCCTGACCAGTTAAAGCAGCATTGTCTTTGGGTGAGACTGCAACCACGTCAGCTAAGCTACGCTGAGTTCATTGTTTTACTTTGGTACAGTGGCAACAATTAAGCACCAGCTGGAACGCACACTCCCATGCACACATGCAACATCCGCAACTGGTTTTCAGTCTGGATTTATTTTTTAGAAAGCTTTTGTGTCATAACACGGGTATTTTTGCGGTTTGGGCCGTACACGTGATGCTGTCAATACGCTTCTCTTTAGCCATCTCCAGACGTGCATCTCAATTTCCATTCATTTCATGCCTTGCCCCACGGACTCATGCAACTTGCACATTGTTGTTGTTTAAAAATGTCTGCTGTGGCAAAGCTGGTGTTGCTGGGCCTTTTTTGCTGCTCATGATAGCTCTGCGCCCATTATCCTGCCTCATTAGAGTGGATGTCCAAAATGTCAGAAGAATGTTTTATGGACTGTTGAGAAATCACTCTCCAGCACAAGTCACCCAGTGTTCTGCCATGCAAGCGAGGGAGGGAGAGAAGAAGATAAGGGGTTTATATTCTTAAAGGGTGGGGTGGAGGCAGCGGAGGGGGCAGCCTGCCTTTAGAAGAGCTTAGGGCCCAGTGTGGCGAATTAAATAGAATGCCCAGACAGAATTAGTTCCAAGGCAGACTGGGTCCCATTCTATGAAACTCAACAATTAGACGGATTAAACGTAATAACTCAGCCTGCACTACCGCAGCAGCATTATGGTTACCCCGGCACCCAGGGGGTTGCTGTGTGTGTGCGTTTGTGTGTGTGTGTGTGTGTGTGTGTGTGTGTGTGTGTGTGTGTGTGTCTGTCAATGTGTGTGTGTGCCATGGGGGTGTTTATGTTCACATATGAAAAGTGACAACTTGGAGAGAGAATGTAATAAACTTTGGGAAGGAGAAGTAAACACAGTCCCAAACATTTGGAAATTGTACTTTTCATCCCACAAATGCAGCCAGTTGACATGCTGTTGTGATTTTGGTTGTGTGTTGTGATTAGATGGGGTGAACTGCGTATGTCAAGGCTATGCTTGTTGATATTCTGCTCAAAAAGTGCAATCCACAGGGCCAGAGTTTCTCGGAAGTATGTTAGTGTCAAAGGTCACGATGTTCCACAACGATGATGATGGTGATGGTGAGACAGTTTAAGAAAAATCCAGTCATCCACAGACGTTTCTTTGCGTTCTTTTGGAGCGGCCGCATGAGTGGAAGGAAAAGCTGTCAAGTCACACTCCAGCGGTCCAAACATCACACACAGCGCAGCTGAAGTCTCTGCCGTCTGAGTGGCAGGTTGACTGATTAACTTACTGACTGGCTGGTTTGCTGACTGACTGGCTTTTGGACTGATTGGCTGGCTGCCGCCCACCCCCTGCTCCCCCATCATCCACCTGTGTGTAAAAGGCCCTTTGTCAGCGAGGCCTAATTTGATCTGACGCACCCTACACATGTGGAACAGCTCAGCAGCTCCACACACTTCTAGTCATTACTGCGTGTGTGCGTATGCGTGTGTGTGTGTGTGTGTCTGTGTGTGTGTGTCTGTGTGTGTGTGTGTGTGTCAGGAGGAGAAGAGACGATGCAGGGAAGGAGGTAGAGAGAGAAAGAAGTGAAGCAAAGCAAAGTGCAAAAGCTCTGGTTCACCTCACACAAACTCTGGCCTTCACCACTTCTTCATTCTCTCACAGATCTAACACTCTCATCAACTGTTCTCTTGTGCTGCTGTCCACACACACCACCTCCACTCACAACACACACACTCACTCACTCACAGAGGGACATGAAGCTAAAGGAAAATTATGATTTGTAATATATATTTTTTTTTTTTTTTTTTTTTTTTTTTTTTACAACAGTTTTTCTTTGTGTTGTTTTGGCCATAACTTCTATTGGTTAAGTCAACACAGTGCAGAGCAAAGTAATTGCAGAGATGTGGAAACACAGAACCATCACAAGCAACAAAGACCAGAGGGAAACCAGCGGAGGTTGGAGAGGTTGTAAACAAGCGAACTTGAAAGGCAAAAAACTGAAAGTGAGCACAACCAGAATGTCAGGAACACTAAAACTAAAAAAAAAAAACTAAAAAAAAAAAAGGTAGGTCAAAGTTGAAGGCGTAAGTTGGTCTGTAAACTGTGATGGATGTTTATAACTGACGGTTTGGGTAATAATTTCACAATTTGCTTTCGTTTTCTCTCCAAAATATATATGGCTAATATTAGGTTTGATTAAAACCTGATCACATATGTTTCCTGCCCGGTCTGATTTCTTTTAGCAATGTCACAATGTTCCAAGATCTCCACAGTGAACTTTAAGAGTTTCATTATTCTACTGATGGAAATGATGGTCAAAACTATGAAAGTAAGAAACTGGAATTTCCCTTTAAGCTCAATATTTCTTCCCATTCAGCAGCAGTGCCCAAGTTTAGCAGCTGGGGAAAATGTAAAAATGAATATAATGATATAATAAATGTGATTTCCCTCTTTCTTCCCCTGAATTTTTTCTTTTTTTTTTTTTTTTTGAATCTTACAACCACAACCTGGACTTCAAACCAAACCCAAGGCACCACTGCCTTTCACGTCCTTAAGCATAAGAAACATGTCCCTCTCTTTTATATAAATTGCAAACTAAGCCTCAACATCAACAGCCCTACGAACTCTTTGCACTCCTCATGCTCAGTCAGTGTCTGAGGACCCACCCTGGTTTTAGGTGAAACAGAGCAGAGCCAGCAGAAACACAGCAGCAACAGCAGCAGCAGCAGCAGCAGCAGCAGCAGCAGCAGCAGCAGGGACAAGGCCTGTAGTGTAACAGAGCTAGTCCAGATCTGTGTGAAACCTGATCGACAGACAGACTGGGCTCGAGGAGACTGGGAGGGATCGGGTCTGCTGTCAGTTCTGCAACTGTCAGGCGCACAGACACGTAAATCTATCTGAACTGTAGCAATGAACAGAGACGTGGATGGATTTCAGTAACGCCAACACAACAGGTTGTAGGAACCACGGGGGTAGAAACAGATTCGGCGGCATGATGGCGATGTGAATGCTATCTGATTGCAAATGACAGCCATGGGTTTTATAGATGTTTCACAGAACTACATGTCATTTCAAGAGTTAAAACAAAAGCATGTATTCTTTCTTCCTCCACTTAACTTGCGAGTATTAATACCCTTCACTTGTGACACCCATAAAGTGGCTCAAAGTGTTGCTCAGGAGAAAAACACAGTATATTACCTAATCTAGAATTAGCTGCGGGGTGTTTCTTTTTCCTCCCTCTTTACCTCTCCCTCTCTCTCTCTCTCTCTCTCTCTCTCTAAATGCCTCTCTCCTTCTGTCTCTCTACCCCTCTCTCTCTCTACCTCTCACCCTCCCACAGGTCAGCCCAGCTCTGGCCCTCTCCTGTGTATTTAAAGTAATTGCTCATGGCAGTCAAGGTGTCTGCATAAGGGCCTGTCATAAGCAATCCACTGGCATGAGTAGGGGCCTTGTGCATGAACCTAATCCAGCCAGTAAAGCCAAACGGACGGACGGAGGGGGTTAAGAAGTTGTTCAACAGCAACCCGAAAAGGAGAAGGTTGTGTGGGCTTTTAATCCTCTCAGTGTAACATGAAAATGAAGCCAAGTCATTTTTCTTACGCTGAAAAAGATTCTCTCTCCATAGCTAACTCCTCTAAGTGTATGTAACTTTGTTTGTGTTTTTCTAAACCACAGAGTTCAAAGAAAAAATTAATTCAGCCATTTCCATCTCTGCCTTGGTGTTTCGTCATGAGACTCTTCCGTGGAAAATTCACTGTACAATCAAAAGCATCTGTGTTTGAAACACACCAAATTTTCTGGTTATTATCACCAGTCCACCCCTTGTTCTCTTTTGCACTTGTGTCTCATCAGTAGACAGACAGACATAGTGCTTTTTATGCACAAGAGAACTGGTCTCTGTATTTGCTTTGACACTGTGAGGACTGTTTGCTGGAGGCCTTAAACACACACAGAAATTCCTCACCCACTTACCCCACCGCTGCCGCCGCCGCCCCGAGTTCTGTAGCATGTTCAGAAGACAGACAGACAGACAGACAGACAGACAGACAGGAACTAAGGGGCCAAGACCAAACGTCGACCCTCTCTGGGGCATGGCGACTCTGGTCAGACACAGCAATAAGAAGCGGAGCCCCGGCCCCTCCAGCCAGACTTGAGAGGAGACGACTTAAGGTCGTCTAAGTGTTTGGGAAACAGGCCCATCAATGTCAAAGCCTTTTATTGCTTTGGCTTCCTATTGCTTTTCCCTGCTTGGGGGTTAATATGAATCTACTCCCAGCAAAGGCAGAGGGATGGGTTCATCTTTTATCAGTCATAACATTGCCAATTAAGAAGGCACACATGAGGAATGACCCAAGATTAAAAGAAAAAGGTCAGGGATTGTTTTGTGAGGCCAAGTTTTTTTATTAATCAGCCTTGTGTATACATGCTGAAATGTTTCCAAGTCCTCTTTATTTTGAATGAAATAACATTTTGCTGTGTGCATGCTGATAGTTCATGATGTTCAAATAAAACAAAACAAAAAAAAAATGACAACAATCTACAACAATTTCAAAAATGTGGCCAGAACGAATTTAAAACTAGGTGCCCGTTCCCATGGTGTACATGCTTTATCAGGAAGACTCAATTTCGTTTGCCAAGTTTTTACATAAAACTGTGAATGAAAACTCTTTCCAGATTTCCATGGAACAAATTGATGATCATTACTGATCGTTTCATAAGCGATTTTGTTTGGAAACAAAATGAATAACACCATTATGGCTGTTTTTGTTTCAATACAAAATACTGTGCGTTTAATAACAAATGAGGACTTGATTTAAATTTCATAGCACACAAATGACCAAATGCAAATGGCTCAAAAATGATGGAAACTCAGAGCTCATAAAGTCATATTTACTAATAAAATTTAGGCAAATAACAATGTCTGCTTTCTTGTCCAAACAACATTTTATGGAGCTACTGAGTAACAGCACGAAACACAGGGGAATGGAGGAAAACGGGAATTGTTGGTCTTTACCCAAAACTAATAGTTTAGTTAGCCCTGACTCACATTCTGCTCAAATTGTTTCAGTGTTTAGATTCAAAATCTGGTCTTTTTTTTTTTTTTACAGTATGTCCATATGGTGCACAGAAATGCTTTTCTCTCTATATTCAACTATCCAGCTACCTCTCTATCTGTCTGTCTTTCTATTTATCTAGACTAGGACACACAAAAACCCACATAGTTACACACACACACACACACACACACACACACACACACACACACACACACACACACACACACACACACACTTCTGCTACCACTGCAACGGATGGAGCACCCAGGATGGAGCAAGTGGATGGGTGCTGCTGGCTTTGGCACTTGATAAACAGCTTGTTTTAACGCTCCTGACAGGTCTGTGAGATGAAGCCCTGCTTACACCAACACACACTGCACTCTGCTGTGCTCACCATCGTCTTTCCTCTCCAACTCTCAAACACGAGGTGAATCCATTCATACCTCCCTCCCTCCCTCCCTCCTTCCCTCCCTCCCTCTGCTCTCGCTCACACTTTTTCTTTCACTTCCACTCCGATCTGAAGTTTGTGCACAAAGGGCAAACTATCTTAAGGAGAAAGTCTGGGGATGCCTCCGTTTGAATAAGTGTGGAGAATGCACTACAGTCAGTTGAATCAAACAGCGCTAAGAGCTGACTAGTCACTCTAGTGCACCGCCCTGAATTTATTCTTTAATAACATCTCTTCAGCTGAGGTTTTCTTGACTGAAGTGTAATATCTGACAAATGTTTATATGGAGCTGACTGACTGAAACGCCATAAATGTCCCAGGCCAACTTGTTGTTTACTTTTAAAAATGTTAAATTGCATTTATCAAATTATTCAAGTGCACAGTTAAAAATGTGTGGTATGAGGTGATGTGTTTAGTGTAAAATAGTTGCATTCAAACATGATTATTTTCCTCATGGTTGCCCAACACTTCACATGAAACTCACTGATTGTTTTTTTTATTCTGTTTCTCTCCTGCAGGAAACTGTCACTGAGTCTAATAATATTGTTTTCCTTTTAGAAAGGGAGGCTGGCCATTGAGACAGCTATCTGATAGGAGGCTAGGATATTCAGTGTGTCTGTGTCTGTGTGTGTGTGAGTGTGTGTGTGTGTGTGCACACACGTGCATATGTGTGTGTGTGTGTGTGTGTGTGTGTGTGTGTGTGTGTGTGTGTGTGTGTGTGTGTGTGTGTGTGTGTGTGTGTGTGTGTGTGTGACAACGTAGGGGGTGCTGTCTGCTTGTCGTCGAGGCTGTCCTGAACCCACAGAGCCAAAATGCCGCAGGAAGAATCTGTGCTCCCGTGTACTACAATATCCTGTTTGGACTCATGCCGCTCTCCCCACTCTTACACACACTCACACATACACACACGCACACCCACACTTGCCTTGCTCATATATCACAGTCAAGCCACCGGCCAAAAACATACAACTTTGTTTTCGTTGCTTTTCTGCACACCTTTCTGCAGCACTGCTCTGCAGATCATGTGAGGCTGGTTCTGTTTTAATCTGATACACTGTTTGCAGGCAAGTGTGTGTGTGTGTGTGTGTGTAAGTGTGTGTGTGTGCACGTGCACATGTACAATAAGTGCTTAAATTCTTCACTGCATACAAACACACCACCCCCATATTCATTAATAGGAAGGCATCTATCCATCCAGCTATCCATTCATTTAAATACCTATCTACTCATCCGGCCAGTAAGTGTATCAGTCTGAATGCAATCATGAAAAAGAGGAGAGAGTGAGGCTGAGTGAGCGGTCCTGTGTGCACGGAGGAGCTTTGCTTCCCGTAAGCAGCCGATAAAAATTACCAAAAAAAAAAAAAGGCTGGCCCAGAGGCAGATACCTCACTTCCCAACAGAGCGCAGTGCATTTCCTGAAACTGACAACTGCTAGGAGTTGTACTAAGGCCAGGCCAAACGTGAAAGAGACAGACGGGGGGGGGGGTGAAAGCGAGAAAGAGAGAAAGGGAGAGAGAAAAGGAGGGGAAGAAAAAGAGAGAAAGAGAGTGGAGTGAACGTTGATACAGTCATGGAAGATTGTAAATAACTGAGTGACTAAAACCAAATGGAAGGCAAATTCACAGTAAAACACCACTGCATACATCGCATCATCGCAGAACATCACACACACACGACACCACAACGCAATCGTCACACACAACACACACACACACACAAACACACACACACACACACACACACACAAACACAGACACACACACTTGTAGCTTTTGATCAGTCCTTTGCCCAGACTAAGATAGCTCCATATTCAAAGATAAAAGTCCCTGCGCAGAATCTTTATCTCAAACCAAAGTGTTATCAACTGTTTTGGAACTGGCACACCACAGCTATTGTTCACAGCTCGACCAGAGCAGAATGTCTGACACAAAAAACCTGAGCACTGCTGGACCGCAACAAGAAAAACAGAGGAGGGAAAGTGTGGTTTTGTCAATTATTTTCATGCATCTCAACTTCTCTCTTTCTTTCTTGCTACAGATCGGAAAAGTGGGATAGAAACATAATGAGTTGCAGGCAGAGAGGTTGACCGGGGTAGCAGCAATGATGGTGGTGGTGGTGGTGGTAGTGTTGATGGTTTTGGTAATGGGCACACCCAACTGTAGACACCAAACTCATGAAAACACCCCGACAAGGACATTTCCACTTGAGCTCAACCCTACACTTACCATTTCCTTCTTACTCTCTGTGGAAAACCAAGCAGAGGCCGAATTATTAAATCTACACAAAAAATTGAAAAAAAAATTGAAAAAAAAAAAAAAAAAAAAAAAAGAGTTGAGTGATTGTAGGCTGCCTGTCAGTGAAGAGAAGAGGAAGTGGAGCAGTGATGTTGCTACAGCACAGCCTGCTGGTCACAGAGGGGACTATAAGTCCTCCTCAGCTCCCCTCCTCCACTCGCTGTACTACTGCTGACGTTTGGCTTTTTTACGCTGCTGTGTTATTTCAGGACTACAGTCTAAAGAAGCATCTATAGCCCAAACAAAACAAGCTCAAACAAAAAAAAAAACTCTGCATTTGACAAGACTGAGTCATGTACAGCATGAGCATGTTCGCCTTTTCACTTACAGATACTGTTACTCAGAACTCATAAACACACATGGTGTGCTCAAGAGTTTGAAAGATTAAACCTCTTGTTGAAATACTGTCGACCTCCCAGTAGCTTTGTTTACTGATGCAACACATTCTCACTGTTAAATTATCTGTCTCACCTTCATGTACAAGGACTTTTTACACTTATTTTTCTTTTTACAATGGGTAAAAATAAAACCTTCCAACAGTTCTAAAAGCAGATGTGATTACCAGAGCTGCAGCCACCATTAAGGAAACTGAAGTTTTGTTGTTGGGAATTTTTACTTGTTTAGCACCAGAGTTGCATTTTACTCTCTACAGTTAAAGGTTACACAAGCTGTTCTTTTCAAGGCTGTTACAGATATTTTTAGGCTTTAGATGAGCTCATTTTTAGACTAAACAAAGGGAGAAAAGGGGATTCATTATTTCACAGTCTCATTTTTATTCCTAGGAGTTTTGTGACTGCACTTAAATTGTGCCTTTGAATACCTAAATAAAAAATATTTTATCTAAATTCTATTAAAAGTATATTTTTTCTAAATACATTTTTGTGCTAAAATATTACTGTATTAGTAGTGTAGGACAAAATAAGAAGACATTTCTCAGAGGGAAAATTCAGGTGTTGCAGCAACAGAACTACAGAAATAAGTACAAATAAATTTTGATAAATGAGAAAGAAGAAGAATATAAAATAAAAAATAAGAACAGAAATAAAAATAGAAACCACACAGTGTAATTCAACTCAATATCAGAAGGCACATAATACACATGGAGTACCCACAACCAGTGTTGCTCTAATCATGCAGCACCATCTCAAGTGAGGTGAAAGTGGTGTGCTTAGTAATAGAAAAGTATAATATAGTATGTAATATTATATCTACCACTATAAAAAAGCATACACCAGAATAGTATATGCAGTAATATGATTAAGAATGATACCCACTTATTGGTATTAATATAAAAATATGACAAAAATACAATATAGTGTAATAATAATAATAGTATAACTATCATAATATAGTATAATATAGTATGGAATATAAAATATAAGGTGATATACAGTATAACATTATTTAGATTATAGTACAGCAATATAGAAAAGTTTATAAAAAATATAATATAGTTCTAGTATGTGTAAAATCATGGCTATAGCCATTTTAATTAGATCCAAATGTGGATGATTTTTTTTTTTTTTAAATCCTGTAGATGTGTTCAGTGTGAATCGGGCTCTGTGATGATGTTTCACAGTTTGTTCCATCCCCACCCTTTAACTTTAACTGTAGCTACACCACAGTGCCCTGCTCTGACAAACACCAGCACGTGGTGTATACAGTGTTTCTATGAGCTAACTGTGGAACATTGTCATCACCTCTGTCACCATCAAAATATCTCTGATGAGGTCACACTCCTCATTTTAGTGTTGTCCTGCTTTTCAAACACATGCATTTTGAAGGCCTTCTTTTATTTGCATTTGTTGTTGTAATTATTATTTTTTATAGTGTATATCCTGTTGTACCATTTTTGTGGTTTTATTATTATGATGGTATATTGTTGTATCTATATCACACATCCAAAACACGATAAGTGGTTTGGTCTGGTAGATTTAAAATTACAGTCCATCCATTTCATCTTTGACTAATCATTAGCTGAATTAGATAGATATAATGTTTAGCAGTTTTATATTTATATTTCAATTTTACAATTTGTCACTACCATCTAATACTACTCTCCTCTTTTTTATTATAGAGCAGAGGCCTTCAACAGCTGGTCAAGTCCATTCACACACAACCAACACTTTCTGTCCAACTGCAGACAAATTCTCACTCAAAGCATGGAAATCCTGAATTATACTGTCTTATTATGTCACTCTTTACTGCATGACTTTTCTGACCACTCTTTATCATGACACGGGCCATATGTATAAAGCTAAGGATTGTTATACTCAATTCATAAAAAAGATAAAAACATGCCAGATATTTATATGATGTAATTTTATGCATTTTTTACTACATCTCAGAGCCTCAAACTAGGAGAGCCTGCAGCACTTTGATCCACTGACACCCTCTCTGACTTCCCTCCCAATTTCTCTGACAGGCTTTAAAAGAAAAGGATAAAACAGAGCCATAAAATTACAGTAGTAGGCTGGAAAAGACTTTACAGCACATATACACTTTCAGTATAAAGAGACCGGCCTTTCAGCACTAGAAGAGACTTATTTAGAGGGTTATTAGTTTCATTTACTACCATGGCCCCTGGGGGGTCTTTCATTATGAACTGGACTCTATATGGCTCCTATTAACAGCAGTGGAAAAAATACGGTTGGAGAGTAGAAAGAAGTGTGTATATGTGTGTATGTGCGTGTGCTTAATTGTGGGGGTGGAGGTGACAGAGAGACTTTAAAACATCTGGTTTCAGAGGCATTTAAGGTTGTGACTGATAACCTGCGGACTACTTCTTTATCATAAGACTACAGTGAATGTACAAGAAAAGTATTTTTCTCGTCGCTTTAATTCTCTGCATTGCTTATCTTTTTCTTCGTACTGCCAAGCTGTCACATGTAAGATAAACTTCCAATCCCACAACCACAAAAACACTGTGGTTGGGTTTCTCTGAGAAGCAAAGAGCGCGCCAAATTCCAGCGCACTCTCTGTGGTGAAGCTGCAAATGTGTGGGGCTGTCAGGGGTGTCGCCTATAAAACTCATGCAAAGCCTAGTGATTGCATCGTGATAGAGGCAACTGAGTCTCGCACCTTGTTGTTTTTCACAGTGGTCAGAGTGATAAGAAAAGTTCTGAGGATGGGACTTCAATTGAAACTTTATTTCAGAGAACTCAACTTTGAACAAACCCTGCTACCAGTTACTACCAAGAAGTTCAAACCACTGATTCTCAAAGAACGCAGCACTGATAACTCGCTTTCAGGTAACTTTGAATTGTTGCTTTTGTTTTATTCATGACAGTCAACAACAAGTGTAAAATCAGGGGCAATGCAGTGTTCATCAAATTAAAGACCTTTTTAATACGACATACAGCACATTCAGAAAGTATTCAGACCCCTTTACTTTTTTCATATTTTGCTATGCTGCAGCCTTATGCTAAAACGATTTAAATTAATCCTCCCCCCACCTCATCAATCTACACTCAGGACATCATAATGACCAAGTGAAAATAGAATTTTAGATTTTTTTGCAAATTTATTAAAAAGGAAAAACTGAAATATCGCATTATTCAGACCCTTTGCTATGACACTTGAAATTTAGCTCAGGTGTCTCCTATTCCTCTTGATCACCTTTCTGTTTCTACACCGTGATTGGACTCCACCTGTGGTCAATTAAGTTGATTGGACATGATTTGGAAAGGCACACACCAGAGCGCAGACAGGATTGTGTCGAGATCTGGAGAAGGCTACAAAAAGATTTCTGCTGTATTGAAGGTTCCAAAGAGCACAGTGGCCTCCATAGCAGCCAGGACTCTACCTAGAGCTCACGGCCTAGCCAAACTGAGTAATCAGTGGAGAAGGGCCTTGGTAAGAGAGACGACCAAGAACCCGCCGGTCACTCTCACTGAGCTCCAGAGATCCTGTGCGGAGATCGGAGAGAAACTTCCAGAAGGACGACCATCACTGCAGCACTCTACCGATCCGTGGTGTTATGTCAGAGTTGCCAGACAGAAGCTCCTGCTCAGTAAAAGCTGGTTGGCGTTTGCACAAAAAAGCAACTACAGGAATCTCAAACTGTGAGAAACAAGATCCTATAGTCTGATCAAACTAAGATTGAACTGTTTGACCTTAATTCTACGCATCATGTCTTTTTTTTTTTTTTTTTTTTTTTTTTTTTTTTTGGGCTTTCTGCTTTTACCATAGTTACAGTGTTAGAAAGACGGGAAAGTTGGGGCAGGGGGGATTACATACAGCAATGGACTTGAACCCGGGCTGCTGCGATAAGGACTTAACCAAAATGGCTCTACGAGGTGAGCCACCGGGGCACCCCGACAGCATCGTGTCTGGCCTGCCCAATACCATCCCAATGCTAACCAATGGTTGTGGCAGCATCATGCTGTGGGGGGTGGGGGTTCAGGAGAAGAGACAGGGAGACTGGTCAGGGTTGAGGGAAAGCTGAACTGAGCAAAGTACAGCGATATCCTTAATAAAAACCTGTACTAGAGCAATCAATTTATTTAAATGATTTAAGCATAAGGCTGCAGCATAGCAAAATATGAAAACATGAAGGGGTCTGAATACTTTCTGAATGCACTGTAGAATGGAGTTTGATAATTTCATAGAAAACTAGAAGGGACAATTAGACCTATATTCCTATATACATTAATTAATCACAGAAAAGAAAAGGCTTAAGATGAATAACCCGCTATTTCTGGCATTTTCTTTTTCTTCTATTGTCTATAATATTTAATAAATATGAAATATTTAATATAAAGTTTCTTTCTTTTTTATAATTGTAACTACCATTAATCAAAACATTTAATAGAATGGATACAAAATTGCATACGTCAAATTCTTGTTGGCCCCCGCTTTAGTAATTAATGTCTGATTTTTGTTACTTCCTGTTCAGTAATTAATGTGATTGTATGTGAATTTAATTGTGCAACAATTAATCAAGGTTAATGAAAACCATTTCCATGTCCTCCAGAGTTTATCATCAGTTCGTTTATGGCTGTGTTTGTGTGGGGAAAAAATATCCTCAAGCTACCTTGTTCTGACTTCCATTACTGGCATCTTAATAATTTAATTTTGGGTAATTATGTTGGTAAATTTGTTTAATGTGTATATTTAACCTCATTATTGTAATGCTACAATCCATTAGGACAAACATTATTAAATAAAACAAATTCCAAATAGCCAAATAAAGTCCTGCATGGAAACAATTAAATTCTGAAGGCAGCTAACAAAAACACTAATTGTCATTAAATTTGTCCTGTGAGTGTGTAATTGTTAACAGTACTTAGGTCTAATCAAAACAGCAATACTTTTTCCAGTCTGAAATTGTCTTGCCCCTAAACAAAAGAAAGTGCAGCTGTGACACGAAGCGGCTCAGTGAGTCATGTGAAAACAGCAATTTCCTGAGTCGATTTTCTTTTTCCATGACCTGTTTGTTTCTATTTCCTCTTATCATTATTACTATTATCATTATTATTATTATCATTATCATTATCGTTATCTATGTTTGTCTTTTTTGTTTCACCTGGCTCTACATGTACAGTGCTACAGGTGAGGGGGTCTAGCACAGGGGAAACCTAGGGGTAGGGCTGTAAGATATTTGCAGGTTTTAAATGCACTCCTGAGGCCACGCACGCATATACACACACACACACACACACAAACCATACACATTCAAAACATACAGTACATTTCTGCTCCAGACACATATCTGACCTCTTTATTTGCCTATCAGGCAGTATTAAGATGACCAGATGCACATACGTGCAACAGTCATGATTTGTGAGCATTTGAAGCAGCATACCAACAGAAATAACCCTCATTATTAGAGTGACTGTCAAGCTCTAATTGTGAGTATATTATATGATTATTGACCAGAGCACCTAACTAGAAGTCCAACAGTAAAATCAGCATGAGTTGCTACTGTACACTGCCAGAATCTCCAAGCGACCCAGCTTCAAATTTTGGAGGGAAAAGACGTGGAAAACAACAACACACCTCTCTACAGTATCATCTTTTACATAGAACATAACGTCAAATAACTCAGCAAGAGATAAACTGATACTGAACTACAGGTTACGAACCCACCTCTTGTTGGCCTGTCTGTTTTTGTCTTGCTGCATCTTGCTATGCTACACAGTCTGGCCTGGTTCATGCTGATTTTGGACTGAACTCTGATACACTGCACCACATCAGGATAATCACCAAACCAGCGTACAGTGACAGGCTCACTTCAATCTACCACTGTGGTGCACTCCAGGCAGATTTCATTCATGCTAATAGAACCAAAAATGGCGCTCATATAATTTCCAACCACTGCACCCAGACCGGGCAATCATGTGGATGCAGCAGTTCATGGTGGTGAGAGTATCTTTTAATTTTGCCTTTTGCCGGTTTATTTATGCAGATCTTGCTTGCTGAGTCTCTGGATTTTCCAACAAGCGGTGAGAGGCCATAAAGTGGGCCATTCCCCCCGTCACTGATGGTCTCTCGCCATAAAAAGCCTCCCAGAACCACCAGCACCACTGAGGAGGAGTAAACACTCTCACCCCTTAAAACAGCAGCACGAGGGCCTTCATTAATGCGGGATGGCCAGTGTCAAGCCTGAGAAAATGAACTCTTTAATTAAGTACTTCATGAAAATGCCTTTTATTGCCCTGGGTGTGACGTATACGCTATAAAAGATGGCCTGCCGGTTCTCTTTTGGCCCTGGTAGGAGAATTTGCTCCAGCAGCCAGTGATCTCACCGTATCATCTTCGTATGTGATTTAGATTAGTGTGCCCTGATCCAATCAGGAAGTTGTTTTACAAGGAATATTAAATTTTAGTAACTTTTTTTTCACAAGTACCTAAGTATTTCTTACAGTATCTCATCTACGTGAACTATATAACACTCAAAAATAACTAGTTTAGAAAAAAGCCTGATGACTTTTACTGCAGTAGGCTGTGCTGTTAACACTGGATATTCCCCACCTTGTGCATCCGCAAGTAATCTCATACCAGAAAGCCCACTTTTGACCTGCAATAACATAAAGCATAAAGGAGTAGTGGTCTACTAAGATTGAATGAATTGTACCACAACTGCAGATGTAAAACTTATTCAGTTTCAGTCTTTCTGAAAAATGCTTTAGTTCTGAATGACTCACATCAACAAGATCACAAGAAATACACACTATGACGTGTAAGACAGTTACTGCAACAGGTAACAACCGCTCAATAGCAAAGGACACCTTTGCATAATTGGAGACAAAGACAAAGTAATCTGCGGCTGCATTGTTGGGCACTGTTGATGCTTCCACATGTAACTACATAAATGCGTTAAACACACTACAAACTGCGACTTAAGGCATCCAGCAGTCACTGACTGAATTCTGAGGACAACCTGCAGTTCAGTTTGATGTTGCCCCCAAGCCTTCTTGGCTTCTTGAATTTCAAACGGAAGGCAGTGAGAGGTGGTAGAGGAGTACTAATAAATTTAGCATATTCAGAAAGCTGAATTTTTCTACATACGTGTCAATAATGTTAGCGATCTATCATGATCCCCGAAGCCGACTGCAGAAAACACTGTCTTGGTAGGATAGACTGATGGGCAGTCAGGAAGCTTATTCAAGGGATGGATTTGCCTGAAATTGCATTAATCTTAGTGTCACAATCCTTCCATCTAATATAAACAATAACAAGTCAGCCGGTTAACATGCAGGTAAGCCCACCTGTAAATTGTTGCCAGTAATCGCATGACACTGTTTACCAAATGAAGACACGGCGTAATGGGGGCAGTGATTGTTTGTGGTGAAGTTTTGAAAGGTTTTGACTAGATGCCTGTACACTCTCAAACCCCAACACCCCCAGCCAACTTATTGCCTGTAAGAACAAGCCAATTTCTATTTTAATTGCACTATACTGCCAGCCTAAGTGTAGCATTTATGCTGGTTACATTTTGGCCAAGTTAGAGCAATTAAACTATTTCTAATACGTCCAAGTGAGTAAAGGTAGAGTGGAGGTCAGCAACCACATAAAAAGCCCAGAGTCAGTAATGAGATTAACTTCTGAATCCCTCCATGCACAGAGAATATGAATCAGTGCGTGGCTGTTTTACTGCCCCAAGACTATTTTCTGTCTTTTTAATGCTCTAGAAATTGGCAGAAAGTCAAGAAACTGGGGCACAATTTGTTCTTTTCTTTCTTAGTTCTTTTCTCTATCTTTTCATAAGGCAACAGCACCCGGGCAGCTTTTCTTGCTGCAGGGCAGGAGGCCACAGATCTTACCCCATCCGTTTGTCCGTGTGCATATGTGTGCATTTGTGTCTTGTGCATGTGCCTAACGTGGGGCCCTTGCCGAGTCTAGTTTGTCATTTTAATACTTGGCAGTAAAGCCAAAAATATTAAGAGGATTTATTGGATATTTTCACATTAGATTCACTGCTGAATCTTGCATGAAGCCCTATAAAATAACTTCTTGGCAAAGGTCTTCAGGCACAAGGTTGAGGAAAAAAAAGGGGGGGGGCTGCCGTGGTAGGAGCTTATATCACAAACATTTGTCAAAGGGACAATATTCAAGGTTTAAAAAGACTCTTGCGACATTAACCATGAATGTATTTTAGATTTTTCCTCTTGACTAAACACCATATGTTTGAAACGCCCCTCTATGTCATTAATATCAGGGTACAGTGTACAAGACAGGCATACAGAAGCCTCACAGACAAAAAGTCAATTTGTTCAGAGCTCTGCACAAAAGACGCCAGTTGCTCAGCAGAGAGAGGCCCCTACTTGAAGACGACGGGCCATGATGCATGTGTCTCCGCCTGCAGTCCCTCCTGTGGCGCTGCAGTGGGTTTTCATTGTTTATCTCCAGCTAGCTTGTAAGAGGGGAACTAATTAAGAGCTGCCTGTAGGTGGCCAATGCAAGCTTTTACAGGTCTGAAAGGAGACAAGGAGGAGGAGGAGGAGGAGGGCAGGGAACCTGGCCACACCCCGCAAGAGAAAAGAGACGACTGCCTCGGGTCACGAGATGACAGACATTGCTGATCTGGTGCTGCTTGACAAAGTAAAGAACCAGGGGACGGGTTTTTGGGTGCACGGCGTGGCTGAGAGATGAGGCAGTTATAGAGAACAGAGAGAAAAAAGGGAATCACAGCAGAGAGCAGAGAGAGAAAGATAGGACACAATCACCGCAATCAACTAAACAAGGCCTTCCTCTGTTTGGGGCCTAAGAAGTGTACTTGGAAACATTTACTCATTCTTCAAGAGGGTAAAAGTCAACCTGCTTTGGAGTGGATTTAGGATCAGCAGCCTCACTGGGGTTTGTTATGATTTCATTCAACAGTTAACCAGTAAATCTCAGAAATGTACATCCTCAAAGCGTACAGCTGTACACACACACTGTATCATATCAAACCACTAAGCCACTTGGTTCTCACACTTTCTAACGCATGTACACAATCAACGGAAATCAGTGTTTGTCTGAACTGTAACAAAATCAAGCCTCATTTACACAGGGCCAAGTAAACAAATAATGAAGGAAGTGTTTACAGTAAAGAGGGAAGAGCTATGTTGACGGCTGTGGAACAAGTGTATGGTTTGTTTGAATTTTTTTCTATTTGAGACATTTCATAAAATCCAACAATCACAGTCGTAAGCTGGTTTTAAACAAACAAACAAAGTCATCACAAAGATTTATCTTTTCAGTGTTGCTTGTGTGTGTGTGTGTGTGTGTGTGTGTGTGTGTGTGTGTGTGCACACACGTGTGAGTGTGTTTTGGGTCTAGAGGAGAAAAAGACATGATTGCGTGTAGATGCTGCCCTGCACCACTTCCTCTTCAGAAGCCCAGAGACGTCACAGCCAGCTTTATTGATGCCTGCCTCTCTCACACGTGAACAAGCCTCAATTTACATTAAGGCTAGAGGGTGTGGAGAAGCTCCAATTCCTGAATATAAAATAACAGAAAACTGATACATGTTTGTGTGTGTGTGTGTGTGTGTGTGTGTGTGTGTGTGTGTGCGTGTGCAAGTCGCCTCAGGCAGTAAGGGTGGATCTGGTAGCTGTCTGCAGAAATCCAGATAAGGATGCCAAATGACAGTGCTGTCCTTAGTGGCGTGACACTAGGGGCAAAACAAACCAGCTGTTATGGGAGTGCCCAGCATGGCTCAACTCTGAGCTTGGCTGTTACAGCTGAGTTATGGGCACGGCAGCACTGCAATGGATACAAATAGACACTGTCTGTCTCTGCAGCTGGAAGACTCGCTCTCACACACTTGGGCATTAACAGCTAGCGCTCTCACACACACATGCACACACGAATAGTCACACACATAGATAGATCTGAAAAGATAAAAACATGTACACGTGTCCAGGCCATGAGATGACACTTATTGAATTTTCTTTGACAGATTAATATTAAAGTCTTTTAATAAAGGACTACAGATTAATGAACTAAGCAGCGAATCTGACAGCATGCTTTTATTGAGATTAACTGTGCAAGAGCCATCGTAACGTAAAATGACAATTCAAGCTGACAGTAACACAGGCTGCAGTCTTTGTATAATGTATAATGATACTGGGACTGTCATGAGCAAACAGGGCCCTAAAACAACACGCTATGGGCTGTTCTATGCTATATTGTACCAGCATGTTGCCTGTTTACTGTAACAGAGGAGCGCCATCTTCTGTTAGGAGAACAAGGGCTGGATTAGTAGACATGACGTGTGTTCTTTGCATATGCTTGGAGTATTCAGTGACACTTTGGGAGCACTTTGGGATTCAGAGTCTGCTACTTTTAACAGTAATAAACTTGGTAGCTGCAATGGAGATGCAACCTATGCCCCTGCAGTTATGTAACAGTTTTTAAAAAACATCAGGATTCACGGCCAGACGAATGACTGAACAGAAAAAATGCCATTAAAAAATTTCCAAAACATGAATTTGCACATGTATGTCTTGTGTCAATTATATATATAAGATATATTATAGTATAATAATATGTGATAGTGACGATGATGCAGCTTAGACAGCAGTCAATAATATATTGGCATAATCTATGCATAGACAACCAGGTCTTTACTTATGTTTCTTACCTTCTTCTTTACATATCAGCACAGTTATCAGTTACTGTTACAGTATCGTCACGCTATTTGATTCAAGGATGGACAATAGCATAGACACTGCAAGAGTCTGGCTATGACAGGAAGTTTCAAGAATGATGCAGACTTTTTCTTAAGCATTAATTTAAAAAAACAATAGGTTTCTATTGAGGAAAAAACCACCCAAAAAGTAAAATATGCTATAATCACATTTTCCAGGAGTGGCGCAGATATATCACATTTTAAATGATTAATAGGAGTTTGGGTGGTGGCTAGTCGTGGTTTCTGTGCTGTGTAAACTCAACATTGACATTTTCCATGGTGTTCTTTGGACCCTCAGATAAGATCAGGGTGGATGGAGGGATGGAGAGGTGGGGGAAAAGGAAGAGAAAGAGAAAAAGAAGAATAGCAGGAGAGCCAGTACAGTACCTTGTGGAATTCAAGTGCTGTGTGGAGAAAGAGTCCTGGACCAATGCCACAAACGGGCAGGTCAAAAGACTGCAAGAGAGAGAAGAAGCATTCCACTGCTCATAACTCTCATTTTACTGTTCAAATTTGTTTTGTTAATGTCTTCATTGGAATTAAAAGGGCTGGATGGTTGGAGAGCATTTCATCACCATTTCAATATTAGTAAACTAAAAACAAGAAATATCAGATATTGCGTAAGATTTTTGCCCTATATGGTAATAACTCTGTACAAAAGGTGCACTAAGCTTTTTGTTTTCAAGAGGGCACAGAGAGGAGGAGAATGTAGAGTGTGTAAGAAAAGCCAGAGGCCAGAGATGGAGTTGGGTGACAGGGGTGACTGTATATTAGCAGGGCTAGCAGAGGGAAAGGAATGCCTGTTAGGCATTAGACAGTATGTGGTTATAAACAACATTCACAAACACACATCTATGAGAATCAACACACATGCACACATTCTTACATAGGTGAATAAGTAGTAGAGACTTAATCATAAGAAATAACAGAAAGATCGAGTCTCACATTCTCCAGTGCAGGGACACTGACATGTCGCAGCTCTCCCTTACACCACAAACAAAATAACTTTTACTTTCAGGACATTAGCTCCTCTCTGGGCAATACTTTAGAAAGAACCAAACTTTATAGCTGATACATCAAATCCAATTCACACCAATGTGAACTAACTGAAAATGCAGCATATATACAGTATGTTGCAGTAATAGCCCATAAATAACTGGTAATATTGGTCAGAAAATGGAACCATCAAAAAATTACTTTAAACATCAGCTACAAAGCATTATGGGGGATACCAAGTAATAAAAGTAACTCTGTTTACTCAAATCAACCAAAATATGCACATACAAAGGACTAAATGTAAAGCAAAGGACTACTACATGACAACATGTCACAGTGTCACATCACAACACTCAAATTGCATCTCACAGCCTTCAGTGCACATGAGCTGTCACTCGAGGCATTAAAGAGTGTTGCAGCTCACTGTGGCAGATGTACACTATGGATTAACCGTATCCATTATTCATGACCGAGAACAACCATATATACATAACATCAACTACATGATAACCCCGTGCAGCACTCAAGCTTTTCCAAAGCCAAGTACATAATCACCTAATCTAGATGCATCTGATGCTACATGACTCCATCCCAGTGGGAAAGGCACTCAAACAGTCTCCCACTGCAGGGATTAAGCTAAACACTAGTGTTGACATGGTGTCTCGCCACTCTGCTTCTATGTGAACACTTGTAGTAAATGCTCATGGTGTAAACATGTGAAAACACCATGTGATCTGTTGACACTGGTGTAAAGACAGAAGGAATTAATAGAGAAATGGAGGGTTCGAATTGTTGTTGTGTTCATTATTTCATTCTTTGCTACAGCATGTTAATACAGGAAGCAAAGAAAATCTAATTACATCAGAATTACATTTTGGTTCACATTAATGCAACTCATTTATATGAGTGGATAAGCGGGAGGAAGGAACGTCATCGCAACGCATTTGCAATTCACACAGCAACCAACAGCGGAGAATTCTCAACCTTAAGAGGGCATGTGGCGACAAGCTTTCAGTACCTTTACATGTCCTACAACCTATTGAGAGGGATTTCTTTGACATTTCCCTCAAGACTAAAGGGATAATCCCCTTTATAACTCTCTGTACCTGATATGGCCTTGGCCCTTGAGAGTCTCTTTAACCCTCAAGAGAGTTCAACAAAACAGCTTCATTTAGACAGCAGCTAGAGGGGCTCTGTGGTCTCACAAAAGGCCTTTAGGTACGATGATGAGTAGGGAAATCAGTATAATATGGATCAGAGAATGAAGGTCAGTGCAGGGTGATGGATGGGAGGGAGATGGGGAGGGGTGGGAGGGTTCCAGAGAAGCGCTAAGGGGAAACTTTCTGGGACTTACTGAGCTTTGTGTGTCACCACTGGCAGGGGAATGTCCTCACTCATGTAGTCCAGCTCATCGGTTAAGCTGTTGGCGCGGGAGATGTCGATGGAGGTGCTGTTGTCATGATTCCTCCTTACTGCAATGCACAAAAATAACAGATATAACATTTTAGTACATCCATATTGAGCTTGTGAACTGTACACAAGTTAGAATCTGCTTAATTTATATTGAGAAAGTGTTTTTCAATTAATTAATTTTGATTGGAAAGAAAAAAAATGGATAGTTGCAATGTATAGAACTGAAGCTACAAGATACAAAAGAGTTAAAGGTCCCATATTTTACACTTTTCCAGTGCTTTATTTGAAGTACCAAAACCATCTCAATTTAGTTTTACATCTCCTCTCTCAGGCTTCTCTCTGGAGTATAGTAACAACAGGTCGTTCACTCATGATTTCTTTCTGAGTGACTGAATAAAAAAAATAGCAGATTTTCGGTAAACGTTCCGAGAAACCAAATCCTGCTAGGCCGGATGGTTCAGGTGGGCGGGGCTTGGGGCACAGCTGAGAGCGGTGGCTGCTTTGTTGTGACATCACAAAGTTACAGAAGTCCTGACAGCTCATTTCAAGGCTCAGTTTCTGAATACAGGATGTGTGCATTTCTCTGTGGACTGAACGAGTGAAACTTTCACAGTATTTATAAAGACCCTAGACCTGCTTCAATATTAAAAAAAGACATGACACCTATCTTTGTACAATATGGGACCTTTAGGTAACTATTAATGGACATAGTTTACAAAATAAGCTGCTATAATTGTGAGTATGCGTAACACAAAAGCAGACACAAAGAAACAAAGATACCTGGAGAGCCAGGGCAGCTCAGAGTGAAAGACGACCAAGAATAATGAGGAGGGCCTGATGCCATGCAAAAATGATTAAAATAGGAGGAAAGAAAGACAGGAGAAAGAAAAAAGAAGAAAGGAAAATATGAATATAAGTTGAAATATGCACATCTTATATCAATGGGTTCCTTCAGTGTTCAACCACTTAGTGTAAAATATAAGTGTCACAACTGTAAATTAACATGGAGGTTTTCAAAAACCTGTACATATGAGAGGAAGTTTTTTTAATTTGACAATTCATATAAGGAAACAACATGTGCAGAAGCAGAAATTGCAGTGCTCCAGTTCAACAGTGCAGCTGGATGGCTGCTGGCGCGGCTAAAAACAACAGCAAAGAACAACATGTGTAGCAGGGTCTTGACCTGCAGTCAGACTGTCAGCAGAGTTTGACAAGTCTCTCCTCCAAACCACCAGGCCTCCATTGTGATAAAGAATGGAGAGGCAAATCTGTGTCCGAGAACAGAATGACCATTCCAATTCAAGTAAAAGCCATTCAGCCTCTCTTGTATTCCATCATCGAGTTTGTTTAACATTGTCCAATCCGGAAGCATAGACAGCAATAGAGAGAGAAACATGGCCGGAGGAAGGGAGAGAAAGTGGGAGAAAGAGAAAGGGGATGGGGGGGGGGTAACTAGAGCTAACCAGAGCCACCTTTAGCCCCAACTTCAGCTCACTGAAGGAGACGTGAACCGGCTTATCAGCTACACAAACAGGATAAGGGTTTATTAACATTATGTAGTTTATCTAGCCCATCAGTGCAAACGTGTTTGGTTGAGAGAGAATGAGCCAAGGGCAGTAGAGAGAGAAAGAAAGAAAATAAGTGCGGTGAAAAAAAGTCAGTGAGATAGAGATAGAGAGAGAGGGAGAGAGAGAGAGAGAGAGAGAAAGAGAGAGAGAGAGAGAGGGCGCTCCATTGAGAGATTCTCACAGACAGGGAGGTAGGTGGGGCCAGACAGATAAGTGGAGCGATAAGCCGGACATTGACTAAATCAAACAATGACCAGTTTATTTCTGACCACTGGTGCTCCACAATGGCCGCTTATCAACTCCCGACCCCCTCCCTCTCTCCGGTGTCCCTGTCTAGGTCCCCACGGTCCCCTAGGCCCATGCCCATTCCTAGCCAGGCCAGCCCTGTTCCTCACCCGTGGTGTTGGCAGGGCACCCAGTAAAGAAAACAGGCCAGGTCAACCCAGGACCAGTGTCTGAATTCTCTCTGCTTGGCTCTGGTTTGGTCCAGTTGGGGACAAAGGCCCAGCCAGCCAGCGAGTCTAATTAAAATACTGTCTGGGCCACATTAAAAAGGCAGGCTAGCTAATGATTAACAGAGAGGAGTTTTTAATAGGAGAAAAAGGAGTACTTAACCAGTGGAAGGGGCTGCTGGTTAGACAGTGCAGTGATCACACACACACACACACACACACACACCATATAATCAGTCTTTGTGTCTGTCGTTTGGACAAAGAATAACAGGCATATAAAAGAGGCTTCATTGTTGTCTTCTTGTCACTTGGATTTTGGTCCAGTTTGTGTCTTGAAACATAAGATTATGGAACGGAAACTTGAGTGCACTAAAATATTGGTAAACGGAAAACCTAATCTCTGGAGTCCCGTTCAGTGCACCTCAGTTGTGATGGGGGAGTCAGAAAGACTCACCTGTCTGTCTGAACATCCGAGTGATACCTGCGAAGAAAGCCAGAAAATATTGTTAATATGCAACTTCTGGGCCAGATAGAATGGCAAAAAAAAAGCATCCAACACAGTATGGGAAAAGATGGAAGCGCAGATAACACTGTCTATCCATTCATACATTCTTTTAATCCAACAGTGTGTCACAGTTCATTCATGCATTCATTCATTCTCTGCCCACATTTGCCATTTTACTAACTCTCTTGACATTTCAGACCCTGCTGCTCCCTCCTGCCCTGCAGTAACCCTACCGGTCTGAAACAATCAAACTGCATTACAATATTATGCTGACTCATAAACCCCGTACAGCAAAATCGAAATGAAACCAGCTTGCTAAATAGGACAAGTGGTTTATAAAACATATACAACCTAACGCATGTTGTGTTTACATGACTCTTTCAGCAGCTGTGTGACCTGTCTTAAGAGCAATTGTTAAGAAAACATTTGCATCTCTCGAGGTATTTTTTTTAAGAAATCCATGAGCCTGGTACCAGGTTGAAACAGCGATGGTTAAAACAATAAACTAAAAAAAGCAGGAGCCCTGGTGTAGACAGTTTACATCGTAGATGCCTGTTTTATGGCGGGATCTGAAGCAAAGATCATACAGTCTCAGGCTGTTTCAACTCTACCCATTATCATTAGTGACAGCAGGCTGCAGACTTTGGCTCCTTCACAGGGTTTTATACCATCACCAGCTTGTCCAATTCATTTTTCCACTCCATAGTCTCACCCTGTCTGACCTTGTGTGAATATATAAGAAAAAAATGTAATTATTAGAACATCATTAAAATGATTGTACCAGTTGACAGCTTATTATGGTGCATGTTGTTGTGTAAATATGTGAATGGATGCTGGATAAAATGTGACGTCTAACTGATTAGATTTTTGCATTAACTTTGAGTTTTTTCCACACACACTTTCCACGAAGCACATGTTCTCCTTCGTAGTTTCCTGCTTAATTGGGTGGATCTTAAACAACTTTTCCCCTCATAAGTGGTTGATCTTCTTGTGATGGTGTGCCTTTATGTCAAGTTTATGTTGCTCCAGCTCCTTTTATGACTGCACGCTTTGACAGGAAAAACTCATTAAGTGCATTTATTAACCCGGAGTCTAGGTCAATTCATTTGGCAGGGTTGGCTTTTAACACAGGAAGTCAACCAACCGCCCCCTTCACCAATCAGCCATCGATGATATACTGCTTGTGCAGACCTGCATTTAAAACAAAAACATAGTTTCTATGGCAATGTATGAGTGCTGGCAACAATTAGGAATCACTATAGGTAAAATTTTATAATTATCTGCACATGGAATTATCTGAAATAAACATAATCAGTCTGGTCGAGCTTTTCTCAGACTCATGACACAAAGATTACACAACTGGGCTTTGGCAAGATTATAGCAATATTGGTAAACTGCAAGTGGTATAAAAAGAAATTCCCACTTGTAACCTTGACAAGTCCATATTTTTTTCTACCTAAGCCCAATGTGAGTGTCTGTGGCCAGAAAAGGGGACAAGTGAAGCAGTAAAGAGCTTGTAACCATGACCTCTAATCACCACTGAGACTGTAATGGCTTCCATCTGGCCTGCTAGAGACACCTGGCAGCCATCTTGGCTCTAAGGGGATCAGGATAGGGCCTCTGTTTACTGTGTGAGAATGAGAAACCAGCACATAACAACTCCTCCAATAATGTGTAATGGTCTACACAGTTTGTATGAACTGAGAGAACAAAACTGCAACCTTTTGCAAGAGTTTAGCTCTAAAAATGACAGTCGAATATCAAATCTATGAGAGTGTGACATAGTGAGATGTTGGCTTTATACTTTCTAGCTTTTGTGGTAACTCCACTCGTATAAGTGTATTGTTTGTATTATATCCGCAGACTTTTAAAATCAGAATGACAAACAGAAATATTAGCTGACAGCTAATATTTCTAAAGCAACTGCCATAACAAATGTCATTCCCATGGAGTTGTTTTGGCCATTTGAATTCCCTGAATGCAAAAAACACATCAAACTTTTACTGAAATAATGGATTTCCAAGGCCTTTAAGGCAGCATGACATCATTTCACATCCCTCAACACGCATTATTTCATCAAACAAAACTGTATTAAAAGGAACAGAAAAAGGTTGGTTTCATTACTGCAGTAACTCAGTTCGTCGAATGTGCTCCACATGACACAGGCCTCATTGCCAGCTGGCCTTAAACTGTATTAAAAACGGCAAAGATATCTACACAACAATAACCAATGCAATTGAGAAACACCTTCTTCAAAAACACCTTCAGAGAACATGGCGTTCTGAGGTGTCAGGTTCTGAATAAAAACTCTGTTATGAGGACATCCAAAATGAAGTCAGTTGGATTAAGCAGTAATAAAAAAGGGCTTAGATCTTTCATGTGTAATCTTGGCTGGTTGACTTGTCTGAGAGTTGCTGGAAGAAAAACGTGTTAGACTTAGAGGACCTCAGAGTGAACATATGAAAAATTGAGTGACAATAACTCTTGATATCTATTTCATATCAAACTGTCACTGAGCAGTGTTCTTTTCACTCTATTACCTTCGACACTCCCCCTCGGCTCCTCCGAGAAAAATGAGACATCCTTCTTGTCCACAGAGTCGTCGATGTGATCGTAGGTGATCTGGGGGATTGATACAGCCCTCTCTGAGGCCACACCCATGGAGCCATTACCTCTGGACTTCAACCTCCTCTTGGTCCCCCTTTTCTGACAGACAGAGGAAACATCAGCCCCGTTAATACTCGATGATAAAGTGTAATTATAATCAGCAAAACCATTCTGATCTGTAGAGTTGAATGAACTTTGTAAATCCAAAGTGTAAATAGCTGGAAATAATCAACAGAATTGCAACTGCTCCTGACGTACAGCAAATGAATAAATACAAAGTGTGACAAATTGTCCTGATGCTGTATACATGAGATGATGTCACAGTCAAAAGGGTGCTTTTGTGCCTTCCTTCAAACTTTACCTTTGAAAATAAGTTAAGCCGTCTATCAAAGCATTGCCTAGTTATAGTTCACAAAGGCAACATTGCTGCTGACATTAAACTGCATCTCTGCTCGTGAACGTGGCCCGGAGGTTCATCAACAGCTTCACTTTGGGCAAAAAACTCACCTCCAACCTGAAGGAGGCAAATCCGACATTTTCCTTTTATCGTGACCTCAGACTTCAAATTCTGAATCTCATCCCAGCTACTTCGCGTTCAGCTGGAAACCGAACACACGCGGTTGATGAAGCAAATGGAAATACAAGATCAGTAAAAAAAAAAAAAAGCAGAGGTGTGATTCTGTCGTCACCAAACGCAACACTCTCCACTCCGTGCCTGCACAAAAAGATTCTGTCCATGAAGATCACAAACAGAATCAGTGACAAAGTTGAACCTGGGTGGAGCCCAAAGCTCACAAGATACACGCTTGACTTATTGACATATCTGCCATATCGACAAGCCACTGGCACCATAGAGGCTTTGAACACGGCCCACTCTGTATTCTGGACAGCAGTTTGCTGCATGGAGGTCATTTCTATGCAGCTGTATATAAATGACTGTTTCATTCTCTGCAACAGGGCTCCAGGAGTTTGGTCTCATAGATTAAACCATTCCAACTGAAGCTCCAGCTCTTGTGTTACAGCAAAATCTTCTAATATAGACTGGAGAGAATCTTGTAACCCAAAGCAGCCCCTCTGCGCTTTGCTAACTAATGCATGTTGTCTGTGTGGATCTTATCTTCACTGAATATCTGAAACTGATGTTTTTTTTTCGGTTTTTTATTTTTTCTGTTGGGTCCCTTCCAATGCTGTATGTTAGAAATAGTGGTGACAATTAGTCTTACTGTAAATCATTTATACTCCATTTAAGATAAACACTACGACTGTAACACTGTAACTGAACATTAATTTTGTGCAAAGTGATAGCCTGGTAGTAGCACAGCACATTTGAATACAGTTCAGGCGTGCAAAATTGTCCAGGAAACATTATTCTCGGAACAATGAATCGACTTATCCAGCCATTCCAAACGAGTGTTAAAAACCCACGCTATGCCAAAAACACTGACATACCAAGACACATCATTTTCTTTTATTACCTGACTAGTTCATACTGTTGTTATACATCACAATCTTCCCAAATTCTCTGCTTGCACGCTGCTGACATAAGCGGTAGCTGTTTAATCTCATTTTAACACATAGTTTTTCACAGCTATGTGTTATGTGTCAGTGAGTTTCTGGACCTCAATGGTCCCCCAGTCCAATCCTTAGACTAACCCACACCAACGTCATGGATGTGGCCTTTGTAGAAAACTCAATTATCTGGACTCAGTGGGTCAGACTTTGGCATTGACAAGTGGCCAGCAGTTCAATCCAAATACCCAAAGTTTGAATGACTCATTAGGAAAGAGAGTGAGAGAGAGGAGGGGTGGTGACTCAAAGAGAGAAAAGAGAGAGAATGATGGAAAGACAGGAAGAAACTGTAACATATACACTGAGTTTAAGAGAAAGGAAGATTAAAAGAAAACAGACTGGTGGAGTCAGATAGAGAGAGAGAGATGAAGGAGAAAGACCACTGTGAATTGTGAATGAGCAAGAAAGAGACAAGGCAGAGAGGGGCAGAGAAAAATACTCAGAAAGAGAGGAGACAGGAGAAAGAGAGGGTGAAATAAAGTCTGTTAAACGGAGAAGAAACAGGGGAGAGAGAGAGTCTTGAAAGACAGAGAAAGGGGAGAGAGGAAAGTCAGAGGAGAGAGTCACATGCTGAAACAGAAAGGAGCGGAAGCAGCCTTCATTCTCCCCAATATATGTGGGTTCAATGCTACACAAAGATTTTTTTGTTGTTGTTCTACTAGACAAAGGTTTACTCCCATGAGAAAGGCGGCGGTGACATCATCTCAACTGACTGAGTCTTTGTGCGGCGGAGACAAAGGCCTCGAGTCATCCTGGTGGAGTCAGGCCTTCGAGGGGAGGGGGGATGTGGGTGGACGGTGGTGGGGGGGGGGGGTCCTGTGTGTGCACGAGTTTTGTGTGTTGTGTGTTGTGTTGTGTGTCCTTCCACGTGTGTGTACACTTGTGGGAACTAAACTTGCCCTTTTATGCCGTATGGCCCGGACGCAACATAGCTAATATTGTTGTGAAAGGTGAACTGCACAAGGAGACAATACGGTGTGGGCCAGACGTATGCAAAACCACCCTGCAGTATCACAGTCTGATGGCTTTTTCTGACAACACTCTTTTGAAGAGTTCTTGACGTTCCACAGCTCAGGTTCAAAGGATCATTTCAAATGTTTACTGAAAAAGAAAATGTTTTGTTTTTTTTTTTTTTATATGCAGTATGAGAAATACGTGCAATGTCATATCTAAATGAGATATCTAAAAATCAGAGGATGAACAAATAAACGGTCACATGTCCAAAGTTTAAAGACTGACTGCTGTTATTTTTCTAGGTGTTTCACCTCAATGGCAAAAGTAAAGGGACACAATCAACAGTGGAAGAGAGAGAGAGACAAGAGAGAGTCTCTGGTTGGATTTAAACTAAGGGTGTCACAAGGTTAGCGCCTTAGCCCACAGCTTCAAAGACATACTTAATATTTTAGGGATATAGAACTGTTTCAAAGGGAAACTAGAATGGCTCTCAGTAGAGGCCAAAGAATCCTACACATCTTTTGTTCTCATGGATAGCTTTTATTTATTTATTGTCTTTAATCCTTACACAAGACAGCTGTATGGTTTTATTATCTGTTGTGCGAAATGATGACATCAGCATTATACAAGTCATACAGCTCTACAGCTGCACGAATTGTCTCACTGCTATGTCGCAACTGCTATTGTTATTGTTATCTCGCAATTTTAAGGAAAGTGATGATAAAAATCCTGGAACCTCCCCTATAATCATCTTTGCACCTAAAATTTAACGGGTTCCTCCCTGGACCATGCCCCATCCCTCCAGCAAGTTTGGTGCAAATCAGTTCAGTACTTTTTGCGTAATCCTGCTGACAAATAAACAAACCAACTAACAAACAGATACGGGTGAAAACGTAACCTCCTTGGCGGAGGTAATAACTGAGAAGAGCAAATCAATCACAGCTGAAAACTCTACAAATCAAGAGCCACACAATACCCTTGGCTCGAAATTCAAGTTAAATTGAATAATTACCGATATGTTCAGTTTCCTAACATTAGGACTGGAGTTGTCAGATTCCACTGTGGTGACGGCCTCTGAAGTTAGGACGTACATTTTCCACGTAGCAGCACAGCCACCTGGTTTCTCTGCTGCATAGCACCTCCACAGTGTCTGAAGGGGGGCAGGTTAAAACATAGAAATAGTGTTAGTCACCACGCTGATCCACAAATGCTGCGATCATTGTCCTTTTTTCTTCCTTCCTCCCACAATAAAAGTTTTAAACCAACCACAGACTATGTCACTGACTATGTCAGTGATGCAGCAATATTAGCCACAAATTCAGGCACATGTGTAAATTGCTTTAAGTGCTGATGGTTTTTGGTTTAATATTTTTATAGTTCTGTGCTATGCAAATTAAGTTTGATTAATTGATACTTTATTCTTTATATGGACAGTTCTGCAGACATTCAGGTGCCTTTGTGTCGCAGGTGTCTAAACTGTGTGTGGTTGTGTCTCAGTGTATTCGGGGTAACTGTAATCCTTGTAATGGTTAGCTTTGGCACAAAATAGCTACTTGGTCATCTACCATTTCACTCTTGGCAAGTGGTATGCAGCTCACCTTTTCCATGGCTCAGTGGGGATTTCCAGACAACAAACACTATTACTTTTTTTTTCTCTGTTCAGTTTCCAGTGTTTGCTGAAGCTTGCACTGGCAAGATCTGCAAAGTCTAAGTTTGCACCTTTTCAAAAAATAAGAATCAGACTGAGAAGGTTTTGGAGCCACGTTCATGACCCAATACAAACTATGTCGGAGAGGAAATGCGTCTATTAAATCACTGATAGACTGTGTCAGACCTGGTTTCAAATGTGTATTCACATTAAACAAAGCTTGAATGCATGCACCAGCATATCACATACCACACCAGCCTCTGAATTTCATTTTGGTATACAGTATATCAATATAATGGTGAATTCAAAATCGTTTCTATTATTTCACAGGAAAACATATCTAGATGCACCATGGTATTCCCTAACGCTAACATGCCAACATTTACCTGAATGAGAGAGGCTGCAGCAGGGATCTGTCTGTTGAAATGCTTCTGTCTCTGCTTCTGTTGGACCTTAAGAGCAAACCCTGAGCCCAGGATGCCCTAATGTGGGAACAATTAGGTTTTGCATTGTATTATATCCATTTATCCACTTCAATCAGATACATGTATATGGCATTAAAGATGTAGATAGGTAAATTCATATGTCTTATCATTACATCAGTAGAATATTACTAAAAAAGGACAGAGACAAAAATGTCTAATTGTGCTTCAACTGAACTAAAATGAAAAACAGCAGTCATAAGGTTGTAATAAGGTTGGGACTAGATGAAACAAAAGTTTAATAAAAATGAAGTCTTTCCTTACTGCTCATGAATATGATTTAGATTAAATGTATATTTACAGCAGGCAGAGCGAAGAAAGAGATGGCGAAGACACTGAAGCAGGAGGCAATGGCCTTGCCTATCCATGTTTGAGGGATTTTGTCTCCGTAGCCAATGGTGGTGACAGTCACCTAGAGACAGAGAGTGTATGAAGTTCCTATTACAGGTATTAAGATTGACAGGAGCAGATTGTAAAAAAACAAAACAAAAATGCAAACATATAAATCCCATAATATTCAGGGCCCTTTACTGATGCAAGAAATGTCAGGAAACTTAAGAGTTCAGAAAAGCTACACCACTGCACATTTGGGGGAAACCAGAGTGAATCCATCCTTTATGCATTTCATACAAAGCCTGCCAGCAGATTAAGTATCTTAAAAATACTTGATAAAAGGAGCCAAGTAGGAATCTTTAATTCAATGGCTACTCATGTGTTTTATCAAAGGTGAGTTCATGTCAAGCTATGTCAGTTATGATAAATCTCCCCGTATAAACATGAAATATACACGTAAATAATTTGACCTTGAATGCGCCGTTGTCTTTTGGTTTTAAATAAAACTTGAGTGAGAAAGATAATAATTCCCTCTCACTGTTAATAAAAACGTCAGTCAGTGCAGAGCTCTTACCACAGCAGTCTATAACAGGAGTTAGACAATAAAGAAAAAGTTCATCAGCAGTCCTGGCCTTGCTCCACAACTGTCAGCGATGGCCGGGGCATTTCAGGCTTTTGCTCCTCAAAGGGAATAAGATTCCCAACCACTAATCCTCAGTGAGTGTAGGAATTTGCTGGGGTGAGGGGGGAAAACAAATACCTCTTGCATTTGCATGTACACCCACTCCGAAAGCCGAGCCAATTCTGACACATTCAGAACACACTTGGCTTACCGTGGGTGTCTATGGGGTATCACCTCGTGAGCCACTGCTGTGCGCTAACACAAAGCGGCTGATGTAAGGTGAGATACTTAAAAGGGCTTTGGGAGTAAAAAAGAAGGAGCAGGGGCGGGAAGGGTGGCAGTGGCTGGGGCGGCGGGTGGAGTAGTGGGGGATTTAATCCCTCATCCACAAATCCGATGACTAAACAATGTCCTCCTGACCATCAGAGTGGAATGGTCTACTCAAAAACACCCCTCTCATTCAGACTGTAGGGTGTGTGGCAAAAACCTCTTCATATCTACACAAAGGTCACAGACCTGATCGCTGTGCTGATCTGCATAAACAATGTACTGTATGTGTGATTACACCCAATTCAAATTGTGCATGAGCACCAACCACAAAATCGCAAGTTTGGAACAGCTTTCCTCATTTTCCCCATCACACTGTGTCCTTTTTGAAGTTTGAAAGGTTGTTAATATCAAACAGCCATTACCTAACCATCAGCATTTGGCAAAAGACGAAGAGAAGCAGGGAAGCTCAGGGAGGGAGGGAGGGAGGGAGGGGGATAGAGAGAGAGAGAGAGAGAGAGAGAGAGAGAGAGAGAGAGAGAGAGAAGGGGATATGAATCATGGCCTTGGCTTGTCCTCCAGCTGTGCCCTGCACCTGCACATCCGAATGAGGAAATCATGCCAGGAGAAGGAATACGCGCCGGGAGAGCTTAGCGCTGTCCAATCAGCACAATCTCATTTCAATAAGCACACACACACAAACCTGAGCAAACCTATTGTGACACCATATCGTGACTCTCAAGCTTACAGTCTCTGAAAAACAAAAAGGTGCCGATCGCCAACCGCGATTCTTTTCTCCACGTTGTGAACAGAGCAACACAAATAACAGCTTTTCTTCAACTTTCCATAGAGAAGCAAGGAGAACTGTGACCGCTCTAACCTTCGTTACATAAAGGTAGTAATCCCACAATTAAAGTTTTAATTAAGGGAACTGACACTTTATATTGGTGCTTTAAAAGATCTTTGAGCCAAAGAGCCCAGAGGTGAATGGTTTATTACCGTTTCTTTGTGGCACACTGATCCCCTGCACAAGGCTGCCATAGGTTTCTCATTACTCTGCGGCTTCAATTCAAATGTTTAATTAACTGCTCTGGAAACCTGAGCCTCCACACAGAGCGAAATAGGCAAAACCAGCTCTACTCACGAAGAAACATCAACACACCTGCCTCTGTGTCAAGTGTTGCACCAACGCATACATGCAACATGAAGAACCAATGGAGAGAATAAAAAAAAAAAAAAAAAACGGAGAAAAAGGAGGTTCATTATAGGTCTAGCTAGAGTGGCCAGCCATCTCCATTTTTCCAGTTAAGACTCCACTTCAGAGTACATTGTACAGATAATTTGTTAGAGCTCTTCAGAAAGAAGAATCTTTTTTGATATGCATGTGGCGTGGCCTTTCAAGTATGTAAGCTATTTGGGGGGGAGGGGGGTTCAAGTAGCATTCAGGGATCCCAGTAATATATGCATTGCAAAAAAACAATTTTCAGAAAACGTACTCATACAAATGTGGAAATACCTACAAAAACTGCTATTATACAATGCATTTCTTTTTCTAGATTTTCTGCCTTACCACGCCCCACCACAGGGCATCGGCGTAGCTGGAGAAGCCCGTCTTGCCCTCCTCATCTACAGCATCCTTCTCCGCCAAGTAGACAAAGTAGGAGGAAAAGATCAGGCCCAGGAATCCAATGTACAGAGTGGTGATCAGCTCCTGAAAAAAAATACACCTGAAGTCAACTAAAAGCACTACTGTGAAAATGTTGTGTGAGAGATTATACAGGTATGAAGAATGTACCGAGACCACTTGTACACTGTACTAATTGTACTATTTTACTCTGCTTTGCTCGCTGACAAAGTTGTAACTGACAACAGCAAATTTACATTCCAAATCAATTTAGAGCTGTAAAATTACATAAACAGTATTAAAATTGCTTATAAGGGCAAGAAACATTATACAAAATGTACTGTGACAATGTGCCCTGATCTTTTTTCTAGGTGTTAAAGAGCCAGGTTGGTGACAGCACACATCAGCATCACTTCAAAACAACACAGAAGTTTCAAATGACCTGTGAATGACATGCTGCGTGCTGCCCCTAACTGATGCCAAGCTTTCTCCTAGTGTTTAAAGCAAAGGCTGTCAGGTCGGCTTATCCCTGTCTGGGTCTTCCCCCTGTCCATGTGTGCTGAAGAGACTAGCTTGTAGCGTCATTATTACTGGAGCCATGAGAGCGTTTTTGCACACGCAAGACTTGTCAGCTTCCTGAGTTTTATTGATGCTCTTAGGCCTCTTAGGCTTAAGATTTAAGAGACCGGTCTTGTGTCAGATAGGTCACCCACCACCTTCTGCAAAGCAGGAAGGATAAATAGGATGTGGTGGTTGTTATAGCTAACTACTATACAGTAGTTGGTAGGTCTAGTAGTTAGTAGGTTAGTAGGTCTACAATCAGTCAGGATTATGGCATTGAAAAGGACACTGACGCTGCACTTACATGGAGAGTCGGTCAGTTACAAGTGACCATTTATACATTGGATGCTTCTTTGAAAGTGTCATGGCAGAGAGTGAGCACAGTTTCTGGCCTTTGTCCCCTTTACCTACTGAGCTGTGTTTGAGGTTAAAACCCAGATGAATTAGGACCATAGTTCTATGAAAAGGGATGGAGACCTCCAGCAATACAATACATTTCCACTAAACAGAGCAGATAATTTGATAAAGTGGTCATCTGACAAAAGGGAGATGGCAACAAATCACATTAGGCTCATCCTGGATTCATCTGAACATTTATTTTCTTGACCTTTGCACGCAATCCTCAGTAATCGGTCCTGTTCTTATGCATCAAAGAGACATGAATGTCAGATTTGACTATAACCAAAGAACACTGTCTACTTCAAGGATTAAGAAAAGAACCTCTGACTTCATTGTGTATCAGCCTGAGAAAGTACTAAAACAAGTGTACCAGGATACAATGAAGAAAAAAGGAGAGGCAACCTTGACTACCTCTCTTCTCCTTATATAGCCAGGTCTGCTGTGGCTTATTTGTGCACGTGTGCATGTATGTCTGACTGTGTACACTGGATTTGTTATAATAAACTGTAACTATGGTATGGATTACAGCTTCTGCCTGCTGTCTGCCTGCTGTATAAGCAGCCGATAGAAGAACCTGCTGCTGAATGACCCAACACAAGGGTAAATGGCATTCTTATCTGTCTGATGTGTGCAGATATTTGAACCAGGCTGTGTTCTTAGTGTGACACAGGCCAACAAAAGACAGTATCAGCCTGAATACTCTAAAGGTGCCATATTGTATAAAGTGAGATTTCCAGGTCTTTTTTGATTATAAAGCAGGTCTAGGTTTTATATTAATACTGTGAAAATATCAATGTGCTCAATCAATGGAGATCTGCACACAGCCCGTATTCAGAAACTGAGCTTAAAACGAGCCGTCAGGACTTCCGTAACTTTGTGATGTCACAACAAAGCAACGACCGCTCTCAGCCATACCCCAAGCTCCACCTACCTGAACCTACCATCCAACCTTGCAGGATTTGGTTCCTCTGAGTGTTTACCTGAAATCAGCTATATTTTCATTCAATTACTCAGAAGACAGTCAGCTAATCAGAAGAGAGGCTCAGAGCCCCCTCTCTCTTGATTGGCTCACTGACCTGCTGTTACTAGAGCTCCAGAGAGAAGCCTGAGAGAGTTTATGTAAAAATGTATCTTCTTATGGATCAACACTTCAAATAAAGCACTGGAAAAGTGTAAAATATGGGACCTTTAAACCCACCTGTCGATGAATGAAGACTACAGATCCTAGAAGCCTCCATGTTCCCCCCTGTCGATCCACATGTAGCATGCGCAAGATTTGGAGGAAACGGATGCCCCTGCAACACACAACACCGCCTCATCTGTATTATCATCTTCTGAGTCAACTCCAGCTATGAGTAAAGAATAAAATGCAGAACTGATTCATTTCTCTACCTGATGGCAGACGTGGCAAACACTTGGCCATTGGACCCTACACCCAGCACAATGATTGAGGCAATGACCACTATCAAATCTGTGAGAAGGAGAAAAGAGACAAAGACAGACAAAAAAAAAAAAAATCAAATTAATTGTCATCAAATCAGGGGTGGAATCTGTTCAGTTTCAATGAAAGCTTGTACTAAAATAAAGCCTTACATTGCTTGAATGATCTAAGTTGTTGATCTACAAGAACAAATCATGCATCCGTTGCATTAAATGGGAACAAAGGAAAATGCCAGGTGCACCTATGATTGATATGGGCTTCCTGATAAAGCGGAGGCGTCCTTTGATGCCCGCATATTTGCTGCGACAGCCTGCCGACCACAGCCGGACCACATACTCTGTGCCAAAGAACAGCACCAGCACAATCTCCTGTGGAGCACAATGCAAACACAGAGCAAGGGTTACATTAAACCATTGGTACAGAGACAATAATTGCGAAAAACACATACAGATCAAGAGGATGTGGAAGTAGATAAGGTATCATTTCTAAAAGCAACGATAACGCACTGCCATGCATTAACACTAATCTGAAAGCATTAAGGCCATTATAATCAATCATCAAGGTTTACGATATGATATGAGTGGGCAATGACAAGTGTGTGACATAGAGAAAGAGAGGCACTGAGGTGGTCTAGTAGGACCGAGACCACGAAACCACCCAGGAGAAAAGATGGAGGTTGATAGCATGGCTGATGACAGCTCATATTGAGACAGGGTCAATGGCTAAGTGATTGGAGCCACAGGATGAAATGCCACCACGCTGCCTACGAACAGATAAGAATGATAAATAATCATCTTGAATGTTGAGATTGTGATGTAAATGTAAACCTTTTTGTTGCACCTGAAGACAGATAAATATACTTGTTATGAAAAAATGAGGATAACAGATTCAAACTTGTATAGTCCAGAGTCAATGAATTGTTTAGATATTTGTGCAGATATAACCTCACCTGTCAGCAAAATGAACACCTTTCAGTCAGACCTGTCCATAGATTATGAAGTGGTATACAGACATAGCAACGGGGGCAACAAACAGAGTCTGCTACTCTCATGCACAAACAATAAGGCTATGGCGGCTGGGTGGGTTCAACTGAAATGGATGTTATAGGTAGCCTGGTTCCAAACCTCTGAATCGCTGCCAACATCTCCGATTTGTTCTGCCATTCGAGTATGAATGAATGAAATGAAACCACGTGGTCATTCAGCCTGATTATCAGGCTATGTTATATGGATTTACTGAACCAATTCTGCCTCCTTTTCTCCCTCTCTCTTTGTCTTTAACTCAATAACAGAAAATGAGCAAATGATGAGGCCTGACAAGGAGAAAAGGAATCCCAGACAACTCAAGTGCAAAATCTAAAGCTGTAAACATGGTTAATTAATGAATATAGGCAAACTGAAAATTTAGAAAACAGCAAAAAGGATGTCTCCATCTGTCTGCCTCATCAGTATGATGATCCTTATAAGGGTCTTAAGTTAGTATTCAAAATAAAATTGATTTCCACACTGCTGCTGCTAAAGTATCACAAATTTGTCAGTGCATTTTCTATACTTGAGTGACACTGTTGCCTGCCAGGATAGTGTCTGGCGTGATTGACAGGTCATTGTTTTTGGGCTCTGTGGTGCTGTGTTATTGCAGCAGGGCTCGTGGTATTACGTTTCATATAAGGGGTGGTCAGGGAGCAGCCAGTTCAAGCAATCAACGAGATGGCCACCCACATGGCCTTAGATTTCAACAGACAGTATGGTGGCTAAATATGATGGATACACGGTGGCCAGGAAAGAGATCTCCACCAGACACACTTAATTAGTTCATAAGAGGCACATGTTTGTTGCCCCCGATGCTGTCTCTATATAACACTTCATAATCTATGGACAGGTCTGACTGAAAGGTGTTCATTTTGCTGACAGGTGAGGTTATATCTGCACAAATATCTAAACAATTCATTGAATCTGGACTATACAAAGTTGAATCTGTTACTGACCAACAAGGTGGGAACTTTTGATACTTCCATCCTATTTACAAAAGCTCTGGTTACCTTATTATGGGAGGATAATAATGTTCATTGTGTGTATATGTTTTTAGAAAAAAAACTAATAAGCTTTTACTAACATTGCCACACAGCCCAAACCAAAACATTAGCACCAGCACAAAATGGCCAAAGAATTCCAGTTCATCAAGCTCAGTAATTGGGACATCTGGGTTACATTTCAAAGTCAAAGGTAGACATGAATTTGGGGCATTTGAAAGGATTAGTCATAATAATTCCATAAAATGGGTCACCCAGATGTTGGGGTGTTTTTTGCATGTGTATCAGAAACTGGCAACTACATGTTTGCTGAAAACAGCCGCCTGTTCGCGCAGTGATAATCTCGTCAAGCCAGACGCGGATGAAGCTCATTTGAAGAGCTGCTTGGGAATTATGGTATCACATGAAAATGTGATTAGATTGCTTCATCTGTGTGTCCCACTACAAGGGATGAGCACGTACGCGCACACAGACACATAAAGTCGCTCATAATTACATCTATATTAACCTAAGCTTTACGAAGCTTTTGCAACTCATGGATGGGACACAATCCAAAGTAATGGCCTTGTTACTCATGTTGGATTTCAGACAATAATGTCAATCCCATTTAAACTGCACATGCTTCAGAGGAGAGTAAATTAAAATCTCAGAATTAAAGATATTACTTCTTTTTTTCTAATTTGTAAGATTCACTCATGAATACTCTTTATAATCGTGTGGCCAGTTTAGTTTTCCCTTCCACCTAGCAGGTAGATGATCTGAATATGATCTCATTCTCATGGACTTTAAACATCAGATCAGTGTTCAATTACTTCTGGTTCAATGGCATAGCAATTGTAATCGAAACAACCAAAAGATTTACATCAGGTCACCAAAAAAAACCTTGAGGGTTCACCCCCTCTGACCAGAAATAAAAACAGCATATTTCATGGAACAATTCATATTCAACACAACATTGACATTTTTTATTGACAATGGTGCTAAATAGACGTCATTACTATCATTAGGCATCATCTAAAAACCATCAATATCCAAACAGAATGAATGAATGAAATTAGTGTGGCAACTAAAGCGTTGGGTGGATGAACAGACCAACAAACATTTGAGTAAATTGTTGGAAGATCGTTAACAGTTTGTTTCAGTTGGATGTTCTGTTGCTAGTAGCAACAGCTGCTGGTTCTTAACTGACATCGTTACATCCAGGCATCTTTTATTGACTTGTCAGAGCAATATCTGTTGATTTGTCATTCAGTAGAACTAGAGTTTTTCTATGATCAGCTTACTGTTATATCTAAGCATTATACTAGCTCAGTGTGCTCAGTGTGCAGCGTTCTTAGTAACTGTGTAATTACTGTTGGGATAACTTGTGTCTTCAACTGTTTTTCCTTTTACTCTTATACTGTGAGCAGGTACGTGTTTGCCAAATTATTTACTGTACTTCCTATGGGGAATCTTTGTTGATACATTGTTTCTTCCTGACCTAAAGTACGACAGTCTCTACTTTTGTGAATCCAGTTTCCTCGTAACTGTACTAACTCATTTTACAATAAATCTGGCCTGTCTGTTACTGCAATCGTCATCATTTCCTGATTTCAAAACACTGTCACTGAATTTGTCATCAAATTCAATCCACAGTTTCACAACTGTTTCCAGTGTAATTGTGTAATCCAGTGCTTCCAATTCTTTGAAATCAACAAAGAAAATAATACGTAATACGTATAGAACAAATGAACATAGATCAGGCAACATGTTTTAAATCAATCATGATACTGATATGGATATTTTTCAACTACTGATATTTATCTCCATATAACAAACAGATGAAAAATTACAAATACACTTATTGAATTATAATATTCAAAATATTTAATGTGCTCCACTGTTATGCATTAGGGGAAACAAACCCTTCACTTCTGAAACCAAACCTTAGCAAATTTTGGTAGCTTTTAATTATAATTTGCTTTAAAACTTTAATTTAGGCAACAGAAATCTGTAAATACTAAACAAAAATAATAAGGCTTCTTCTTGGGGCTTTAGCTTAGCATCATCAATATGGTAAATTGGTGAGAGCAGGAGGTAGTCTGTGTAGACCTGAGCTTAACATAGGCCACGTAGGCCACAACAAAATGAGAAAAAAACTTAATAAGACTTTATATTCAAATATTTAATGTAAAATCATGTGACTTTATCAACTCATTCATCATGATCAAAAATAAGATTTTAAGATATTTTATGGCCTCAAATTACAAAAAGAAAGAAAAAGAAAATCAAATTTAGACTTAATGGATCTTCAGCTATCCTGCTTTAATGGAAGTGTGTTTAGCCTGCTGCATACTTGTACACCTACACACATGGTGAGGGCAGAAGAATAGTTCTGTAGTATGTGTTAAAATTTTAAAATAGGGAACTGATGAACATGACCTGGGCAGAAGAGAGGACAAAGAAGAGATCCATGTGACACATGTGTGTTCCTCTATGCCTCTGCCCAGCCTAGATAGCTTCACTCTGGCAGCTGCCCTGAAGGCCAAATCTCCTCAAGGCCTAATGTCCCCTCTGCCATCCAAAACAAGCAGCCTGCGAATCACGGATGTCAGCTAACCCTGAACTTTCTAAGTATAGCTGCTACCACCAGTATATGCCACCATGACACCACTCACACAGCTCCACCCCCTCAAACACACACACATACACGCATGCAGTGGGATCCAAATGTCTGAGTTACTTACCCATTCGAGTAAATTGGAAAGTGGTCTCAGACTTTTGGACCCCACTGTATATACACATGCATACACACACACTGAAACACAGCCAGGTGTATAAATAAACCGTACAAAAGAAAACACTACGAAGTAAAAATGTATGTGTTTGTTTTCTCTCTATGTCTTTATGGAGCTGAGAGTAATGAGGCAACAGAAAAAAGGTGTAAGGAGAGAGGAAGGTGAAGGAAGGAGAGAGACAGAAAAAGAGAAAGTCAGGGAGAAAGAGAGTTGGAGATAATGACAGAGAGTATTTGGCTCTTCCTGCGTATAAATAAATGAATAACCGTGATAGTGGGTCTTCAAAGGGCACTGGCCAAAAGTTTACAGAACACAGTGTCCACTCTGTCCTCTGATTGCCCCCGGGACTCAGGAGGTGGTACGTGTGTGTGTGTGTGTGTTCTTGTGAGAGTGTGTGTGTCTGCCCGTGTGTGTGTATGTGTGTGTGTGTGTGTGTGTGTGTGTGTGTGTGTGTGTGTGTGTATGTGTGCAGCCTTTGTGTAAGTGTCTGTGTAAACTGTGCGCGAGTATGCGGTAGCTACGTGTGTATTTATATTCACAGTGTGCTGGCAAGAGACAGATGATGCAAGCTCTTTGTAGAGTTTCCAAACGGCAGTCGTAATTTTCTCTACCTGTTGTAAGCCCTGGATTTATTGCATCACTTAGCAGCCTTAATGGCCTAATAAGCCACAAAAAAGTCAATTTAGCAGCAAGTATCAGCAAGTACAGTCTGTGTGGAGCCAAATGGTTCCGCATAACTGGTGTCATCACAATCGTGTAAAAACAATGGCTCCTGAACATACCCATGCTCATAATCTCTGTACACATGTTACTTGTTGTTAAGTGCTTTGGGTGCATGTAAAACAAGCTGTCAGGTGTGGACCGGCTTGCAGTAACTACAAGTGATTCATCTGTTTGAGCTTTGTAATATCTTTGGGCTGAGGTGTAAGATGGCGGGTTGAGATCCTTCCCAGCCAAGATCTTCTGTCTCCATCATGTGGACACAGGAGGGTACTGCAGTGCAGCTAAAGACTAGTCATGTGTCTCTGTGTCTGCATCTTTTTCTGGAAAAATATCACTTTTGCTATCAAGAAAAAACGCGCAACAGGCAAATGTCAAATGTTCTACTGCAGTGAATTCTCTCAGCAGACAAGTGATAACACCCACATCAACAAGAGAGCATTATGTGGGCTGCAACTGATGATCCTTTTCATTTTAAATTTGATTAAATGTTAAATCCACACAATAAAAATTGTAAAGTTCTCAGAGCACAGGGTGGCATCTTAGAGAATGTTTGTTTATACCCAGCAAAATCCAAGAATATTTGATTTACAATGGTACAATACAGAGAAAAGCAGAAAATCCTCACAATTGAAAAGCTGAAACTAGAGAATGTTTTGGCCTTTTTGCTTCATAAATGATTTGATTCTTAATCACTTTCCGAAAATTGTTGCCAATTTTGTCAGCTCGTCCATTTACATCATTTCAGAGGAAGTTTTTTTAATTATTGGTGCAACCTTGTATCTACAATAATCCATGAGTGAATTATTAGCTTTGGTTTGTTTGAGTATCAGTACAGTGAAACTACTCACCATCCAGAAGAGGGTTCCAGTGGCAAAGTCTGCATATTGCTCTATAGTTGACAAGACGCTGAAGATTAGACACACCAGGACCATGAGAAAGCTGTAGGAAGAGACACAGTGTTTTGAGTCAGTTATCTCCCACTCACCACATATCACTCACTGTTCCACTAATGAAATGTAACAAACTAGAGATACTTTATCATTGTATGTAAGTCTTGTTCTAGTATTTATCTTTCACTACATTTTATTATTTATTATCATTATTATATTTTTAAAAATAATCAATGAATCAATCACTTTAATTGTTTCCAAAGAGCATTTGGTTGGGCAGCAGTGACACAGAAACTCAGGGCAAAATACATCATATAACTAACTGTAGGGGCTTATATTAGTTTACACCTAGAAATGGCAGAAGGTATCAGATTTTGTATAGTCTGATATCCTATTTATGTCTGTAGAATCAACTGGTCTGTAAGTTGTGCTTATCCTTTGACTACAACCTTCGCTTTTATTCACATTTTTTCACAGTGTCACTTTTTACACTTGAAATAAATGCACCCCCCCTTTTGCCTCTTTCGCTGTTCCTGTCAGTGTGCAGGCAGTTTTTACAGGAATGGGACAAATGAGATTTTAAAAAGGGAATCATAGGAGTGTAGCTCTGGGTGTAGGGGACGGGCAGCGTCACACAGAATGGAGCCTGCTTTCTTGAAGAGTCGACTGTTTTACAAAACGGGCAGGTTTTTCTGCCGAATAGCATTTTGCTGCAGACAAACCACCTGAGTGAGCGCATGTTTCTGATACACACTGAGAGATGCAACTCAAAATTATAATATTAGCTACAAATGAAAAGAAACAAGCTGTTTACAAGCCAGTTTTCCTGCATAAATGTCAAGGTACTTTGTCTGTTTTTCTTTTTGTCATCAATCTGCTTGTATTAACAGCGAGCAGGATGTTTCCACGTCTCCTAGCAACAGTAAAACATTCCGACGAGACCGTCCATCTGTCAGTGTATATACATAGTCTACAAATATAGCCGTGCGAGTGTGACATCCACCACCAGCACACCTACATGAAGGTAGAGGGCAAGGAAAAGGAAGGAGGGAGAAGAAGGAGTGAAGTGGGGGGAGGAAGGTAAGGCTGCAACTAACAGTTATTTTCAGTATTGATTCATTTGTCGGTTCATTTTCTCGATTTACTGTTTTATCTGCTTTTTTACGTATCCTCCTAGAGCCCAAGGTGACACATTACTCCATCCCACATACATAAACTTACATCTTCAAATACATTTACACACACACAAACATGGAAAGAAAGAGAATGTGGTCTTAGATCATGCCTATATAATTTCCCCAAACTGCAATGGTGTCTGCACTAAATTAGCTTGTTTTGCCTGAGCAACAGTCCAAAGATATTGAGTTCACCATCATAGGAGCACATCCTCATATTGGAGAAGCTAAAAACAAGAGATGGTTTGGCATCTCAACTTGAAAATTGACAAATATCCTGCTGACCAGGGGGCCAGATTATGCACGATAAATAGATACATTTTTATTTTTTTAAATACACCATAATAACAATAATAACAGAGACCTAAAAACCTATTTCATTATGTCTTTTATTTTGCTTATTTTATTCATGGTACCTCATACCATTTATTCATTCATTGGCTTTCTTAAAATCAAAAATCTGATCGTTTACTTTTATTTTTTAAACTGAGCATTACTTGCATTTTCTTTTGCTACTGCAGTACACTTCATTTAAGCTACTTAAAAACTTTAAATTAAGTTTTTTGGATGGTAACTATAACTTTCACTTGAGACATTTACCAACTTTATTAAAAATTGTATTTACTTCTTAAACCACGGCACTGTTGATTTAGTTATTCATTTGCTCATTCTAAGTTTTTAAAGAGGCTCATGACGGGCTTCGCCGGGTCTTTCCTGACCGTACAGGAACTAAGAGCAGAATCAGTTGTGTGTGTTTTCACCATCCCAGAAGTAATCTGTGGAACACATCTTTTAAGTGCTTTTCCATACCATCAGTGTTTGCATGCACCATCATCACAAACATATAGCAGTGCATTATGATGCTGTGTACCACAAGCAGGATTACATGCCATATGCTGGAAGAGTCTTGTAGGTGGGGTCTGTTGTTTAATATTATTCATGTAACATACAAAATAATGCAGAGACACATATATTTGTATATATTGCTGAATGCTAATTTCACTGAGGCCACCACACTGGAGGTTTGATCTATAATTTCTTAATTATTGATCAAAGTATCCCCAAAAGAGAAGCATTTTATTAAATGAGACACCCATTCCAGACCCACCTGTATATACACACACACAATCCAGTTAATTTAAGGAAAAGATGTAAAATGTGTGCTATACTTCAAAGATCTTACTCATTTCTGGTCTGTCAGGTGGTAGGATAAGTGTAAGACAGAGTGTGGTGATAGAGGGCAAGATTCCTAAAGGAGGATTCCCTCACACACAGTCTATAACACATTGGCCAGATGGGACGGTGATTTTATTCTGAGGATTAGTTCTCACAACCCCCCCACCCCACCCCCCCACCCACCCACACACCCCCATCCTCCCCTTGGATTGTGTTTTAAAACACAAATACAAGAAAAATGCAGAAGCTTGGGAGCACAGTGTCCTTAGTGTATTCCCAGACCTATGATGAAACCAGTCATCAACAAGAGGTTGAGCTGAGGTGACATCATCCCCTCCGACTTAGTACAGTACTCATCCCAGTATGGTAGTGAGGATTTTGGTTTGGTCCCCTCTTTGCTCCACATTACTGGACAGGCCTTCAGCCTTCGAAAAGCCTTTGAAAGCAGCCAGTCACATCTTGGGATGTTGGGAGTGCCAGCTGGGCTAGCCAATGAGATTTCATGGTTAGACACGCCCCTTGGTGCGGGGGTCCTCGACATATGGGAGTGAAGGATTTGAGATGTGTATGACAACTAAAATCTAGGCTTAGAGCCAATCCAACCCCCTGTAGAGTGTACATTTTCACTAAAAGCAAATGATTCCACATGCAGGACATCGCGTAAAAGCAGGCGCAAAAGAGGTCATGCAAATGAGGAATGAACCAGTTGTATTAAAGCAGTCTTACTGCTCAATTTAAAACTGTAACTTCAAAAATAAGGGCTGAATAAGATGTCAAGAAATTATGGATAATTCTTATCACATTTGAAAATTGATCAGCTCCAGCATTTGCCTGCAAAATTCTACACCACAATTTTAATGAATTAATGTTTTATTGCTGCTTAGCACAAAGGCCACTTGTGGAAACTGAAGTGTGGGACTTTGCTGTGTTATCCTGTGTTGTCTTACTTGACTGACTTACTTTTCTTGTCAGATTAATAGTAATAAACAAAAGTAAATAAACCATCTGTAGTAAACTAAAGAAAGGAAAAGTCACCAAAACACTGTGAGTCGCACTTGTATCAGATGATCAACTATTAGTTTTAAACTTCATCATCAGTGGCTGATCCAGATCAGTTCATCCACCATTAAACAGACTACAGCCTTAGCCTCCAAAGATACCGTACTTCCTGCTGCAGCTCCCTCACCAATCTAATGAAATTGTTTAAACTTTTTTAAACATCTAATGTTAATGTCTGTTTACATCTGTCTGAGTTTTGGGAGCTTGCACAACGGGCAAACTGAACTATATAACAAAATGTCAAATTCCTTGATGTAAAAAATATCTCTGACAGAACTGTTTAGTTCCGCTGGCTATTAAAAAAAAAGAATGTGTTGCTCAGGTATGAAAACAAAATTCCCCATGCAATTAATAATACTGACATTCTTAATTCTCAGTGCAAATCAACTCCACAAAAAGCAGATACAATGCATTCAGACCACATGTATGAGACACAGAGGGGGAATGTAATATGAAAAACAATTGTGATATCCATTTTGCTGTGGTAATCTTGGCCTTTGTACATTCACTGATTTGATGTGTCTGGTCATTGGGAATAACTATTTGTTATATGTTGTTGCTGGGCTCTCAGGCAGTGGCATTACCAGTGACCAGGCAGAGAGAGCAGGTCAAACAACGGCAGGTAAAGTCAACTCAAAACCCATTTCCCTTGTGTTGAAATGAGATCATTTTATTAGGATAAGCATGAATATGATGTCACAGCCATGTAGGTCACTGACAAGGTCATGTAATCTGTGTGTTTCCCCTCAGCGTATGGGACTATGGCCTTTGTTTTGTTTTGGAGGGATAAGAGTGGACTGCAATAATATAATACTGTCCCAGCGGTGGGATAAATGCCATAATTCACTGGACAGACCGTCAAGCACAAGGCAGCAGCCAATTCTGTATTTAATGAAGCTAATTAGAGCAACATTACTGTAATATATTTTCAAGTGGCACAAGCAGCATAGTATGTCTTCAAAATTTTGATTGGCACTAAAGAGAGCAAAATGCAATTTTCCAAGCAAACGTGGAGTCTACATAGCAGATGGTTTACTGGTTCACACAACTTCAACTTCACATTACGAATGTCCCAAGCAGATCAGCATGATCAGAATCAGATTGTTTTTTTTGTTTGTTTGTTTGTATTTTTTTCTGATGGATCATATTGACCATATACTGTAGGGCCCAATCCATAGCTAATCATTTAAACCACAGCAGGGGTATAACACCTGTTGATGTATTCTGTTGTACAACCCTCCAGCTGCTTGAAAACTGAATTTTTGTTCATGCTTGGAATTAAAACAAGCAGTTCAAAACCTGTCTAAAGATTTGTGAGCAAAAAATGTAATATAGATTAGACTTTATATTGTAGTAATCATCCATGTAAAAAAAAAAAATCATACTTTGTACGTCGTACTTGTAGTTGACATGACTTCAAGTTTGCAACCAATGTCTCTTCACACATAAAAAGCTCCCAGGATTAAACAACACAAAACATACAGCCCTGATAAAAACCACTGAATTGAATGTAATGTTTTAAGGTGCTGTATTTATTCAGGCTGTATACAGATAGTAGCTAGACAGCGTGATTTAGCATTTTCCTAATGTCATATCCTAAAGCTTCCTGCATTGACACCCCAGGGACGTGTCTGCTGCAGACAGGACTGGGTCACTCACAACCATTAGCCAACCTTATTTAGCCAGGCCAAACCCCTGGGATCTGATTAAAACAAAACAGCTGGGGCTTTAGTGAGAATTACTGACTGCAGATCCAGCTTCACTAAAATAAGTACAACGTAGAGCCACACCAAACCCTCTACTCAATCAACTGTGAAACTAAGGCAATATAAGCTTAGTAAACATCACCTAAATACAGACAGCAGGGACACTGGCCTCAAAGTGCGGGTGACAAGAAAGAGACATGTTTACATTTGCAGATTAATACATGAACATTAATGTATAAGTATGCAAAACACACACTTCCTACACTGTGCCCAGACCGGATTACACAAACACAAATCTAATTAATTCATCAACTAATCATTTCAGCTGTACTTAATTCTGTTCCCAGGTCTCACTCTAGGATACCTGAGAGCGCCCTAATGAGAGCTAATGTGGCTTTAGGGCATGCCTGACCTGACAAGTTAGCCAACTGATAGTAGCACCAGCATGCTAATATTACACTTTGAGCTTATGGCCCAACATTTGCTGCTTGTGGTTACATTTAATTTCTCAATAAAGACGGTGCTAAGTATACCAAAGGTTGGGTTAGCAATCTCTCCGTAAAGACGCCCAATCTAAATGTTAATGATGTCTCAACTTTAAGGTCTCTTCATCTAATTACACTCAGCAGTGGATATCAGATTGTGCCATCCTAAATCTACTGAAGTGTCCGACAGGTAGCACCTTTCTCCATCCCTGCCCTACTCTACCTTTGACCTACTTTTAAACCTTTGCACTGCACACGATTGTTTGATAACTTTATCCATGCAAAGAAAGGATAGTCTTTAACAAGCCACATATCCACATTGTGTCTGCTCAGGCTGAGGTACATTCGGCTGCTGCCACATTTTTACTAGAGAGCGATACCTCAGGTGTCCAGCCATCACAGTTTGTCAAGATCCATGACAAACTCCAACTCAAACTGCTTGTATCAAAGGCTTTTTAGGATGTAAAAAGTCTAAGAGTGACTGCGGTAAGTAGTATTATATCCCTACATTTGCCTTAAGCCACTCTTTTATGTAGATGAGTGTATGAATGAAGGTAAGTCAGTAGTGTCATCGCGTGTGCACCTTCTCAATAACTAGTGTTTTGTTGAGTTGGACCATTAGCGACCCAGAACCCAGCGACCAACACATTTACCACTGCCCTCCAAAACAAGACATAACTAGCGCTGTGTGGCAAACAGCTCTTTGGAAACTGAAATGCCCCTCTTTGCTTCTCATCAAAAAACCTTCTCCATCAAACAATGGAGACATATCCAACATCACCAAGTGTACCTTCAAACCAACCAGGCCTCACAAGGGAATTAGCATGTGTTAGTTACACTAACTAGCAATTTGCTCATTTCAGTCTCCCAGCCAAAATTACCACAAAACTAAACCCAAAGGTTATACAGTTCCACAATCAGCTCATAAAAGGATAATATTTTGGACTAGGAAAGCTTATTACCACAATCCAACTGTGCTTTCAGCTTTCAGTGTAAGCACTAGCCTACTCCTGCAAACCATCAAACAAGCTATCTCTACAGCATCTTAAAACATTACAACTCCAACATTACGATCTTACATCTACTTACCTTTAGCCAAACCACCCACTTTTTTTCTAAGCCAGAGCCATTCACTGGCACTGGCTATATGGTGTCAGCCATGTTTTTTTTTTTTTCAATTTAAACCAGTTACACTTGATTAAAGTTTCACCCTCAAACAGTGAGCCAAAGCCCCGCCCAGTTTACAGCTAATAAATAAACGTTTTTCTCATAGTTTCTTTTTTATTCACTTATTTCAAGATAAAGTATATAATATACAACAATATACATAATGAGACTGACATAAATCAAATCTGATCTTCTCACCTTTACATTTAAACCTGTCACTTGCTTCTCAAATTTGAATAAAAAGTTGTTTGAAAAATTAAAAACACCTTGCTGTTTTACAATAAAGTGGTCTGTTTAAATCAGTGATGCTATTCATATGCTGCTGCAGTACTGCTAAGTTTGCAGCTGATACGGTTCAGCATCCACCTGCACTGAGTCTAAGGTCAATTTGATTTGACCTTAGACACAGCGCAGGTGGATGCATGTCTGTAATAAATCTGTTCCTTGCAGGTCTTGTGATTTAACTTCCATAATGTTTCTTTATTTGTAAAACCCTGAGATTTCCCTCAGTTAAACACCTCTCTATTCTGAGGTTGCTTCTTGGGACATGACATGCTAAAAAGCGCTTGTGACTTTGACACACAAACACTTTGGCACAAACTTCAAGCCAAAAGCATGCCACTTGCCCTCGACATGACTGCTAGCTCTTTACCAACAACCCCACCCCACCCCACCCCCGCACCCCCCAATCCCATCCATGGAAGAGCTTAGGGTGGATTACACCACATCAGCCATCGGCCACAAACATGGATATTCCATCCTGGCTTAGCTATCAGCTTGTCCACCAAATACTTGGAAAATAGATGTAAATCTCCTCACAGGTTGGAGGACAAGATGAATGAAATCATTCATAACAAGTAACCTCAACAAATATATATGGCTGATTCAGCAACATGCATAGCCAAAAGGTAATACCCTGTTGTAGATTTACACACCATTGTAAAAAAGAAATACAGTTTCTAAAGGGACAGTGTTATGAGTTTAAAAACCTGTTCAAACCTCAAACCACCACTAAGAAATTCAAAGGCCAAGACAATGTGGTGATGGTAGGGTTACACGATCATCTGGCTCAAGGTTGACCTCAGGGTCGCGTGGGTCAAGTTGTTTAAAATTGAAATGCCGGTGCATCAATAAGTCATGTTAGAAAGGAGTAAAACAAAAACATTCTTATTTCAGATTAAGGCTGCAATGATTAGTCAATGGACAGCAAAAATATCTGCTACTATTTTGATGATCATTAAAGTATTTTTATGCAAAAATGGCCATAAATGCTGTTTTCATTCCCTCAAATAAAAAGATTTAACATCATATTAAACTGAAACTGAACTCTGAAAAAACTGAGATGAACACTTTTAATTATTAAGATTTTATTGACTAAACTATTAATTGAGAAAATGATAGGCATATTAATCAACAATGAAAATAACTGTTGGTTGCAGTTCAATTCTACATTAAATAACTTTTTAACATGTAGGGAAAGCTAAAGTTGTTGGCATGTTAATGACCATGTGCAGCAGACAGGTGCACATTTAGTGGCAAGACACTGGAAAAAGCAAAACTGGGGTCAAATTCTTTAACTGCAGAAGAAGTAGTATTAAAACAATATTCCCCCCACTGCAAATAACTTACTACAGAGAAATGGAAGTGACCCATACAGTACACTTCATACAGTCAGTAATCTCTTGTAAGCAGATATCCAACAAGAGGTTTCCTTTCTGCCCTTTCCGCATAGATGGAGGGGAAAGCCTGGAAGCGGAGGGTTCACTATAGCCATATCCATAATCTGCCCAGATATAAAAATACACAACAGAATCAAGTATTCCAAACAACATCTGGCCCGCTGCATTTTCACGAGGATAAACAGGTGCAATGCTTTCTCCACGGCAAACTGGTTGTGGTGTAGTGACATTACAGTGAATATGACTATTATCAGATAATGACATTTTTGATTACAAACACTGAAAATCAGAAAATTAAGGGATGTTTTTAAAAGAAAGCAAGTTGAGCTCTTCTTTTGTTTTACCTTCAACATTTTTGTCTCAAATGCACTTATATGTTTTCGACTGTAAGAAACTGATCTGTGAGACTTAAGATAAGAAGACCGAGAGGTATGTTTGTAATCTGCTTGCAGTCTGAGAAGGACATTTGGAACTCATGAGGACATAAATGTTTATTCCCTTTGGTTATGTAAAAGACTCAGATGGAGTGGCCTAATCGTGAAGGGGATCATTGCCCCAGGTTGTCTGTGTGCTGGTGAGTCTGCATGCAATTGCATAAGACTCTTTTCGGACACATGTCCACGTATGCTGCCCCAACTCCAAGGGATTTCTACCCGCCCTGACTAACTGTCTTCATTATTGTAGCATGTGCTTGAATGTTTGTGCTTCAGTCTGTCTACTCTGGGGTTGGACAAATATGACATTTAATATATGATATGAATTTTGTTGCATAATGTTTAAATTGAAACAGAACGGAATCTGTCTCTTCTTAAATGCAAATAAATTATTTAATGTTTCATCACTTTTATGAGATTAATCCCTCATGAAATAATAATGAGGCTTTTTGAATAGCACTTTAGGCTATAGTGAGGCACTACTGGAAAGTGACGAGACGGGTCAGGGCTAGCTGGTTAGCAGCGGAGAGTTAACATTGGTGTTGCTCTCCACCACTGGAGACGGCTGTTGTTGAGTAAAGGAATGAAGTTTGTTGCTGAACTTGCAACATTTCTTCTAGACTGATAAGTAAACAGCTTTTAATGCTAACGCGGATTATGTAGCGATAGCAAAACTTACAAATAGCTCCTTTTCTGTTCAACACACATATATCCAATACAGTATGTGTACATTGTGCATGGATTCATCTGTGTTGCTAAATGTCTATTCTGTAGATGGTGTGTGTTATCCTATTACGGTACCTGTTGATTGGACAGATGTTCTGAAACAGCCAGATGGAGTGTTGATGGCTGCATTTTCAGATAAGCCTTTATGAGCCAATATGTTTTGAGTGTCTCCCTTCATTGTTTTGCGCAATCCAACCTTATTTTCACATCTGTGTATGCGTGATGTTAGACGCATGCCTGTGTCTGCATGCAAACATGTATGCGTTTGTGTGCACTGAAATTGCTGGCGGTTTTGGAACTGTTGTTGATCCTCGCACAATAAAGGCAGCAATGAATACAGCAGCCACCTGTGTGTGTTGGTGTGTGTGTGTGTGTGTGTGTGTGTGTGTGTGTGTGTGTGTGTGTGTGTGTGTGTGTGTGTGTGTGTGTGTGTGTGTGTGTGTGTGTGTGTGTCATCCTATTGTAGAGCAAGCCTATTAGGGCTGTCATGAGTGCTGCATACGGCCCTTTATGCGTCTCTTCTCCCCTGCCAATCTCTAAAGAGGCCAGGAGAATAGATGGCCACCAGCGATAGCCATCAACAAGTAAGAGTTACTTAAAGGAGTGTCAGTGGGGGATCAGTCATAAGGGTTTAATATTAAATGAAGGACAGGCTCGGGTTCTCTCTCCTCTGTGAGGGGAGAACATTAGAGCCTCAATTACTGCTGGGACGGATTATCAGCAATGCATGGCACACAAAACACACAAACAACCAGTAGAATAGAGAATCTCTGCAGTGTTTCCATCCATCTGTGACTGACAAAGGTAACATTTGAATGAGAGGGAGAGACTGATTCGGCTTCTCTTCATGCACAATTTCACACAGACAGCTGAAAAGTGTTAGGTGTACTTGCTATTTTTAATGACTAAACATTAGTCTTAGATGTTTAAATAAATAAACCGTTCGCAAGACAAATGATCTAAAGAACATGTGTTTGTATCATGGATGATTTGGTAGGACTGGGACATTTGAGCGTTTGAAGATAGTTTAAGATTGTTGCCAAAAGTTGCACAGCAGGTCAAACAAAATCATCCGTGTTCTTAGTCAGAGCTGCCAAACTGCTGAGTCATAACCAAAAGGTGGCTCATGACTTCTGTACTGTAACTGTAATCTTTAAGAAAATATATTTTGTACCCATATGTGACCACAACTTATATGTTTCTGCACACAAAAATGCAAATGCAAACAGGACGTAAAAAGATGTCACAGTCAAACTTGTGTTCTTGCAAAATGTCACACAATTTTAAGCCTCATTCGCAAGCATTGTTATATGAAGCACATCTCAAAAATTAAGTTTAAACAATTTAACTTTGCAGGTGGTAACAATCAGTCCTTTATGGACCTACACTATAGGGTATGGCCATAATTACTTATAGGATAATAAACAGGGAAATTAATGTGGATAAACCCACATGGAAACTACCTACTCTGCTGTAGTGGCTACTGTGGTGTTTTTACATGCCAAAATGGTCTTTATATGGTATGTGTCTGTGGTTTGTTGTTTCATTAATAGTTTGTACATAAAAGCATTTTCCTTAAAACTCAGTGACCATGATAAACATCATTTCAGCAAATGCACTGTAGTCCTCTGGCCCTCAGATTATGATTATTTACTACACTGTCCTGAGCCCAGGACACTCAGACACAACACGCTACATGGCATCTGCCTCTCAGTCAATTGATGATATAGTTTAGCATGCATGTGTAACTATAGCAGCAGCAGCAGCAGCAACAATCCTCCTTACACCCTTTTACAGTGAGTTGGTAAGAGGACAGACAGGATGCTGTTTGTGCCGTACGTTTTTACTGAGCCCAAGCTGTATATACTGTAGCCAAAATAAAACAGGCTAATAAAGTCCACTGTGCAGTACAGCTAAATAATTCCTTAAAACACAGAACTTTGTAGCATTCATACTGTCGGAGAGTCAAAATGAACTTCTTTCTAAAAAAAAAATGAAATCTCTTTCAGCTCACTGTATGATGCAGTTGAATGGAAACAGGAGAGTTCATTGGAGGCGTTTCAACTGAACTTCTATTATTATCATTCATATTTTCATCTAATCTGGTCTAAATCCATGGGCTCAGGGTTTACTATGACGTCTGGGACTAAATTGTGGGATACTTGGGAGATCATACAAGATCCTTTAGTCACATGTTAGGGGATATTCTTGGCCTTGAAATTAATTTCTAAGAGTTTTGTTTATATTTTTGCAAAAAGCTAAGCTAACTGCTACAGTGCACTAATCATAACATGGAATTGTTTTTCCCCATTAGACTTAAAATGTATCTCTCTATCATTTTAGTCACCCTAGATACTCATAAGTTATTGAACTGGAAACTCTCAGTTTGAATGAAAGCCTAAACTAGCATAGGGTAGAGTTTAAAGGGTCACTATTTACCTTTGATTTCTCATATTACTTAGATATCAAACAGTTGCTCACTGGGAACAAATTGGTGGGATTTAATCTATGAGCTTTGTATGTTTTTAGCTATTTTCTTATTATTTTTTCAGCTACTTATTTAACATATTTACACTAAATCTTAAATTTTTGTATTGCAGTCTTTACACAAAAGGTGCTGTATAAATAAAGCTAAAGGATTATTTTCCAGAATATTTGACTGTAGTGAACATGGTTTCTACCAGTGATACAATACAATATAGACTTAAATTTATGTATCTAACACGAAAAAAAAAAAAAATTCTCCCATCCAAATTCTGCAGCACAGTCTTTTCCCATCTTTACATCATGCTAAAACACTCCGGCTTTATCACAGTCCGAGCACCAACAAAGGAGAGACAGCGTTCCTAAGTAGCAGTTAATAAAATGATTCATCCAAGTTATGTTTCAGCTGCAGGTCAGTGTGCTCCTCTAGCGGGTCAGCTTAGCAGCATCAAGAAGGAAGCTCCATGTTTCATGCATGAGGTTGCTGAATTGTTGACGGTAAGGAAGAGCAGAGAAGATCGAGCTCATCAAGGCCAGTGGTGTGGTTGAACAGATCACACTGACCCGCTTCTGTTGGGCTATCTTAAAACAACCACAGACAGCCGACAGGCCACAGACACGTCTACTTTTGTTACTGGGAACCAGAACCTAATACTGGAAAGGAGCCGCACTAGATGTAATTAACGAGAGAGGGACTGGAGCAAAGAGACACCGCACAGACCCATGTCGCTTGAGTCAGACACCGAATTTTTAACAGCTTTTTGCACTGGTATAAAAGTTAAGCCTCATTACGATTAGTTTTATTTCATTTCTCAAAGTTTGTACATAACAGGTTTTTGTTTCTTTTTTAATTATGTGCTATAGATTTTATATTGCAGTGTTTTCAGGGAGATTGTTTTCCCTACGCGCACCTGTTATTCTTATAAAATTTATTTATTATAACTGAGTCATTTGAGCTTAATGCAAGCTTGTCAACCTCTATGGTTAGGATATCTACTCATTCTGCCAAACTGACCTGAAGTCTATACTGTACTGTAGAACTAGACAGGTACTCACACAAGGAAGTGGTAGAGGAAGCATTTCAGTCCAGCAGGTCTCTCTAGGAAGTTGTAAACATCCCCCTGCATGCTAGTCTTGATGTAAGGGCTCTGGAAATCCTTGTGGTGATGATGCAGCCAGCTCGAACGAGGGAGAGGTGGTTGGACAGAGGTGATAGAGGGCTGGCTGTGTATCGTCTGCAGCGCTGGGTCCTTTGTGTCTGCTGGCGGACAGCAGGGAATGCCTGATCCATTATTCACCGCTGTGGGGTCCAGTTCCAGTGAAACAGGAGAGTAGTGGCTTCTGTCAGATGCAGGAGCCTGTACAGCAGTGCTGCTGGTTGTAGTGCCAGTGGAGGCTGCAAGGTCAGCATCCATCTCCTGGTCCAAGCTGAGGCTGAGGCTCGTGCTGGCATATCCATTGGGACTGCAACTTATGAAGGAGCTCCCGAGCCTGCTGCCATAGTCGCGCTGCACGTGGCACGTCATGTGGAAGGAGCGCGCCCGTCTTTCCCCCATGTCGCCCCGCAGGATGGTCCAGTTCAGAGAGGGCCAAAGGAGACTTGAAAGTTCTGGAAGGTTCTGGAGATTGTGACCAAGGTCCAGGTAGAGGGGTAGAGCCCAGCAGGATAAGACACCTAGCTAGGCATGGCTACCTACCTGCTGCAGACAAGAGCTCTCTCCGCTGAGCTGCATATGTGTCCTTACCTGCAGTGGAAGAAGTGACATGAGTCATGGAGATAGTATGACCGGAAGAAAGCCTTCCCCTCTACCACCAGTGACCCTGTTAAATTAACATCTCTCATGAAAAACCCAAGACGTGGACATTGTAATGCTTTGTTTGCTGAACCATCATTGCTCTGCTATTACACAAATAATTATGTTGTGTTTTCAAACTGCATTTCTTTTCTTTACAGCAAAAGGTATTTCCACATAATTCTTAATGTTTTAACGTGCATGGAGTGGTAAATGGGTGAAGGTTGCCAAAAAAGACATTCAAAAGTTAAAGGTTTTTGACAGAAAGTGACTTGCTGTCTTCATGAGTTACTTCACAAATGTCATTAGATTAGAATCCCGCAAATACTAAAGGTGCTGTCCTTCAGCATGTTACTTTTGAACTGAAAACATACGTGGATCAAAGACCTGTTGTACTTAGGTCAGTGATGCCAATTAGAGCTTTTCATTGTGTAACAGTCCTACTTCTGACTCTAACCTGTATCTACAGAGTGTATTGCACCATGGTATGTTGCTGAAGCTAAAAGAAGAGAAGGAAAAAAGAGATGATTTCCATTTGTGAGGAAGAAATCATAGTGACATTTCTATGAACTTTTGCAAATGGTTATAGGCTCTGACACTGTGACTTATGACCTGTGAACATAATAAAAGCGTAACAGCCACGTAATATTCCCAGAATAGAATCATATGTGAGTTAATGTGGCAGCAATAGGTCGGCACACAGGTCCATTTCCGACAGCTTTCTCTCTGAGGATTTTCTACTGTAAAAATAGCATCCTGTTGCGTCGTCCTTGTTGGATGTCAAAACCTGCCTAGTTTCCCATATAGGAAGATAAAAAAAAAATGTACATCATGCATTCTGTTTACATTTAGAGAAAATAATCCAGAATTTATACAACCCCACGACACACTTTAAACCACTACAGCTACAATGTGACCTTCCCTACGTTTCACAAAGCATGTCACATCACAGAAGCTTAATCACCGTGCAACCAGACAGAAATTAGACTGATTAAAGCAGTAGATAGTTGGAGCCATGTGAGTAATTGTTTGATCTTTACAGTCACAGTCAGCTCAAGGTTAAAGTCAAGCACTTATTTAAGGATGCACACTAATTCAAGTGTCCACAAAAAACATTACAAGTTAATTATTATGAGCCTAAACTGTCACAACCTCACCTACAAGTGGAATTTTAATAATATGAGTCCATGGGATTATGAGCCATTACTGAGTTCACTAATTAAATGTATACTGACGGAAAGAGGCGAGGATGCACAGCAGATACAGAGAAGAAGGTAGTTTACTGTGCAAATTGTGCAAAGCTGCAAATCAGGCACATCCTAAATATTGGGTGTAATATAAACGACTTACAGTACATCTGCAAATGGCAATGAACTGAGAATGTAACAAAGTCTGGGCAGCATGACAACTTGAAAAAAACATTTTCCATCTGCAATGTCCATATCCATGTCCTTTGGCTTTTAAATTCACTTAATTAGTGTATCAAAGGTAAGTAGTTGGTTTAGTGTCTTCTGTGGAAAGACACCAAGCCAGGTAGTGTGATACATGGCCGGATGTTACCTAAATGGATCGGAAAATAGTCTCATGGGACAAGAGAGGCAGGCTAATTGGAGGCAGCCAGCCCCGTCCATATCTGTCCTCAACTACGGATGGACTGATGACAAGAGCCACATGCGCTGCAGTACCCCCGTAGATAGAGTTTCTACCTTTAAAACCACAGTCATGAGACACACAATGAACTGTCATGTATGCACAGGCTGCTGTGGGACTCTACAGTTACAGCTTATTGTGTGACTTTCCGTTAAACTGAACCGACCCTGGCAGGGGGCCCATAACTCAAATTAAATAACCGCATGTGGGCTAAAATAAATTAAAAACCTTTAGATTGCGTTCCTTAACAAAAAAAAAATCACTTTTCCTCCTTTTCATCTGCTAAACTGAACTCCAGAAATCAGTAAAACAAAACAAAAAAAAAAAAAAAACTGCATGTTTAATGAAGCTGCAAAATTACGCAAATGTTAAGTCAATATTTGCATCAATTAATGCTGTACGCTGCTGTTCACTGTTAGACCTTAAACAACTAAACAAAAAAAATGTATATGTCAAACCACTGTGTCAAATCTTACCTGTCTCCAAAAACACATCTCAAGTTGTTATCGGCGCAAAATAATATGCAATTATCTCTGAAGCCAGGCAACAAGTTCGTTGTTTTTGCTTTTTATGAAAACAAGATCCAGTCATAGGCAAAAGAAAAAACTTAATTACATAAGTTAGAAATTATCTTCCAGCGCTCAAAAACAGGTAACACACAGTGTAAGCACAAGTCTTCAATCGGCTGCTGCCTGCAGGACCTGTCCCTTTGAAGTGCATCGCAGCTTGTGCCTGGACAAATGCTGCGTTCAAGGGTAACGGAAAATTTTTAATCACAACATAAGTAAACAGCAAAGTGGTATCCTGACAATATTCTATTATTGTAGCTACTTAATGTAATGTAATGTACTTGATAGAGTAAACAACACCAAGTAGTTTTATCCCCACCTGAAACCATCTATGTTAGGAAGTTTCTGTACAAGCAGGCTGCTGGAAAATCACAACACAAAAAATAAGACAAACTCCTATGCAGATTTATCCCACATGCAGACTCTGCTCTTTTTAGGCTATAGGTTCAGTTCATGCCATTTTTATCTCTGTAACACTTCCAATATCCCCACCATTACTTAAAATATAATGAACTGTGTATGCTAATCGGCCTATTGTTACTGTAATAATATTAATACAGAACAGTTACACACCTTCCATACCTTACCTTATCCTTAAGTGTGTTGAAACCGGTTCAAGCCGGAAAAAAAGACCTTGCTTATGCCTCATTCTTGCTGTTAGGCTACTGTGGGAGTGTTTTCGTGCGAAAGGCTATAGCCATAGGGCAATGTTTGTTTGAAACACCGAAAAAAAAGTTTTTACGAGGGTATTTGAACGTACCACATTTTCAAAAAGCAGCAGCTGGCAGAGGGACATCCGCTGGTCACATGTGGATACAGATAATACACTAGTGTAAATAAAGATGAAGGGTTGTTGCCATTAATTCTTCAATATTTTTTCTATACTTATTTATTAAAGTATTCTGAATGATATCCCATCTTCCAGTTTTATCATCTTATCTTAATTAAATCATGCTCTAGCTAAGATGATTTGTTGACTCATTTATTAGTTGACTCAGCAACAAATTCGATAAATGATTAATTATTTAAGTTTTCTGTGCCAATAAATTCAACATGTTTGTGTTTTAACCAAGGCTTTCTGTGTGTTAATTACTTTAGAAAGAAAAAAAATGCAATTTAATAAAACGCAAATCAATTTAATAATCACAAAGTGATTTATAATAAACATAATGTATATTATGTACAATAAATATATAATATACAATATAATCTAAAACGATTCAGGGCTCAAAACTAGATTCTGACAAGAGAATGGACATGAGATGGGCGACGCAGGGCTCGATATTGTTGATATTGTACCTGTGGTACAAATTTCCAACTCAATTTCAATTATGAACTTATAGAACCCCAAATGATATTGAGTAAACCTGGTGCTTTCCCGGGCCCCCCTGGAAGTCTATGACCTCTGTGCAGTTGACCCCTTTATCCGGTCAGTAATTCTGCCTTGACGAGCTGTGACCTGTTCACCTGCAGGAGGCACTAAACATTCACTCACTCCGCACCAAGTCAAACCCTTTGCTCTGCTTACCATTTGACCCCTCACTGGTTCCCATGTAGAACTGAACATGAGACTGGTTACTTGTTGGAGTTAAATTCAATTACTGGGGTGGATCTAAAAAGCTATATTACACTATTGTATGCTTCAGTGCCTAACGTGAACTAATAAAGCTGAAAATATCATATTTGAGATCTACAATATTTGTCACATTGTATACTGGTCACTACTATCCAGGCCAGTTATCATGTGTCTTGGGGTGTACAAGACACACAGACACAAACACAAAAATAAAATCTACAATATATAGGAAATTAGAACAGGTACAGGTCTTGTTGGTCCTTTGACAGAAAATTGTATGGGACTGGAATAGTCCTGAATGTTTAGCATGTCAAATATTTACTTTGCTTGGTCTGAGGCTCAAGAGCTGCAGGATGGCATGAGGGAAATTGAAACAGCTTGGTTGGAGCCATGGAGGTTGACTGAGGAAGGGGGTGCAGGTGGCTGCTTCAGGGATGTGGACTCAGGTAAACGCCTGTCCTGGTCCTGTGCTTAAACCAGTCTACAGGAACTTGATGGCAACCAGGCTGAACATATTCCAGACCAAACTTCTCTACAGTGCCTCTGCTAGAAAGATGAAGAGCAGGATACTTCTCACCCCCCAGTGCCTATTCCAAGACTGCATTGAGGTCTAGAATCAAAGCTGAAAGATAGCTGGAAGTCAAACACCTGGCTGCTTCAGATCCACCAGACATGGTAATTCTACCTCACCACCCCTGTCATCCCTTGAGTTTGAAACAGCTCTGAGGAAGCCCTTGTTCTAGTGACTCACTGAGCCTGATGGAAGTAGTAACCTTCATGCTGAGACGTCTCTCTGATGGGGATCCAAACAGGAACTTCAGCTCCTTTACCCTGAACATGGTTCAGCTGCACCATTCCTCCATGCCTGTACAAGATCCCACCTTCCACCTTAGGATCACTAAGGCAACCACACAGGATGTAAACCCACTGAATCTGCCATGCCTTCATCATAGAGGGATTAGAGAGAGGAACATCATTTTGGTTTTGAGCAAGGCAGAAGTGCACGAATAAAAGAGGTTCAATGGCGCAGGGTATTGGCATCTTTAAAACCAATGCTGGTCTTCCTGATCCACCACAGAAAAGGCTGCAGACAGGAACTGGACAAAAGAACTGTACAGGGGAGACGATGCTCTGACACACACTCACAGAGGAACTGCCTCATACAATGTCTGTGTTGTATTGGGATTTTGATACACGTGTTAAGCAGATTACCAGAGGTGGACTCCGCATCAATGGCATCACTAGTTCAAGCATCCCAGTTCAGATCCCCTCCTGCAAGAGATTCTTCCACCTTAAATGCTGCATAGCAATCCCTGAAAGAAAACATGAAGAAAAAAGTACACCCATGAATGTCAACGCAGTCATATCAATCACTAAAAATGATGAAATATTTTTGTGTGTAACATGAATTCAATATGGAATATGAAAAGTAATGTAAATTGTAGTTATTGGAGGGTTAGGGTTACCTGTCAAACCACTACTATTGGGCCCTCTCCATCTTCAGTGATTTAGCGGCTAGCAAGTCCCTTGTACCGAGGCTTCAGTGACTTCTGTATCTCAGATTGCACCATCATCCATGAAAGGATCATCCAGTTTTCATTCATCACTGCATATGATGACATGGTCCCAGATGAAAAGGTGACCTTCCAGGAAACTGTGGTCAGAGCGGAGAGCCTGTCCGAAAGCACCCTGCAGCAGTTTTTTTTGATGGCTCCCTCCTGGTGCTGGTAGTTATGTAGTAGACAGTGAGTCAGGTAGTGTGGAGACATATAAATCCCATTCCAGCCATCTGAATCACAGTACTCTCCAAAGGGAGCTGTCTTGGTTTCCTGTCTAACTATGGGTTTCTGATTTACTTTCCTGCCTCTCCATACATGATGTTTTGGCAGCTGAGGATGTAGGCCAGGTTAGCACATATATTTTTTTTTAGATACCTCATTTCATAGGTGTAACACTGCAAGAGCACACCAGAATGACGCTCCACCCCTTTTTTTGTCCAAGAAATAGATTATTCATATTATCCAGTTGAAATTCATATACATTTTTGAGGGCTTGAAGATATAATCATTACCTAAGTGAATATCATCAAGAGAGCTGATATCTGATTAATTTTGAATAGACCAGACCCTCACCCTATGCTCACAGTTTTATAAATTGAATTTGCCGAAAGGTCACGTTCAGTGATTCGAATTAGCTTAGATGAGGTAACACCGAGCAGGCAGCTAACAGCTAGGCACTGGGCTAATCAACTGTGAAGGCAACCACCTGTCACTTAAAGCGGCCACACCCCCAATTATGCATAATGTTAAGACTTGATAAAAAATAGATATGACCATTTTCACATAAAACACAAAAAACATCATCATTTCACTCTGCTAAAGGCCAGTGTTGTGAAGGAAATCTGTCAATTTTTTTTTCCAAACACATTAACAAACTGTCAAAATGAATGCATTCTCCAATTGTACATTAACTTTACTTTTACATTGTGTAATTCATTAAAAAAATAACTGTAAAAAGAAGATAATGTTCTTGTTGAAGTATAAGATTTGTCTGCATACTTTAAAATCACTTTGAAATGGTGAAATTTTGCAGCAGTTGCCTGTAGCAACATTATGACAATATTTCAGAATACAAACTTAAATTACACCACCACTCATTATTCTTCTATTTTATTTATTATTATTCACTCAACAACATACCATTTCTTTTGTTCAGCATATTACAAGAACTGCAATGGCTTTAAAATACTTACTTGGAAAACTTAACACTACCTTTAAAACTGACAAATCTCTCAAATGTTTTTTTCTGTGGGAACAACAGTTGTTATTCTCTGCCCCTGAAAGAAATACTATGGCCTCCAAGATACAAATAATAATACACAAAAATATATTTATATATACATATTTAAATAACACATTAGTCTGTGTTTAGCAGCAATGTGTTATTATTGTTTGGTTAAAAAAAAATAACTTTTTTTTAAAAGTAACCTTTTATTTGTATTTGTAAATGTAATGTAGGCTTTTTGACCTTGGCATTATTCTCTTATACTTGTTTGGATGCTGACCACAAATATGCTGTGAAAAAGATAAATACAGTTGACTTCTTTTTTTGCCCAAAGTTTCCAGAGACCTGAAGATTAACTGAGGACTCAATGTGCTCTTTGTGTTTCGTAATGCATGATTGTACTAATTCTTTACGGTCATATCCCAGAAGTGATGAAATGAGGATGATTTAACCAGGCTTTAGCAACATATTACCAGGAGTGGATTTCTTAAATACATAAATAAGTTGATCCTCTGCTGTTAATTACTTGAATATGCTGTTGCACATACTGTTGAGTATATGGCAGAAGCATATGATGAGATGTTTAAGAGGATTATTGCCTCAGATTGTTTAGAATTAAACACATTTACTGCAAGACATAATTCCTGTGTGTGACACAAAATAATTTGCAACATTAATCCCATCCCAACATTAGTCTCATCTTGGGGCTAAAATGATCTTAGACCATGAAGTTATGATCAGACTAAGATTGTCTCAGGTTTTAGGAAATGGGGCTTTGGTCTGCAACTACCTGGCTAGTAACACTCACCAAGAGTCATACACGTCTGGGCAGACTAAACTGAATGCTATTAAATGTTTCTAATTTAACTTTTAACTGGATAAAAGCAGCTGCTTTTGAACTAGACTTAGACCATGAGATGTCTAACACTGTAGTATTACCATGCTGTAAAAGGATACAATTCATTGGTTACCTGCTAAATGATGGACAAACTTGGACTGAAAGATGAAACATGTTTAGAAAGACAGTTGTAAATGCTGAGTGTTTTTTGCAGTGGGGTGACTGAGGATATGTCCTGTTGAGATGAGAGGCTCGGCGTTACTGCTGCAGGGAGGAGCTGCACAGTCAGGGAGCAGGATGACCACTTCATCACTACAGGAGAGGGAAAAGAGGGATTTTAACGAATCAGCTCAGATCATACATCACTGAGCTGCTGGAGCGTCTACCGTTACACAGAAACATTTATAGCACCACAATTCCTCCTGACTCACACACACTATGCATTTAACTGGGCCAGGGAGGGGACATCTCAGCTTATCACCTTCACAGTGATAGTCTAACTTCTACAATCTGACATTGTTTTTATATTTCAATCTGTGCAGCAGCTGCATCTGCAAGTGTTTAAGTAGCATGGATACACTGCATAACAAGGCTAATGTTAGCTTCATAGGCTTCATAGGGTAGTGTACAACCCAAAAATGTAATGTGTACAATAAGTAAGATGAAAATACCAAAGTGTTTATTTAATTTTTTACTGTGCAAGTGACAACAGCACAGTTGACTGAGGTTTATTACAAAACCTTGCCGTTGCATTACTCGGACCGAAGCAGGATTTCGCCTATCTGAACTGCTGACTACAGATGGCAAAGGCAAAGTGCATGTAGACTCATCAGTTTTACCAAGAAAGGACCAGGCAAAATATCAGTACAGGTTGGCAAATTGTAAATGAACAAACTGCAGTAAAGCCTTCTCCATATAGCAGCAACCGAATAGAGACACAAACCCGCAACCTGCCCATTTCTAGCCCTGTGTCTTCACTACTACACCATCCACTCTGTACTACCACCATGGTGAGCAACCCATCAGTTCATACTAGAGTGCTTATTTACTTGTTTTTCCATGACATTGCCTAATCAGTAAATTTGGAAGGGGAATAAAATAAAACTCTTCAGGCTACCTAAACAACAATCAGTGATCCATTGGTGTGGCCTGCCCCTGCTTCTTTACTGACTGGGTGATTACAGTTCAAATTTAGTGGCTGTGAAAACCACAGGGCAGAAATGATCATTTAAGACAACACAGCAGTTCATGAGAATATAGAGCCTCACTTTTTCATCACCTTTTACCTCTTAAAAAAAATTTTTTTTTTAAATACGCAATTGTAAGGTGACGTAGTTTGACATGTGATATCCTTCCCAACAAGTGTCAAAGAGGCCAGATTTATTCGTTCTTATTTGCCACATTTAATTGATTGTCATGTAAAGCACTGTCGCACTCAATAATTGCCAATTTAGTTTTAATTTTCTTTTTTTCATTTTGAAAAGCCTGATGACTTTTGCTGTTTATCTTTCATTATGCTACAATGTGGGAGGCTCTGTTTGTTTATTCATTTCTTATTTATTTGGTTCCATAGTGTTAGCTAATTTCACTTTTCTTTACTATGTATATTATCTAAAACTGTATAGTAATAGGTAATACCAGTTTTGTTAGGATTAGAGTTTATTACCTGGTGGGATCATTTTCACACCATAGCATCATAAATTGTAAAAGATTTTTGAATGAAAATAAGGACAAGAAATGTTTACCCACAGCTCTGCAGATATTGCTTGGTAGGAGAGAGACTCAGCATCGCTCTGTCCAGCTCTTCATCTTCATCCATTACTGTGAGGCACACACAAAAGTATTACAACAGTCTAAAAAATATGTCTTCACTAGTACTTAGGTTTGTATGAATAAAGTCACCACTGAAATTATCTTATAAGTTTCCCCCTTTGGTATACTAAAATACTCTGGCTTCCACATCAGTGTGCTTACCTTTTTGAGAAAAAAAATAAAAACAAGACTCACATGTGGCTTTAGCAGGTGCATGTGAGGCATGCGTCATCAGAGAGGAGACAAAGATGGTGCTGCTTCTTAAGCAGGTATTTTTGTAGCTTGTGCATCTTTGTTCCTAGAACACAGCTTTACTTAAGTACAAAGGCTGCATGTCCCTGCTGTCCCAAATCTCTCGCACAGGTGTTGCTGGCACGAGAGCCAGAAACATCCAGCTGGTCGTCCTCTGATCCTGCTGCTGTTGTAGAAACTGGCTTTTTTTAAGTCATAGTTAAGGAGAGACTGGATTTCTTTAAAGCTGAGGACATAACTCACGACTCAATGACAGTGTTCTTGCTGTGCCCCTCTGCCAAAAAGACTCCTGCAGCCTCCTCTTTTTGCTGAGTCTTGATTAGGTAGATGGTTTACCCCCTATCATTCTCAAGGAGCAAGCGGAACATCTCCTTGTATTTTCCAAAATGCAGAATATATTCTCCAGACACCTGTTTTGTCTGAGTTGTCCCCTCCACCTTGACTACAGTGAGGGCAACTTGTCTGAGCAGCTCTTACTTCATGGGTGCAGACCTGTGCTGTCGAGACAGGTTGTCTTTACCAGTCTGGTTGGATCAGTCAAATCATGTTAGTGTTTTTATACATTATAGATAGGCAATGTTTTTACAGCAGATGTTGATAGATATGGGCCCAATGGGGAGCAGGAATTAGGAAGTCTAAATAAATATCACAAGCAGCCCTTTTACTGTCAGCATATTGTCACTGAATCTATCTGTTTGCTCATACAGACTCCATACTGACATCCATTTAACAATATATAGAAACGACTGTGATTTCGCAAAATAAAGCAATGACATGAGGTATATAGACCCCTCAGAGACATGAGCGTTCACCCGTTGTCATTCAAATGAAGCATGTTCATTCATTATTCTTGTGATGCTTATATCACATCTAGAGTATAACTAAAGTTAACAAGCTAACAGCTAGTAGTTAACACCACATTCTAAATTAACTTAAAATGAACGTTAACGTTAACTTACGTACACGTAAGGAACCCAGGCTGATTCCCGCGCATTATCAAAACAAAAACGTGGATAAACCCGCATTAACGCTAACTTTAAAATGAATAATGGTTACGTTAGCATGTCAGTATCATCGACACAATAAACTCCCTAACCACGACTAACTTTATAGCGTTAACTTATCTAAGAAAACTGTACAGAAAACACAGATAAAATATTATTCTCTGTTCGTTCTTTGTGTATTTTTTCATTCATCAAACATAACTTACCCGTTACTAATATCCACTCTGTAAATATGTAGCAGGTGTTAAGTTTGTCAATCCAAAATCCATTTAATATAATATAGCTGATTAGATCCGCATCCAGTAAATTAACTTTATTCACACAATTTATGACGTGTACAACAAACAAAATTTGATGAAAATCGTTCAGAATTTATTGACCTACAGTCTAATTTGTAGTTTGCCTCTCTCTATTTGTTTACCGGGGGATCTTGAACGTTCCAATATGGCGACCGCGCAGGCGCATAGCAACGACACAGAGCAGCGTCCAATGAGGTAGCTAGGTTTCCGCAGTCATTGGGAAAACATGGCTTCACACACAAGCAAGGCACTTCTGTGCCTAGGTCGAATAAATGTTCGTGGTCTCGGACTTCACAAATCAATTAGCAGGGTCACGTACGCCACGGCGGTGTCCACAGATTCTTCTGCTGGAAATGCAGGTGAGTTTTATTGTCGTTGTACAATAGTTCACGCTACCTGAATAGCAGCTGCACGCTAAGCTAACTGAAATGCTGTTAGCCACCTCCTGTCCTTTGACAGGGATGCAGCAATAAAGTGTCTTCCCAGACTTGGACTAGTTTAATATCAATTAATCTTATGTTTATTCTCTTGTCTAATCGTTTGTTTGTTTGAGGAAAAACATTATAATCGATTACAGTTTTAAAACTCAAGGTGATGGCATCAAATTCACTGATTTCTCTCAAATGCTCTTGATTAAAAAGATGGAATAAGAGGTAGTGTGAAAACTAACTTGATGACAGTTTAATGACAAAAAAATCAACTTATTTTCCATCAATTAAACAGAGGTACTACATTATACAGTAGACACCTGTCGATACACCATACATACATTGTGTATCAGTAAGTGTATTGTTGAATGTACAAATAATCACAAACAAAATAAATATAATAAATACAAAAACTGCACTTGATGTATAGTATTTGTGTGGTGATAAAGGTGTCCTTTGTCTTATGGCAGTGTTAGCAGTATGAAATTAAATGCTATGACATTTTCACATAAAAAAAAAGTGTTTGTGTGGCTAAATTGGTATTGTTATCAATTTTAGGCCCTCCTAATAAAGGCGGTAGAGGAACCTTCACCAGAAAAGCCAGGAGAGAGGTAAGTGTACTGTATTTGTGTCTGTTTTTAAGGGTAAATATAACAAGATGCACACATTTTCTGATGAAACGGGAAACTGATTATGACATTTCATAAAATGACTGGAACGGATAATGTTATACATAAATGGAGTTTGCCATTGATAAAGCTGTCTCTTTCATCCGTGCTTTGGGGGACCAGGTAGGGGAGCCCAGGACAGAAAAGATGCCGGTGGATCAGGACTGGACTGCAGTTTATCCAGCAGCAGCACCCTTTAAACTGAATGCTGTCCCCCTACCTGTGAGAATGGGCTACCCTGTGAAGGGAGGCGTTCCTCCAGAGAAGCAAGGCAACCTGGAGTTAATCAAGGTCAGACCTCATAAGTTACTTTGGACCATATGATGAGGATTAATGGTGAACAGACAGGGCTGGTTACAGTTTTAGAGATTAAAGAAGAAACAAGAAAAACAGGTGATTACCTACTCAAATAACAATGAGAAATGTGCACTAAGTACTCGTTAGGACTACAAATGCTTGTGTATTAGGATGCTGTGCATCCATTGAATTAAATTGTAGGGCTATTTGCACATTGTTCAAAGTGATTACGTTCTTCTGTAGTTGACTGTGGGCTTTATCTGTCGGTGAACCATCTGTATATCTTAGCATTTACCTCCTAGCATTCATTGTAACCAGCAAGCCAGGGAGCGCTCTTTGCTCTGCTGCATGGCTCTGATGGCCGTGTCTCTGTGCTCGGATTACTGAGCTGCTGTATCCAAACACCAGCTGCTCCATCTGGACTTGAGCCACTTGCAGATCCACTACTCTCACCCGCAACAGCTGGAACTGTGCCGTGCAGACTAACTGTATTAGTGTCAGTCATTCACTCTGCTACGACGGGCTAAACCGCTGTGCATCACTACATATATTTGCATGAAATATATGTACATTGTTTTGTTTTTTTTTAATCATAACTCATAGATGTTGTGCTTTTGTCCATACACAAGCCAATAATGGGACTTATGACAAGTTTCTTTTGACGTTGTTATAGAATAGAATCTATTATATAACCGTATGTATTATATAATATCCTTTATTCAAAGGATGAAAAGGATAGATTTTTGGTTAGCTTGCCCTTTTAAAAACAGTAAACTCTGAAAGCCAGCATTAAATAATTTTTGTGGACTGCTGCAGTGTGTTTTGCTTACGCTTTCTGGGATTGATTCTCAGATGTTAAAGCTGCTGCATATATTCATGCTTCTGTCCCATTCTCTTTCAGATACCAAACTTTCTGCATTTGACACCAGCAGCCATAAAGAAACACTGTGAAGCTCTGAAACGTAAGTTCTTCATTTTATGTATGCTGTGGCGTTAGTCAGCAGCAGTTATAGTATGATATTATGGACTTTTAAGTAAAAAAAACAAAAAAACATACAGGCTTATTTAATGTTATTTAAATTGTCTTTCTATACCATCAGCATTCTGTACAGAGTGGCCGTCTGTCTTGGACACTGATGCCAAATGTGATGAGCACTTCCCCATTAAAGTAACAAGCACCGACTATGTGTCTGCTGGCCCGTCTGTCAGAAACCCTTCAGCTCGTGTTGTTCATCTAAAAGTGAGTTTCCCTGCTGTACCATTTTTTTCTATTGAAACTTGAATTTTTTACTTGATGATATTGACTTTTAAATGGATTCTGTCAATGTACAGGAAGTCAAGTGTGGAGAAACCCAACATGTAAAATGAAATTAGAGATTTACAGAGATGCGTAATCACTGGCTGACATCATGTCCCTGTGACTTATCCTGGAGAGACGCTCATTGTCTGTTGACCTCAAACCTAAGAAATTTTGCCATCAAGTCTACAGAGATTAGTGCTGCAGAATTATTTTACATATAAGCATGTGCTGGGGCTCAGTTGTTGTTTTGTTTTACTTCTTAATTCTTAGTTTTTTTTTAATAGTTTCATATTTTCACAGAAAGAAGTACCAAAACATTTTGCTAGTGACATATTTGTTGAGACATTTTAATATTCCTCTTAATCCCCCCCCCCCCACACACACACACACACACACCACCACTAATCCACAGATATGCAATCCTCCCCACAGACCAGGGTCATACATGTAAACACTTTAAAACATGTAACAACCACAGTCCATAACAAAGAAGAAACACACTAAAGATCCATCTGACAACTTAGACAAAGTGATATATGTTTACAAACAATATAACAGACCTAGAAAATTGCAATTAAATTCAGAGACTCTCCACATCAGTCATAAACAAGGTGTTGACCTTGTTTTTCAAAAAAATATTTTCTTAGTGGCTGAAAAGTCCATCATCTGGACTATGGCAAAAAAAAGTTTTTAGTTTAGTATTGTTCTCTGTTGCATATATTGTTTTCCATATCTGAATAATATTTCTGTTTCTTGGATCTGGCTACATCATATGGATTTTGTCACTCTAAAACATGTCAAAAGAAACCCTGTCTTACAACCCAGATACTCAGGAACTTAAACTGTCTTTTGTAAAAGGTGGAAATGTGTCATTTTTTACCATTAATCACCAGCCATCTGCTCCACTGACACTTTGCCTTAGATTATATCAGCAAGGTAGGAATTATTCAAACATTAATCCTAGTGGATTAAGCAGAGAGATAGATTGGAGAGCTAATCTCTCACAGTTAGGTTCCAAGTACAGAATAAGTGGAACAAACCCCCATTTTCACTTTAATAAAAATTGAGTCAGAGTTTGAATGAGGAGCATACACAGTAAGTTTTCTTTTAGTTACTCTGATGTTTATTTAGACAGGGTTAGAAACAAAATCTGTGGCAGGGATTGATCCGGAAACAGACGTGGCTCAAAAGGAAACAGACTTTAATGCTGTCTCTGTGCATGTTTGTCGAGCCACTTCCAACGGATTTCACCTTTGTGTTGTCAGTACATAAGGTCTAGTACACAGAACACGTGCACACATGAACCTTGTATTACCTATAAATGCACTTTTGTTGCATTGTATAAATTACATAAATCAGAGCCATGAAAGCGAATGTAATCAAGGAATAATCTCTGTTGTTTTCCATCTATCATCTCTGCAAGGGGCTTAGAGGTTATTCTGGGACACAGCATACATGCTGTGATTTCATCTGTAAAAAGTATAGCATTTTAATCAACACAGTGAAAGCTCTTTGCAGGTAAAAATTCAAACATTGTTCTTTGTTTGCGTATTTAAAGAGATAGGGATACAGCCGAGAGAGACGGTTTACGATGAAATCACTTGTGCACTAATCTTTTTGTCTATTTATCTTTACATTCTGATAATGTATCCATCCCAAAAGGCTTACGTAGAAAACTGCTGCTTAAACGATTTCACATTATTTGTGTTTCTCAAATGATAATCTTTGGTGTCATTGCCCACAAAGGTAAAGCTGTCCAGTTTGAATCTGGATGACCATGCACGCAAGAAAATGCTGAAACTTGTTGGGGACAGATACTGCAAAAAAACTGATGTCCTCACCATCAAAACTGAAAGGTAGACACTGCTTCTGTAATAGTCTAGTATACATAATAATAAAGTGAGGAAATAAAAAACAATTACCCTTTTGTCTTTTCCTCCCTCTCTGTACAAGCTGCCCACTGAGACGACAGAATTACGACTATGCCATGTACCTGTTGACTGTCCTTTACCACGAGTCTTGGGTGAGTAAGAAATATTTGTTTTTCTTCAGCTCTGTCCGCCACTTTGTGTGTTAACTGAAGAGCGAGCACACAAATGCAACCCAAGAGTGACCGGGGAGGGAAAAATAAGCTCCTCGCCAAAATTAAGAAGCAGCAATTGTCACAGATTAATCGAGTATTAACAAAATGCCAGTTTAGTCTACATGTCACTCAGTTTCAGCCAGGCCATTCAACAGATCCATCTTCAGCCCCTACCCGACCCCTAACCAGCTCTACCAGGTTTTAGCTCAGACAGCTGTGTCTGTCGGTCTCCTGTGAATTTGGCCTTCTCCTCAGTCGCTCTTCTTGTTTACTGACCTTTCATCCTCTTTCAACAAGTATCCATTCATTTAAATGCCGTTTGCGCTCTGGCGTTACTTGTACTGATGACCTGCTGTCACTTTCCTTCAGTGTGTTTATCTTTTTTGAGAGGTTCGTTTGAGATCAGATGCAGGATAATGGCTGATCTCATGTATTGCAGCAACTGTATTTTGTAGTGTAATTCATGGCCAAGCTGTAATGTTTAAGGGTGGTGTTAGCATCAGTGCATTTCTGCATTTTTTTAGGGCAATTTTGTGAAATATTTTTATTCCTTCATCTGCATCGTTGGTGATATTTACGTCCTGCTAGCGCCATGGCACAGTACCTTTTACCAGGGGAATTCTTGTCCATCTTGCTCTGCGATCTGAGAGACTGAGCCCATTAGGGAGGTATCGGAGTTGAATGGGCAAAAGGATGGCAAACAGCAGCATTGTCCAGCTGACATTTCCCCACAGATAAGGAGAAAACAGACTCCCCCTATCAGGTGTTGACCCTGATACTCATTTGCATTAAGCCAACCATGCCACATCAGAGAAGTCTGCCACCGGGTCATTAGCCCAGGTGCTGATCGCATGAATGTGCAGCCAGCCACATAAAAGAAAATGACTCCTCCTATTGTGCAACCTCTGCCTTTAGGAGCTTTTCCCATCACGGCTTAGTCACATTAAAAGAAAATCTCTCAGTTGGGAAAGGTGTCCGAGCCAGGAGGCAGAACACTGTCCGCTGCCCTTTTGGACACACAATGGAAGGCACAGTGCTTGTCCAGCAGGCTTGTGGAAGCTGTGAGAGTGGCGTAGCGTTCAGGTCGTAATGCTATCCCACAAAGAGACCGATTGTTCGCAGCCACCGAGGTGATTTTATTTCCCCACTAAGAGAGACGGAGCTTCCCTGCTAATTCCAGTGTGTGCTAATCCAGGCCAGTGCTGGGGCTGACTGCTCAAAGCTGCCTCTTATCGTGGGGGGACGTTTACCACTAGAGGCCTTCGTGCCTAACACCTGTCCCTTTTCCCCCCCAACTGAAAATCAAAACGCTATTTGACAGGTACATAAACTCAACTGAGAAAACAGGTGGCTATTTGTCTCCTGCCACATTATCAGATATCATGTCTAATGACCAAACTACTTTGATGAATGGATTTCCCTCGTAAAATCAAATGTTATAACCTCATTGTGAGAGGATAATGCAGATCCTTCATTTCAGCGAGACACACTGCAAATGTTTTGATCTAAAACCGAAACTGCTCAGCTCAGTAAGTTTTCATGATTTCAAAGAAAGCTATTGATCTATCCCCAAGTATAGATACCAACTCACTAGGACCTGGACTCGATCCAGATGGGATGTTCTGTGGATCAGATATGTATAACAGTAATGATGGTCATTAACCTCAAACACCTGGAGAGCTGCAGAGCTGAGGCTCTGTCGCTGCCCTGCTTTAAGCTGCTGCACACTGGAGCCTATTGTTCTCCAGGGAATGTGATGACAGCTAGACAGGCAGCAGACAGAGCGCTACATATGGAGAAATACTATCTCTGTGAGAGGAGCATCAAAGACGGGGTGAGGGGTGACCAAGGACCCTCATATTTTACATCTGCTGCCATACTGTGTTCCAAGCTAGAGGCCTAGCTTGAACCTCAATTGAATACTATAAACGTGCTTCTTAATATCTTTAAGTTCCTACAAATACATAACATAAAAATAAAACTGTATATAATAAAACATACACAGCTCTTAAACCCAATGCTATGGACAGCCCTGTTTTCAGTCAAGTTGAGTCAATGTTCCATCTGCATGCAAAGTTGACAGATGCTCTGTTTTTCTCATTCTTCAGAAAACAGAAGCCTGGGAGGCGGAGAAGACTGTGGCAGACATGGAAGAATATAGCTGGGAGGACAGCCCGTCCCAAAAGAATATCTTGGATATGCTAGTGCGCATGAAAACGGCCGGGGAAGGAGAAGACGAGGAAGTGCGAGAGCAGCTGCTGGGAAGAAGTGAGGTGCAGGAGTATAAGGACTCAGTCACAAGGCTGAAGAACGAAGGAGAGAACGAGAGCACCATGCTTCAGTACAAGGAGGCTGTCAAGAAAGTACTCAACCTGTGATCCGGCTTAATGTAAAAATGTATTTACATGAAGACAGTGACCAAGAGCAACAGGGGCCTGTAATGGGATCTACATAAATGGACTCCATCTACATACCAGTAGCACAAACAAGAGATCAGTGAAGATAATTACAGCCTCATGAGTCTACAACTAATGTATTTATTTTCTAAAATAGATCTGCTGTCATATCAGGTGTGTGATCTTTCTTCTTGTCTAATACAGAAATAAAAGTCTGATGTATTCTATTGTCAATCAGTGTTCTGTCTTGAAGTTGTAGGAAGTTCATGTGCATGATGGGTAAAGCTTTTATTATTTTTTTTAAAAGCTCCTTTCAGTCGGTTCCTGGCTCAGCTTCAGCTCCAATCCCACTCTGGTCACTATCAGGGCGAGGAGCGGCACCACAGTGAAAGGATGCTTTCAGCAGCAGGCTGTTGAAAAGCGCCTCACCCTTCTTAAAGAGTTTTGGTCTGTGGTCCGTGCACTTTTAGGTCGGAAGAAACCCAATGCACTGAGATGTCCTCAACTGTGGGAGGGTTAAACACTGAAGGCCACAAAGCAAAAAGGATTCCTCTTTCAGCTCCACAAAGGACAACACATTGTTGACAATCTGAACAAACCTTGAATTGTAGCAGTTTTTGTTTTTTGTTTTTTTTTTGCTTGGAAGCGCCCAAGTCCCACTTAAGACCAGTGCAGACAGCTGGCAAATGTCCTCGAGGTTTGGCATCAACATCAGTTTAAACTCATTGAAGCACATCAAAATATAGGTCAGCCAAATGTACACTATATATCGTCTTTCTCGAGGCAAATTGCTGTGGTCAAATACATTGGCTGAATTTGGATCATCTGTCAGAAGTCATCAAGTCACAAGTGAAACCAAAATCATGGTAACGGTGTTTTGATAATCTCATCTAAGCCATAAAATACCTCTGCCTGTTCAGTTTAAATATACAGTATTTCTGCATCAATGCATCCGTTGACAGCAACTACATTTCCATCCCTATCTGTTTCAAATAAAGCAATATCAAGATATATCTTTGCTATTTGAAGAAACCAGTATGTAAAAATGTGTTTTAGAAAAATACAACAGTAAAAATGACTTATCAAATGTCTTTTCATCCTGGATTCATTCATTAAAACGTTGCTGTAAACAAAAGAGAAATGTCGGTTCAGTGTTTATTTCTCTTGGCTTCTCTTTCAGGAACTCTCTCTGACCAGCACGTACTTTATGAGACGCATGGAGCCTCTCTTCCCTCGCCATGATGGTCGGTAGCGTCCCATCCTTTTCCTCTGACCTCTCCAGCTCACCACCAGCAGGATGGAGCAACAGCAGCTCAGCAGCACTGTGATACAGATGGCCACTGCAACCAGCAAGGTGTGAGCGGCTACGTGCCACCCAGGTCCCAACCCCCCTAAAGTGTCCTCCCCGCTGACTCCCTGACCTCCCTCAGCGCCTGCAGTGTGGTTCCTCCCCAGGCTGCCCTCGGTGTCATTGGGGTATTGCTTGCTGCTCTCTGTGTTACCCATAAGGGCTGTGGAGGCTGGAGGGCTGGTGGTTGATTGAGAGAAGGTGGTGATGTGCCGCTGGATAGGGGTGAATGTGGAGGGCTGTGCAGTTGTGGTAGAAAAGACAGGAGTGGTGGCTGTGGATGAGGGAGGCGTAGTAAAGCTGGGCGCAGGAGAAACGGAGGAGGTGGTTGGGGCTGTTGTTTGTGCATGGTTCCCCAGGACTGTCAGAGGAGCAGATGGAGTGGAAGAAAATGTGGCTGTAGTTGTGGAAACAGTTGCAGGCTGACTGGTGCTCGGCAGCGTAGTGGCAGCAGCGGTTGTGAACACTCTGCTTGTTGTGGTGGGGGGTTTAACGGTCGGTGCAGAGGTCAGAGGCAGGACAGCGGGTGGAGGTGGATGTATGAACTGGCGTTTGTCTGAGGGCAGCGGCTCTGAGGCGTTGACTCGACTGTAGTGGTGGGGTAACACGCGCACGTTGGAGGTGAAGTATTTTCCAAACACCAGCAGGTCAGGATCCACCCCTGAGACATGAAGAGATTTATGAGTGTCATTTTAATTTTTATCATGAATATTAATTATGAATAATAAATGAATTTTTACTTTTCTAAAAAAATTGAGTTTTTTACTTTGAATAAAGAAATGAATTAAAGACTTAAAAACAGCTTTTGCTATTATTACTAGTAGTAGTAATAGTAGGGGTGGTGGGTCTTACTTTACCTGGGAAAGTACTACCAATAAATCTCAATTAAGTAAAAGTATTTGTAGAAAAATTTACTTGAAGTATCAGAAAAAAATCGACCCCTATTATATATCATTATGTCATTGTCACTGATGCTTTAGTGTGTCAGTAGCATTTAATTGTAGTTGGTCAAAGTTGTGATAATTTTAACAACTGCTGGATAATAAGATATTTTATAGGATGAAAACATGTGTTTTGTTTGCAAAATTTCAATCTGCAAACTAACAATAAGTGTAGTTGTTAAATAAATGTAGGGGAGTGAAAAGTAAAGTATTTCCCTCTGAAATGCAGTGGAAATAAAAGTATAAAAGGGCAGATAATAGGAATACTCAAGCCAACTACAAGTACCTCAAGATAGTACATAAGTCATCCATTAAATGTACCAGTTACTTTACTTCCCGCTACAACTAGGGTCTAGAGGTAGTAATATAGAACTGATATGCATCTTGTAGTCAAAAGTAATAGAGACCTCGAGTGTGTAGTAGGCTCTGGTTTTATTTGATATGCACATAAGGTGTTGTATTATACAATTTTAGGGAATATATATATATATCTATATATTTGAATTAGAGTACTGAAAAAAAAACCTTCAGCATGTTATTACTGGTTGGACAGTGGTGACTTACCCTTTGTGATATTGTACAAAACAACGTTGCCTCTGTGACTGAGGATGCAGCTCTCCAGTGTTGGACAGTGCAGGTGGACGCAGTTGACGTTTTCTTGAGTAGTATCATAGTGAAATATGGCCAGATTACAGGAAACTGTAGGAGGAAAAGTGGAGGGATAGTGTACAGTTACAAATGAAATGCACAGTTCAATATCTGTGCGTCTACTCCTCTAGTAAAGAAGCATTACTCACAGTTCCTCGTCAGGCAGCAGGTGCGGCTGCATTTCAGCGCCGTCTCCTCCTGGTAATACTTGAGAAGCTGCGCTCCTCTCCTCTGAGACTCCTCGATGTCGATGAAAATACCCGGGAAGCGTCGGATCCAGCAGTTCTTATAATAAGAGGTCGGTGAGCACCTCGACTCTGTGTGGCACACCACACTCAAAACCGTCAGCAAACCCCATGTGACGTTCATTGCGCGTAATGTAAATCAGACCATGTTAAATTACGAGGCATCGACATTGTCTGGGAAGCTGATTGCTTGGAGATGACAGGCATGAAGTGAAGTTAGTGGTCTGGTTTTACTGGTACCAGTCTCTCTTCCCCAGGTGAGTCAGAGCTACGCACCTGGAGGAGGTGGAGACCCAGCCGTGCGTAAAGTGTCCAGGCTGTGCCGCGGCATTTAGACACAGACACTCACTGAGCACTTTATTAGGAACACCACACTAATTCTGGGCAGTTGCTCTCAAAGCAGACTCAATTCTTCCACAAGATGCAAACATTCCTGCGAGATCTTGGTCCATGTTGACATGATTGCATCACATCGTTTCTCATGTGTTCGACCATCCTCTGACCTCTCAACAAAGCATTTCTGTCCCACTCAACTGCTGCTCACTCGATGTTTGTTTTGTTTTTGTTTTGTCATTTGCACCTTTCTGAGTAAAAACTCTAGAGACTGTTGTATGTGGGGGAAAAAAAAAAGAGGAACACTCTAACCAATCCATGTGGCACTAACAATCATGCCACGGTCAAAGTCACTGGATCACATTTTGTGAACATTAACTGAAACTCCTGACCTAATACATTGCACTGCTGCCTCGTGATTGGTTGATTGTATAATCACACAAATATGCCTGTGTTCCCAATAAAGTGTTCAGTGAGTGTGGACCTGATGAGCACTGTAAGAGGACACCTTTCAGACAGGTTGGTACCTACTACTACCTGCTTTAATAACAATATATAAAACATAAGTATACTGTAAGAAATCTACAAAGCTTTAACAACGCAAGTCAATCATATTCATACAAGTGTGAGAATATTATATACAGGGCTGGACACAGAAGCACCTTAAAACACACAATAGGCTATAATATAATCAAATACAACATCACTGCAAGAAGTGTTTGTGAAAAACACATCACACAGGCTCACTCTGCAAATGGAGCTGCACAGTTAGAATGTAAATTAGATTAAGGTAAAAAAGAAACTAGATTTGTTCTTTAGACTTTTAATCTAAAATCTCATTTAAGTTTCTGGACTGTAAATGTAGCACAATGTGCAACTCAGTCATTATTTAGGCCTGCGGTTATTCTTGTTGCTGAGGTTTAGATGAATCTCCACAGTGCAGGTATTACCTCACCGCACCACATCACACCGTAAAGTAAAACTTGTTCTAGTTTCAGTAGGAACCAGACTAAAAATACCGGTAACCTCTGTTCTCTGCAGGGAAAAACAAGCTGTGTGTTCTCAGCGAGGTCAGACATCTGAGAGTGGATTGCCATAATTGTAGCAATCTGCCTGAATTCTTTCAAATGGGATTATCAGAATAAGCCTTTTGCTCCGTGGTTTTGGATTCGCTGCATCTGTTGGGCTGTTTCTCTCACCCTTTGTGAGCTTGTCTCTCTTTCACAGTGCCACGTTCTCAGTTTACACCTGGGAGTCAACGGCACCTCTTTGGGATAAAGAAGCTAAAGGAGTGCAAGGTGTACAGGCTACAACTTCACACTCTGTATGACTATTTTAAATTGAAATTAATTGAAACTGAGAGGATACCATGGCATTTATCAGGTTTAATTGACAGCAAAAACGTACTTCTGTGGTGTTAGATTCCATATCATATGTTAACCTCTTAAAAATGGATAGTCTTTAATATTTTATTACCAAAAGGGTTACACAACTCGCTAAAAAGTCTTTACTGAATGTATAAGGTACAGATGTCCTAACCCTTGTGGGTATAGTGCCTTAGAAAAGCAGCTAAACCTTCTTATTAGTAAAGTATCTGGCCTGTGTCCCAGTTAGATTTTTTTTTTTCATAGCAGTGGGAACTTTAAGCCAAAACTTATTATTTGGTTTGGAACAGCCACAGGTGGATTAACATGGAAACTAGATCAGGAAACACAATTTGGTTTTCATGTACACAGTGTACCGTGTTACTCGACTCAGCCTGATGAGTTTCACCACGTTAATGTAATGATGTCTCAACACCACCAGATGGCAATGGTCACTTCCATTAAACAATCATTACTTATACTTATATATTTTTGCAATCAAGAAATCAATATACTTTTCATACTGAATTTAAACTGATACAAAATGTGCACAGATGGGCATCAATCTGCAACCTTGAAACGACACTGTCAATTAAACTTCACATTTACATGAACATTTTCAGCTCCAACAGTTGGATTTGCCATTGCTACTTTCTATCCTTGTAAATGGAACGTCTTTAAGATCTGGACTGTCAGACAAAATAAGCAACCTGAAGGAGTCACCTCGGACTGTGGGAACTGGAATGAATTTTTACTATATTTTTGCATTGTGCAGACTAATAATTAACTGATCCCTCAGACTGAATAATAGATTAATCAGTACTGAAAAAACTGTAACCTTTTTTTTGCTACTTACCTCTTTTTTTTGTTTGAGGTCTTTGGAGCTGTATCACCACCATCTGCAATTAGTTGTAATTTTTTGCAGGTGCAGACAGCTCCTCTACTACCTTGTGCATTGCATTGTGGGAAACCACAAACAGCACACTCAAAAATTCAAACAGATTTCATATGGAGCCTGATATCTTTTGCTGTATTCACTTCTGTCAGCGCTCTGTCAGAGTGGAAAACCTGCTTTGCATTGGCATGTTGTGTGGAATTAGGAAGGAGCTAACATGATCCAGTTTGTCCAGTCTGCTATCTATCATCTCAGAGGCAGGCTGTTTTGTTAAACCATGTTTGAAAAGTGCAGTTCATTTATATTAGCCAAATTTATTCAGTGATCTGTTACCTCAGTGATGTCACCTGAAGACTGCCAAGGTGTTTGAGGGTATCAGAAAACGTGAAAGATTTGCTCTGAGATATTTACAGGATGTACAAACTACATGTGTATAGATATGTATATAGAATAAAACCCTTCACATTGACTAATATATATCTGTAGGTTTACACCACATGTCGCAGTGTGTGGCCACAGTTTTCACAGAATTCAAAACTCGGCAACAGGGAGGAGTTATGTAAGAAACACTTGTATTTTCATCTGACACTTCAGGGCAAGTTACAGTTACAGACAGCTTCTGTAATCAGCTTACAGATCCAAATCTGGTTCAAGTTAGCAGTGTTATTATGTGCCTTTTGTTGTAGTCAGATAGTTTTCAATCAAAAACAGTAAGACAATACAAGAAACATATGACAACATCAAACAAAGTGAATACAATAGCTCTTTCTTTTAAATCATTTTAGCCTCTTTTTTTTTCATAACTCTGTTTAGAGGAGATGGATGTGGCACTGTACATAATTACTCAATTGCTCAAATAACACAAAAGATTGGCACCAAAAACAGTGATATCTTATGGATGTGCAAAGGAGGGATTCTCAGTCTAATTTCAATTACTTTTCCCCATTGTTATTCATATTTAAGCCACTAGGTGGCGCGCTGCGGCAGCCAAACTCCTCTGTAGCAAACGTCTCCTGCACATGCATGTGTGTAAAAGAATCTAAATCAAAAACAAGCACTAATAAAATGAGATGAAAACACCACCAATGACAACTCTTTCATGCAGGTCTTGTTGGCTAGGTTTGGCTCCTTTGGTATAGAGACCACAGTGTGTCATGGTCCTTTTCTTCTTCTTCTTCTTCTTCTTCTTGTCACTTTTCACACAAAGCCTCTTTCAGCTTCCACAGTCTCAAATCCAGCTCCTCCTCAGCAGTAGAAGTGTTCCTGGGCGCGCTGACAAAGCCAGTGTTTCTCTGGGCTCCTGACCGAGTTGTATGGTTTCAGCTCTAAGCTCACGGAGGAAGTAGTCCATTGTTTAGTGTTGTTGCTCACTGAGGTGCTACAGTGGGTCTATAGCAGGTAAGTTCCAACTGTGTGACTGTGTCAATCTTTCACTAGCCTGTAAATATGATGCTGTGCGCCGTGCTCGCTAGTGGACACTTCAAAGACGTAGGCTACGCACAGCAGGGTCTCCAGTGTGTCCCTGTTAGTCACCACCTGTAGACAAACACAGAAGGGTCCGGATCAGTCACGCTGGGCTAAAATCCTACCAAACCTTTGTTACCCATGTTTTTAAAGTGACTCTACCACACATTTTACACACATACAGCAATGTTACCGCTGATATTAATTTGATGTATTCACTGTCCCACTGAAATGTGCACTGGGTCCTTTGCGGAGTGGAAGAGCCTCTGACAGTATTCACACAATCATCAAGACACTCTGCTGAAATCCAAACAAACTCTAATGGGATTGGGTAAGACAAACTGTAGAAGAGTTTTACAAAAGACAGAGTAAATACATTTATTCAGATAATGTGTAAAGACATCATGTGATCGCAGGATTGCAAGTTTTTTAAAACTACTTTTATGTATTCCTTATGTAGTAGAAACCTCCATCATATTGGCAGTGCACGACATGAACCTATATTATTAATATATATATAAATATTTAACATTAGTAAAATCCTAATATAAGTCCAACATTTGAGTTTAGATCACAGTTATTTAAGTTAGTTTAAAAATTACGTTACAGAAAATAAAATAAATGAATTCTCGTTATTTACCACTCTGTGTATGGTTTTGGTAGAGCCATGACTTACCAATGCCAAAGCATTATTACTATGATGTATGTTTATGTACGCCTTTAAATTGTATTCAAATGTTAAAAAAAAAACAAAAAACAATGAATATCGAGCAAAAATAGAAGTATGTTGTCTATAAATCTAATGGCAGCAGCAGCATATGGTTCCACTTTTCTCAAACATGATGCAGTTACTTCTTTAACAGCAGCTGCTTTTCCATCATGATCCTTTACTTCTAAGATTGTTGTTCCTTTTAAACAATCACTACATATCATAATTAAATGTTGGACATACCCCTTCACCACATACATTATGTATATGAACATACTAGGCCAACAAATCTATTTATAAGAAATTGACAATGACTAAAGGTGATGATTAAGACTGTTATAGTAGATAGAAATGCGAAGTCTACTAAAACACTACATAATAACAAAGTACTAACTAATAATGAATAATAAATTATACATGATCTCTCTCTCTCTCTCTGTTTTTCTATATGCAAGACTAGTTTGTATCTAAAACACAGGAGAAGTGTGGCAATGCAACAAGCATAAAACAAACACAACGTCATTGATTCGTTATTGTAATTGCATTGCACTGAATACATAACTCGCTACATGAGGCATATTGATCCATTGTTCTCGGCCATGCAGTGCGTGCATGCATCTGTTGTCTGTGTGTATGTGTGTGCATGTCTGTGTGTGTGTGTATGCACATCTGTTCATGGTTAATATGAGCTAAATCAGCCCATTGAGAAACCTAATGACATGCTGCCATGTAGTCGTCAGTGTGGGCTCAATATGGTCATTGTCCCTTGTCCAGTAGGAATGCAGCCACCAGTGGAAGGGACACCAATGTCTTTGAACCCTGGTATCGAGAACCACTTTGTTACTATGGTGACTCTAGTCACTTGGCTCTCTGAGGAGCACAGCGGCTCATTCAGAAAAGTCCATCCAGAAACAAAAAAATAATGTTTTAACTCTGCAAGAAACCATGAAAACATTACTGCTCACAGGCAGTTAAAAAAATGCTACCAGCTGTTAATGGTCTACCACACATAAGAAACATCACATCACAACTACGTTCATTTAAAGACAAAACAGTTTTCCTGTGTCACACTCTTTACAGCACTGGGATACCTGCAAAAAACACTCTTTGATTTGAAAGAAAGTACCTGCACACATACTGAACCTCCACGAGGCCCTGAGCGCTTTATCGCCCCAGCATAGCATGAATGGAATCACATGAATGATGAAGGACAATTAGTGTCCATGAATGTGTTGCAGACAATGAGTCATATCCAAATTCATTTCAAGTCCGGACAACCTGTTTATGCTAACACAGTCTGCTAAAACCAGTGGTGAGTGTTGACATTCCTTAGTTTTCTTATACTGGCTCTATTCCTTCAATATGTCACAGAATACCTGAATATCTTATATGAAATAAAATCCCCAGCCTCTATGCACTCATATACTGTACACCGCTCATTCTTGTGTGTACCTGTAGAATAGTGAAGTTCTCCAGTACGCTGTTCATCATGTACTTCTCTGGCAGGTGTTTAAGCTTGTGAATGAAGTTGATCATGTATTCACATAACGGGGAGCGGTGGATCCGAAACATGTAGCGCCCATTCTCAAAACGTGCATACTCCGTCTAGAGAAACAGATGCAATATACTATAAAAGGCATACAGTCCAATATATGAGAACAAACAGCATAGCATGTGGTATAGCGTGTGGAAGGAGAATTTAAAACACATTAAAGGATAAAATGTGAAATAATTTGGGAAAAAAAACAGGGATACATCTTCCATTGAAAGCCAATTGGATACATTAGATATGAACATCTATGTGATAAGGTGCAATATGTGTAATATAATACACCTAATGCAGCATATGGCATGTCAGATATGACAATAAACATATTTCTCGTGACGACCATAATCAAATGATGAAGCCATTAAATATCATCATGTGGCCTATTGAGGCAGATGGCTCTACCTAGGGATGTGTGTGTATGTGTTTATATTGTACAATCCATCAGCAGTGGGTGGGGGCAGGGCCACTATTGTGTCTAGTTAACGGGAAGCACAACAGTTAGTCATGCAGGGGAGATTTGTGAACCACGTCAGTTTCCTGACCACAGATCAGCGCTGAGTGACTGGAATCCATCTGCACCAGTAGAACTTATTCACTCCCCTGGCTGATAAATATGGTTTTTGACTTGGTCATGAACTTTTAATGTGGAAATATCACTAATCTATCATGCAATCAGTGATGCAAACTTCTTGAATTGTAGCCACATATACTGTAAAGGCTACTGTTGTTGATCATCCCCAAACGTTGGGTTTTCAACACAATGTGCTAGATCTAAGTGAGATCTAAAAACAGATAAATTCATGAACTGAAACTATGAAGCTGTTTGCTGCATTTATGGGAAAATAACAGAAAAAAACAGCATATAAAGCTTCCATTGTAATGATCTGATAGAATTAATTACTTTCTGTATTAATAATGGCTTAAACCCACTGAAAATTTAACTAATATTCATTGCCTTAGCTTTGATTCATGCTCATTTTTTGCATCTTTTCAGGAGGAAATTCTAATTATGTGCTGTCATCTGTAAATCAAAACACAAATGACATAATATTTTTCATAAAAATATTGCGAAGGAGGACATTTTTTAGCCCTGAGCAGAATCTACATAACTCCCTGTCTGCTGTCAGGCCATTTATGCACGGTGGTCACAGCTGGAATCGAAAGTTATGTGATGCCTACTGCCCCAAAAAGACTTTTTGTCTGTACACAGTTCTTAAAAAAAATTAACAGCTGTAAAATGACTGACTAAATGTTTGTTCTGCTTGTGTCACAAACATTCTGAAATAAATCCGTAATAAACAATAAAAATAAAGGGCTAAGGATAATTAAGGGCCCTAAAAAGCCAAAGCCCAAGGAAGCCTTTTTCAGCCTGGTGAACAAAGCAAACAAAGTATCCAGTTCCCTTTATACATCCATGCTACGGCCTCAACAAGCTCAACCAATCACATGGTTAGGGGCTGCCTGTATGAAGCCTGGAAGGCAAAAAAAATAGTGAGCTCACAATAAAAAAGGTGACCTCGTAAAACTGTGAAAGTGTGGGAGACAAAATTGGAATTTTGAAAAGAAAGTGAAAGGGACATGTGCCCCCTTGTCCCCAGGAAATTGAAAGCAGTAGCTGTAAGAGTACATTGTAAGGAAATGTTGCTGCTCTTTAGCTGCAAACATACATTTTCTTTTCTTTCTGAAACTTTTGTGCTACAAATAGGAAACCTTCCAGGAAAAATAGTCATAATTCATAAATAATGCAAGGTAAATGCCTCATACTCTAATCTAAGTTAACCTATATATAAAAAAAAAAAAAGATTCTTAATGACCCTTGATACCCCTGGTCTTACCTCCACTTTCTCCACCACCTGCTTGCCAAAGGAGCAGACTTTGGTGGATGAGGTGATAATCATGTTCTCGGAGCTCTCATACTGGCTGGAAACACCGTAGAAGAAGCTGCTGTCATCCTGCAGGTTTACACTAAGATCCGCCTGGAGAGAAGACACATATAACACGTCACATACGCCTGTCAGTCTGACCCAGAAGGAACCACAGTTCGTTAGGCGTAGGTGTATGAGGATTCGCTGCTCCTCTCATGAAGACATCCCCCTTCTTTAACTGAAGACATGTGCTACCCAACACTCCGAGCATCCAAAATCTTAAGGATATACAGTACCAGCTCCATAATCTACAGCAAAATATCAAGTCCTACTTTTCTGCTCATATGGATCTTAAAGGAACATGTGTGTGTCTGACAAAGACGCATCGCAGAGTGTTACAGCTCAACAAAGCTTGCGAGTGATTCTCTGTAAAGCCAAGAGGCATCCAATGGCCAGATCCTTGTTGACCTAGTGTAACGCTGTCAAATCCAGCCTCAAGATTCCCAAGGTGCTGTGTATCTCTGACTGTGAGTGTGTGTTTTGTTCTATCTCGATAATACATAAGATACATACTGTAAGATTTTCATTCTTTGATCTAAGGTGAATTCAAGGGTCCATTTGAATAATAATCAATTGAACTGGAACTTTTCTGATCGCGCCAAAGTTAGTTTCTACATAATTAAACTAATTTTTCATTCCTAAATGTGAAATTGAAATTGCAGTAAATAAAAAGAAAGGAAACACGGCAATATCTGTGTACTGGACTTCCTATGCTGAATATACAACTCCACAAGTTAAATCTAAAAGTTTCTTTATCCTCAGATTCATCTACCCTCTGATCCAGCCACTAGTTCAAGTTTGAATTAAGGCAGGTATAATCTGATTTTGGATCAGACTGAGGTGCCGTCTCCTCCATCAGACAGCTGGGCTGTTTTACCTTTTCCCCTGTCAGGCTCTTGTCTCCTAATGGGCCATTGAGACACCGCTCAGCCTCCTCTCATCTCTTCATCACCCGTTCATCTTCATCCCTGGCTCATGTAATTCCTCTATTTGTCTTCATCCCTGGGGCCTAGTGACCCTCCCCGAACCGCCATTCCCTGCTTCCCTAACAGCCTGCGAGGGAATTCATCCAATTACAATCAGCAGTGTGCAATTGGCTGATTAGATCATGGCGGGCAGGCTGGCTGTGTAACAATTTAGCAGAGCCAGCTCAAATCGGATTCCCTCGGCACTTCAAAGGCGTGAGACAATCCGTTAGGACAGGGCCACGGGCGCTGAGGGGGTGAGGAGGGAAGTGGGGAAAGGGACAGGGCAGCCAGCGGCCGACAGGGGGGTTTGCTGGAAATTCAATCTAGAATGCCATAGCTTTGGAGGTGGGCCAGCCGCCTGTCACCGTCACCATGCCAACCTGCGCCTCAGCACACCCCCGAGTCATGACCTGCCACGTGGCTGTGTCATTGCGGCGACATCAAATGGGCCCTTCCCATCTTTTACAATGGCGTAAATAAGGTTATCGTATTTTCAGATGTGTTGAGGATTTCATTTTGCTTATTTTCATGGCCGAGAGCATCTTTGCTGTTTTGTTTTTTTTTTTTTTTTTTCCAGCATGGGTGTTGAAATGCCCAGCTGTTTTGTAGCATTTCTGTGTTTTGTCATGGATGCCTTGAGAATTGGAGGACCCCCTTGGGATACAGTAAGATGAACAGACTGAGAGGGGACAGTGTTATGAGCTTGTTTTCCTCAAGCGTGGAGCTGCATGTGTTGTAACTGTTGACTCCACCACGCTCTGACATGAATCAACAGAGTAATATTTCACTGATGAATGACTTGTTGGTTACGTGCCACCCACCATTTCTCCTGCCATCCCTATCCCTTGTTCACACTGTCTGTGTCCCTATTTCTATCTCCTGCTCTTTATTGCTGTCTTGCTCTCTTTTTCTTTATGATATATGACAGGGCGACTCATCCCCTCCTTCCCCTCACCCCTGAATCAAATGCCATGGCTCGACCAGCTGCTCTTTCCAAGGACTGGAGAAGACTACTTGCAATATGGTGTCACTCACCAATGTCTTTTATCTGCCCACAATAAATAATGTGGCAGTCAAACATATGTGAAGGGTAATGCCACACATACAAAGCCATCTGGTGGCATGAGATTGCAAGACAGCACTTTGAACTTGACATTCAGTCAAGTCGATGGCACGTCAAACCACAGCAGTTCTATTATTCATCCGCTTTGCAAGTCACCAGTGGCCTTGACATAACACAGTTTTGATCAAGTGGATCACAATGGCAATCATGTCTCATAGTTGTGAAGATGATGGTTTGTCATCATTCTTTTCTGAGGCGGCACAGTGTGTCTCCACTATCAACATCCAACCTCCAAAATCAAACCACAGTACCTAAAGGAGCCAAACAACTTCTGAAAGCCCCGCGAAACACTGTGGACGACTTTGAGTCTAAAGGTGGTCCCCCGTGGGTTTGGACTCTGCTGTGGCAGGTGGATGCTGATCTGTTCACTGAACGCCACAGCAGGAGAACCATTGTCCGCTGTGGTTTCCTCTGGCAGCAACAGCTCACCCCTTTGGGTGGATGTGTATGGGACCCCTGGGTCTGCGGTACATCTCTGTGTTATTGGAACAACCCTGTCAGTCCCTCTGTGTTGGAGAGGGGGAGGGTGGGGTTACAGTAGACAAAGAGAATGACAGGCATGATGCTTAGCCTAAGACAACCTCTCATGAGACGAGGCTCTCATGACTCTGAGATGCTGCGCACGGTCAGACTGCACGTCCCCTCTGTGGTTACAAACACGAAAAGTTTGTTAAGGGCCATTAAAGTTCAGGCCAGACTGGATTGCCATTTCATTTCACTTTATTTATTCTATTCTATCCCTGAACAAATCAGAGATATGGATTGAGAAGTTTGGAGTTACAAAAGAAACGTACTTTCACTCACACTAATCATGCTTAAAGCCAACACACCCACATAACAAAGAGCAGAGTCTGAATAATAGATTCTTACTTAAAGTCACTTTGGTGACATGTTTGGCCAGAGATGATTTGATCGTTTCAGAACTTTTGTGATTAAGTTAATGTCCTTTTAAACGCAGTGGGTATTTACATCTTACTTATTCCACATATGTGTAGAGGGAGGTGCCCTGAGGTAAAGAAGAGGGAGGGTTTGTAACTGTGTACGTGTTGTTTCATGATACAAATACCAAAGGTCTTGTCCTGAGGTAAAGCAAGGTGGTCAGATCAGAGAGATGAACAAAGTAGACGTCTTCAATTACACCCTCATACTCCCCATTTCTCCGTCTGTCTCTCCCTCTACAGAGCTCTCTTCTTTGGCCTCAACTTGCATTTTTCCCTTCGTCTTTTCACTGATATCACATCAGTCTCCTCCATCTGTCTGCATCTTAAGTCGACTTTGTCATCATAGCTGACTCTCTTATCTCTCTCAGTATGTTATAGTGAGCTGGTGGTGTTATGTGTTTGTCTATGTGTGTGTGTGTGTGTGTTTCTGGGGCTTATCTATAAATAAATATATTGGGGGAGGGCATGAGGGTTGGACTCAGTGTAATAGTGCAGAGACAGGTGCCTAGGCTCACATTTCCCCTAGTGAAAGATCAGGCCTGCCACTCTCCCCAAGGCTGCTGTCACACACAATCACAAATACACACACACACACACACACATCACAGACACATACAAATGTGCCCACACCAAATGCATGTTGCGACGCAGTGTCTTCTTTGCTTGCATGTAAACCACTGATCGGGGTCATGGGAGCGATGACTTTCCATTCATTCTGGGCCTAAATCGCTCTTAAGTTCATTTAACTCCGATGCTTAAGCTATCTCAACACCATTAACACCGCTAGGCCATTAACAGCCAACAGGTGCTACAAAACATTAACAAGAGTATTCACTGTACTCTCACCTCACCTTCATGACCTGGGGAGGATTATGTGGTCTGAGGATGTATGAAACATGCACAGTATCAGACTGAGCTTTACATGAATAAAAATGGCTTTCTAAATGAAATGAATTGAAAAGAAGTGGATTTAATGTGGAGTTCTTTACCCAGAACTTGACGAGAAAGAAAGCATTGTGTGGCCCTTTGTCAAACAGCTCCTTCAGGCCTCCTTTCTTCTCGGGGAACTTGTCGTAGATCTGCCTGATGTCCACCGACTCCAGATAGGGGTCGCTGTAGCTCGGGTTGGACTGGCCAATATGCACAAACAGGTGCTTGTTGAACTGGAGAGAGACAAAAGTGCATATCAGGAGGTGAGCGGAGCCAAAAATGTCAAATGTCCACTTTCCTGAATTGCCACTAACGCCAAGTGCACTGCGCAATCCAGGACATCTGTTGCATTGGGCCTGCTGTTCCATTGCATCATGTTTATTGTAATATCCCATCACCTGTCTCAAGGGTTCCACCCTTTTCTCCCCCTCTTGCACCATTCATGAGCATGTGATGTGCTGCTGTGTGTGTCTACATCTATGTGTTAATCCTGTTCATCCTGGGATCTCTGTGAGCTGCTGCCACACCCTACATCAAAAACCACAAAGGATTAAACAATTAAGACCAAATATCCAGATCCCCTTTTCAAGAGATTTCTGTTAGAATGTTTACTTTTTTCATGTTGCTCGTTATCTTTTCATTGTGTAATACAACTTGGCCACTGTGTATAAGATGATTAAGTTTTGAATCTTTGAATCTTGACTCTTTGAATCACAGCTCACATTAACTACAGGGTTCTTCATCTGTTTTATTTCAAACAGATCCGTGCCAAAATCTGTGCCAGACTATTTTTCTCAGAAAAATATGTCCTGCAACAAAGGTCTCAGACAGCATATGAAAAAGATGTTGTTATCTAGACAGAAAGTGTGTTTTTATCATTGATAGAGAGAAGCGAGACATTTAATATAAAGACTATTGTTCTCTTGTTGCCACAAGCAGGCGAAAACAAAACAACGAAAATCTAAAAATTGTGAATAAAGTGAGTTTTGGTCTTATCCACCTGTTATAGTAGGGAATAAATAAATAAATTAAACAAACTTTAGTGTGGTGGAGTATGCGTGAGACAAAGTTATCTCCAGTCTTGTTACTCACAGTCTCTGGGTCCTGAGGTTGCTCCAGGAAGGCAGAGAACTCCAGCATTCGCAGCTTAGAGCTGGCAATGCTTCTACCCTGCCAAGGGGGGGCACCGGGAGACATGGACAGCCCTGCTGTGCTTTCATAACCTGCAAATGAGAGGGCAGTGAGTGCGTAAACGTGTGGTTTGAGTGTGACAAAGTCGAACTTGAAAATGCAGCGATATTGCAGCTATTTCTCTGAGATTTTTGCGATCTCTTCATCACGAGCCGGGTTGTCTCATCACTTTGCCGGCATGACAGCCCTCTGTCAACACAGCTGGGGGGGGGGGGGGGGCACCCACCTGTTATGGGGGCCGGGCCGGACGCTTGCATGGTGTAACTCTGCTGGGAGAAGGGCTTAATGCTAGAGAGACGAGACAGACGAGAGGGAGAGGCATGTTATGCACTGTCTCGGCCTCATGACCCCATCTCACATACTAATTGGACTGGCTGACCTCTAAAGATGCAGGGGGCAGAGTGGTATGCTGAATGTCAGACAGCTGAAGACTTTTCCTTATAATTGCACTGATGTGTTTTAATTTGTTCTGAGATTCATTTCCTGACTGAAATTTATCTAATGGTTATTAAGCTGATCACATGAAAAATGTAGCACTTGAGAATAGAAAGAATAGCTACTCACTCTTCATGGCCTCCTGGCTGTCCTGGAAGTGCCCCATGCCAAAACTGGGGAAAAACAAAAAAGTGCAATTACTCAGTTTCACCATGACACCAATTCTCACGCAACAATTGTGTTATTGTGTTATTGTGTCTATTAAATCCATCTTAAATGTGTCACATCAAAAAGGAAAAACTGTGTTATAATTTGACACACATGGATTAAATGAAACCCTGTAAACACCTCTTTAAAAAGGACTTTAACTCAGAATTAATTGAATCACGGATGTTGTAAAGAGGTCAAATCATCTGTAGGTTCATAAATTGAAATAGTGCAAAGTCTCAAATCTGTACAATTAAATATGCAAAGAGGGACATAAATTACAAGATAAAATTAACCAACATCCAGGGGAATGATGGACATGTATCACTATACAGGGTGATGGAATAATAATGCTATATAGCATTAAAACTGCAGACTCAGTGCTACTTTTTTCTATAACTGTGGCCTCTGCTCAGCCTTTGAGGTTAATCCGAATAATATACATATGGTGGAAGGGTCACTGGTTAGGGACTCACCCCACCGGTAGTGGGATAAGCTGGCCTAGACAGGCCTTGGAGAGCCATCTTGTTCTGGAAAGCCGTGGGTGAGATGATCTGGGCTGAGGACATGGTGGCCATACTCTGCAGGGCCTTGTCTTTGGCAGCCTGGTCCTAGCGAGAAAGAGAGAGAGGGACAGAGAGTGAGAGTGAGACAAACAGACAGCTACGCAAAGGGAGAGCAGTCATCAGACTCCATTTATGTCAGCTCCCCATATTCACCGGCAACACAAGCAGAGCCCTAAAAGGGGAAATGAAGGGCTGAGGCCAGCTTGCATCATCGGTGAATCCCTGCCAGGCAGAGAGGTGGAGAGAAGGTGATATTACAGTCAAGGGCCTTTGGGTCAAGAGTTAAGTTTATTGCTTTGGCGGGGGCAAGCCAGTGATGACAACTAGCTTCTGTTGGAGGTCATATTGGAAGACAGGGTAGGTAACCGGGTGATATGTTAGTATGCTCATCGCAATGGTATCAAAATTGCAACATGCTAAAGCCACTGAAAATTGTTTAAAGTAGGTGATAGCTACAAAAATTGTGCTCTCCTGTGCTACACTGAAAAGTGATACACCTCTTGTTTTTGAATCCACCCCTTCAGCAGTTTCCAAACCACAGAGGACTACAAGCACTTGCCGCCCAGCCCTAATGGGCAAGGCCACACGGTGCATTCTTCTTCCCAGAACTGGCTAACACAAGGGCATAGCTGAAATATGGGGGGTACATGTGGTAGGGATCTCAGTTACACCAAAGACGTATTTAAAAAGGCCTGTGACAGGGGCCAACCCTGTGACCGATGCCGGGCTCTGCCAGCTGAACCCTCGTGGCTACCGTCCAAGGTGAGGGGAGAGTCCTGTTGCCTGCCGTGGGTGCGGGTATGCGGATGAGAAATGTAAACTGAGAAAGTACTGGGGGGACAGGGATGTGTAAGCTCTCAGCATACCGCACAGGAAAACTTTTATTGAGGTACTTACCAAAAGTAATACCTGGAAGGAATAATACAGGGATTAATTTGTTTCCTGACAATTGCGTTTGGTTCATCTTGTTCATAATTGTGCACAGTAAGCCTCGGGCTCCCAGAAATATGTTCACATTTCATCGAAATGTGTCAGCATGCCATTTAAAACTAGCATCAATTAGAGAGTGCAATTAAAATAGCCAGTGGTTTGTGCCTTTGTGTTAATGGAATGTGAATGCATGGCAGTGCAGGGGCCATGCATGTTGAAATACCTTTAACAAAACATGAAACTTCATTACGAGGGGAAATAACACAGGGTAATAATGTTTTCAACTTCTTTCCATCTGCTGCTGCTCAACTTGATTAAAATCATGATAATAACCTCAGCGAATGCAGGAACCACGGTTTGATTATGATCTAAAACCCTGTATGGCTCAATCTCAAATAACAATGCAACATACTAATGACACTCATTCAGCCAAGACTTTCCTCTCAGGTAACATGCACACAGAAAAGCTATGTTACAATATCTGATTTGTAATTATGAATTTGATAGAGTTCACATATTGTTAATTCTTCTTTATTTTCCTGCAAATCATTTACAGTATTTAATCATCCAAAACATTTACTGAATGTAGAAAAGCAGATAGAAGTTGACTCACGTAGCGTACCTTCAGCTTCACCTGGATCTCTCTGGCCTTCCGTCGGGCTAAAACCTGGATGTGACTGGATACCTGAAAGATGTGGAAGATGTACTTATGTTGGCACATAAGTACAATGCTTAACAGCAGAGTTAAGCATTGTACTTATGTGCCATATTTCCAGCTGAAATAGGTGGCATGAGGGCTTTTTTTTTTTTTGCCTCACAGCGAAAAGGACCCTGAGTTCAGTTAGCACCTCCAGTTAACACCTCCACCTGGCAGGGTTTTAGTGATGTTTCTGTTTCCTTCCACAGTCCAAACACACGCCGTTGAATCTGAGGCTATAAATTGGCCGGGGGGGGGGGGGCATGAGTGTGAATATGTTTGTGTGGCAACCTGTCCACGATGTACCTGAACGATGTGTCACCTGAGGCTCACTGGGTTACGTACCAGCCCCCAGTGACCATGGATGAGCAGGTTCAGAGGTGGATGTCTTAAAACTGATAAAAAAAACAAAACTATACACATGGCTTAATACCAATAAAGCCAAGTAGAGGAATATGGATTTTTGTAATATGGGTAAACTGCCTCTGTTGCACCAGTTTGATAAACAATACTAACTTTAACTTATTTTACTTTTAGAAGTAAAATATTACTGAATCTACCCCCCGCCCCCCCCCATCTCATATTTTTCATTTAACAATATGCATTGAATTTGTTCTTTTGCAAAAAAGAAAAGAGAAAAATTTGCATCTTCCCTACATCTTATTTGTTTCTTTATCTGTATTGAACTGAGTCAGTTTACTGCTGTTGGACCAGCAGGTGTCCCTCTATCTCTCCACCAACCTGTCCCACCATCCATCTCTGATCTGTCCCTGCCCCTACCCCTCACCCCCTTCTCCTTATCCTCTCCTCTCATCTCCACTCATCTCTTCCCATTCTCTCACTGTCTCTGCCAGATGACTTCGCAGGGACCCTTTCTCTCCACATCTATCACTGCCCATACATCAGTCCATCTATATCAGATACCATAGTGAGGATAGAGTTCCAAATCCTTTGCGTGTCCCACCTCGGTCTCCCATACAGATCTCCATATTCCCCAGCTTCTTTCCCCTTCTAACAAGCACCAGATCCATGAGGTGGTGAAGAAATAACACCGACACTTGATCCTATAGCATCTGTGCATTGGGCCCTGGCCCTAAATCAATCGTCATGTCCAGTCCTCCAAGCTGAGGGTAGTGAGAAGTGGGCGGGGGGCTGGTACCCGGGGTGCTGGGGCATCACTCAGCAGGACAGGACTTTCTGGAGGGGTTCAAAAATAGTGGCTGATTCAAATGGCTAGAGGACTCACCTGCTTCCTGGTCCGCGTCTTCCCTGTGCGAAGTTTGATATACCGTGCAATCAACTCATTTCGTCCTGTAAGAGTCCAGAAAATGCCGTTTTAGTTTGATAAAAAATTAGCACAAGGTTCACTAAGTGGAAATCTTCCGGAGCTTTCAGCCACCCTGTAACCAGCTTCAAGCTCAACATCATTTTGAATTAATTTGACATTAAATTTTATACTTAATCTCTTTCAAATTTGACTAAGGGGGCGCAATAACTTTAATATGTCAAATATTGAGAGATATGACACAACATGCAATAATGTAGTTTCACAAAATAAATGAAGGGAGAATTAATAGGCAAAGAGCAAGTTGGTTTTTTGTTTTTTTTGTTTCCATTTGAATTTCTTGCTTCGAAATGTTTTTGTTGCTTTTATCTGCTATATTCAACCACCTGCCCGAAATCTTATAAAAATCAAAATCAAAAGAAAAAAATTGGAGCGACCTACAAAACACTACATACCAACATTTAACCAAAATCAGATTAAGTTTTACAGTGTCTTTTGCTGTTTATGTAAATGTTCTTATGCTCCTGTTACAGTACACTGATACAAAGTGCAGTATACAGGAAAAAATATTCACCATGATGTATTTGAAATTGTGGGGATGGGAAGAGCATGATCTCAGTGTGGAGGAAACAAAATGTTCACCAAAGCTAAATATTAACTCATCATCAGTGAGCTTGCTCTGCACATCCAGTCAAACCAGAAAGCATGGGACAGAGGAATGAGGAAATATATATGTGCACTGTATATTTCTGTGCATCTTTTTACACAAATAGCTTTGTGCTGAAGTCATTGTATAATTAGCTAAATTAACTGCTTTAAATATGTCTGTGTGTGCACATATTCGGAAGAGTTTGCGCGCACAGGCACATATAGAGATGCATGTGCAAACACACATGCTCGGAGCAAGAGTCAAGGCTGTCAAGTGTGTCAACGCTGAAAACTGCAAGTGCAAGTATAACACTAAGTATATACATCTGTCTGTGTGAGAGCTTGCATCAGTCTGACGCTGACCCCTCTGAGTGTACACTGAGCCTGTATCTTTACAGTGAGTGTGTGTCTGTATGCTGCCACTCCTGAACTGCTGACAGACAGGTCACATTGGCAGAGCAGGTGGAGGCCACAGCCATGCGATCCTCCGACCGGACTCAGGACAGACACGGCACAGGCCAGTGACCAAAGGGGGCCCAGTCTGGTGAGGCTGCCAGGCAGCTGGTGTGTGTGTCAATGTTTATGGAATATGCCTTTACGCCCACAGTAAATCTTGGGCTTGTTCCCCCCCCAACCACAGTGTCCAGTTACAGTGGAGGGCAACGGTCATGTGGCTTTTTTCACCCTCAAAAACTAAACCTCTCGTTTAAGGGCTAAAATGGAGAACACACAAATGGGCATGTGTGCACGTTGACATACAGAAGGTTTCATGGGTACGAGGATGTTGTAAGATTGTGTTTTGGATGTAAAATGATATGGCTGTATAAAAGCTAGTAGCTATTATACCAATCATATAGGGAATACTCACTTCTTCTGAAAAGATTAGTCAATTACTGGATGAATAGTTCCTCAGCAGCTATTTTAATAATCATTTGAGTCAATATTGCTAAAAAAGCTGCCGGTTGCAGCTTCCAAAAATGAAATATTTGCAGATATCTGAGTGTTAAACTGCTGGATGAACAAAACAAGCTATTTAAATAAGACATATTGCCCTCTGGAAAATCGTTGTCAGAATGAAATGGCCACAATTTCAGAGTAATCTATACAATAATCAATTAATTAATAATGAAATGAATCATTAACAGCAGTCATATAATTGAGATCAGCACATTTACAAAGAGGTACTAAGAAAAGAGAGGATGCAGACAAACACAAGATCAGTTACAGAGTGAATCACACTCAAAGGAGATCTCTCACGCTCCCACACAGGCCCCCACACAAACACAACCACACACACACATACACACAAACACACACACACACACACGCACGCACACACACGCACACACACACAGTCATACAAGACTTTGCTAGACTTTGCACCACCTCTTAAACACGGTCATTTTTCCCTTGGCACCACATCTCCATGTGAATTAACACACAGATCAGTCACGACACACAACCGGTACAAACCCGTCAGATTTTCCCTCACATAGCGACGCTTGGGTCAGACCTCACAGCGCTCCACAAACCAGCCAATCGAGTGACCCCACATGATGAAAAGAGGAAACCCGACGCCCAGCTGAACCCCCATCAGAAATTTCGTCAGCCAATAAAAGTGATCAGATTCTGCGCGGAATGCAAAACACTGTTTCTTCCCTGCGCTCATGTGAACCGGTCGTCTGGCCCCTGCAGTTTGCTGAAAGCACTGATGGAGACTGGCAACATTTTTGAGTGACCTTCTTTAAACTTATTGCACATTATTTTTGCGGTCATACTTTTTATTTTTACTGTAAGTTGCAATTTGGATGGAAGGGGTTCTTTAAAAAAAAATCACGATCATATGAAGCACAACTGCATTTCATTATCTATTGGCTCTGGGTTTCAGAGTTTGCATCATTTCCACTGTAATCACCAAAGTAACTGCTGAGATCTGGAAACATAGCAACACTTTACATGAAGTCAGACAGGGAAAGAAACACACGCAGTCAGATGATCAGACAGGATGTAAACAAGCCAACAGTTTAGTCAGATTGTCTAAACAGTTTATTCTGAGGTAAAGCTGAAAGTGAATGCAACCATTATGTTGCTAATTAACTCTTATTGCTTGGTGAAACTGTGAGTTCACCACTACAGTAACTGTGGTAGGTAAAAATTGAACTAGAAAGTGTGTCTGTAAAGTGTGCAGGATAATTATTATAGTATATTGTAATATTTAGTAATAATCCTTAATTTTCTCTTCCAAATTAGTTTAGAAATCATTTGAAAAATCTGATTGTCTAATTTCATGTGTTTCTTGCCCTGTCTGATCTTAATGGCCAAACAAGACTAGCAGCAAAGGTTTTTGGTTCCAGCTAAAAAGGCCGCCTGCAGTATTATAGTGCCATTATATGAAATCAACTGGAACAAGGGAACAAACCAGTAAACCGGTCGACGGCTCAAAAAGTGGTGTTAAAAATGTTCACATTATACAACAGAGTGATGTTATCTGTGAATCAGTGAATGAATCAGTGTTGGCTTGGAAAGCAAAAGAGGAAAAAAAAAAGTGGTCAATATTAGTCCTTGTAAAGCTCCAGATCCCTGAAACACACACACACACACACACACATATATGTACGCACACACATATTACCCAGCTGTAGAACTGCCTTTGTCTGAAGCTTTTGTGGGCTAAACCCCTCTCTCAAATGCTGTCTACTCCGGTTTATACACACAGTCGCACACAGAGATATAGAAAATAAACCGACACACACACTTCAGCGCCAGTTAAGACATTCATTCCGTCTCAATCTTATTTTCCTTTCAGGGCTGAAACTCTTCAACCGTTTACTGTTTATCAGGAGGTGCACTCGCCGGCCGATTGTTCGAGCCCCTAAATACATATTTCTTTAATTCCCTGGGGATTAAGAAAGAGTTCCACATTTCCTCGCAATCAAACTCTTGAAAAGACGAACAGAGAGCTTTGTCAAAGTCCTCACAGTACTTGACCTCAAATGAACATTAAGTTGCTTGTATCGAGTTCCTCACATTACAGCAGCAAGTTCCTCCAGTTCCCAGCAATTTATCTTCTGGAGACTCCACTCAGTGTACAGTAGGATGTACATGGTGTATCCAATCCAATAGGGATTTTCAAAGTAGCAGACACAGATGCGTGAGCATGTCTGCACAGATGAATAGAAACTTCCCGTGAATTCAGAAAAGCAGCTCCTTCTTTTCATTTGGTGGCCAGACAGCTGCGAAGCAATGTTATGGACTTATCAAACTTTAAAACTGTAAAGAACCAAGTTAACCACAAGTCAAGTATAAGCATGGAAGATACTGACATTAGAGTTGTAAAGTTCTTCTGTGAAAATGCTAACATACCTGTTTGGCAGGATGCAAAATAAAGTTAGCGACATCCTGAAAACTACAGTGTTTGCAGTCGGGGCCCTGAGGCTCTGGAACTTTGAGTCTCTACTTTTATCAGAGAGCTTTTCCTGGTTCTACTTTCCCTTAAGTGTTTTATTTCTCTTTATGGGCTTTTATACACCTAACTGTTTTAATTGTTTCAAATGTTTTTCCTCTCTTTGAAACCTATTGATTTTATGTCTCGTCTATTTTATTGCTGCCTTTGTCAAGCAACTTTGTAACATGGATTTTGAAAAATGCTCTACAAATAAAGATCTCTATTATTATTATATACATACACGTATCTTCTTGTGTATAATGATTTCAAAAGGTATTCTACCACCAGCAGTGCAAACGACACGCAGTTTTATCGACCGTATCCACATTCAAAATTAGCCAGATATGTATTGCAAGCATTAAACAGCTTCCTTAATGGGCTGTCGAAGCGGGTTTGCTTCATGTACTTGTATCAGATGCCCTACCACTCCTAGAGTGAGTGCTTGGGGAAGGGCCCATCAAAAATACCCTCCAACACACCCATGAGATCAGAGAGGGGACTCAGTCACACAGCGATGAGATCATGATATCCAATGGGAGTAGCTCAGACAGAGAACCTGTGCCAGACAAGGCTACAGGAAAGTCAGTAGGAACATTATACCATCACCCACTGGTCCACAGTTTGATGTTGTTTATCACACTGCCTGCAGTCATGGACTTGTCTGGGGGAAATCTGATTCTGGAAAAATTTCTTAAGGGCATGAAAAGTGACCGACCACAGCAGAAGCAAAGTCGAGTGTTGCAGAGTTCAGGGGATACTGCTGGGTTGTGTGACTTAGAAATGATTAAAATTTTGTGAGTTTATAGGGAATATTCCTCTGGCTGTTACATGTTGGTCCAGTTTCCACACTGCCAGGGTTAGAATTATCTATGAGGAGACTCTACACTTTTAAAAGCTGCTCTGGCTGAGTGATAGTGTATCCTGAAGGACACCTTTTCTGACGTATTTCTAACTTAAAGCCACCCTGTGTAACTTTTGATGAACAGCGGCCTCTCTAGCCACAGGTGCTAATGACAAAATAAGGGCACATTGCCCCCTCTACATTTCCCAAGATTCTCCTGAGTCGGTTTAATAATGCCACCACAATATGACGAATGGCAAGTACAAGTTAGAGCCGTGCATGTATTAGAAGAGCTGGATATAGTCTGGTGGAGTCAGGTGTGCTACTTAATTTTTTCCAGTACTGCAACAGAAAGATCTGTTTGGTCCAAAAAACTTTTTCTTAAATTTAATTTAATTTTCCTAAATTTAATTTAATTTCTTAAATATGAATCTAAATACATCACTGCATAAGACTCCATAGATGATTTTTATGCTGTGGCACTAAAACTGTGTTGGCAGCAGACATATGAATATGTGAGTATGGCTAACTGATTTCAGAAACACTAAATTTTATAATGACACTGACATAGAAGCTGTATTTAATCACTGATTCATGAGGTCATATCGATGTCGATCCAACATCCTTTCAGGTGGTTGGTTTTTAAATGGACCCTTGGAACTACGCTAGAAAACTTAACATTTGACCCAAAAAAAATCCATACAAGTATAAAGTAAAACAGCCACACAAACATCTCTGAACCACATCAAGAACATCAAAACTATGATGATGCTAAACTATGATGATGCTAAAGGGCAAAACAAAAACTGTTTTGGCAGCTTGCCTTCTCCTGCTCAGGCCTGCAGGTGGAGGTCACAGAGAGGTGGATGGGGTTGGTGTAGGCGGCCTGCTGTGCTCCTTCCAAAGTCAACCTCTGGGCCTGGTTGGTCATAAATCTGCCTTTTTGCCCAATGTGGCTGCGGTCATCACTGGCCTGGGTCTGATCTCTCTCTCTCTCTCCCTCCTTCTCAGTGTCTCTCTCTCAACCCAGTGCATTCCTGACATTCCTATATACTGACTGGTCCGCACCGGGTCTTGCATCTGCTGCTCCACCGTCACCCCATGGGTCCATGTCCTGTTTGTGCGTGTACAACAACACCTATATGTACAAAGACTCTATTTAAAAATGAATGTTAAACCTTAAATTATGTTTTATATTATAATCATGATTAAATCAAACGGTACAGCCATCTCTGGAGAACAACGTTTTTCCTTATATGTGCTCAGCTGTGTTTAGGTATGTGGCAGAAATGTTTTTATTGTTGTGGTCATATTTAACTTGTATGCTCATTATCATTTATCCAAATTTATCATTTCTAATTATCATTTTTATCATTAATGCTAATTATCATTTAATGTTTTTCAGTGTGTGCATGCACAGTTGTGCATGTATGTCTAACTGTACACCAACTGCCATCCTCTCGGAAGGCACATCTGCCAGCCATACGTTTTCCCTCTGCAGCACATATGCCCCACTTTGTCTGCTCAGGAAAACAAAGGTCACATTTAGGCTGCAGGAATGTCTTGGCTGGGTGTTATTTCCCCTCTGATAGAGCCTGGATGCAGCCTACTGAGCCCTGAAAAGACCTCTCTCAAGCCTCAATACCAGCAACAAGTCAGGAACTACATTAGTACAGATGCAACAGCCCTGCTGGCGCAAGGTCACTAAGCATGTCTAGTTTAACTCAACATTTTAATAATTAGAATAATATACTATTAATGAAAATTGATAACTGTCATCAAAATGACAACAAAATCGTTTTGGTTCATCTCTTTATGACTGAACCGTTTGCTCTTTTGACATACTGAATGATAAACTGATCTGATCTCAAAACAGAGATTCACAAAAATAAAATAATAGAACAATAATATAGAGATTCACAAAACATGAAGGTGACTGTGTGAATATAATAATGTGAAACACGCAATAAGTGAAGGAGGTGCTTTCACCTCATCATGATGGAATATGTGGAGACGGTGTGAGACATAAGCGAAGTCAAAGACGTGGGTGGGCAATTTGTGTACAATTACATCGTCAACACTAAATAAAGTTTTAATTGATAAAGCCTAAATTTTAAGCTACGTTGTCATATGACAAGAACCAAGAAAATTCTTCCTAGGTTTGCACTGTTGCAACATATTCTTTTCAAATTAGAGGATTAGAGGAGTTCTTTACAGAGATTCCTCTAAAAATCCCTGTTCTTATTTCACCAAATGACACAGCTCTTTCAAGGGTCTGTAAATTAAAGTTTTATTTCCCGTCTCTTATTACCTCAGTTTCTGTGAGTTGGTCTCTGACTGTCTCTCACCGGTGTCATTCAAGCTTGCAAAAGCCACAGCTTCCTCTCTGGCTGAATGTCATATGCAGTGACATGCAGAGTCCTCCACTCATCAGCATGGTAACCAGTTGCCCTGCTGTCAGGAGCCAAATCTAAAGTTTGATTTCTGACAAAGTATAGTATTTATAGCAGAGGAGTAAATTTAACAGATGTCATGTTATTTTAACACAACCTGCTACGAGTGTCTTTGCAATTACGGAGATTTATGCCGAGGTAGTTTGCGCGTGGCTCGGCGTATGTTAATCGCATAGACAGATCAACAGATGTCTACTCTGTAAGGAGCCTTCTACCTTCCACCTTGCTGGTCTGAGATGACAGATAAAGTGACAGGGACAGCTCGGTTACACGGCTCTCATTGCTCACCATGTCCTTTTGGTTACACTGTGAGATACAGGGAAGAGAAGTACATAAAGACAGAGAGTGACAGAGATAGAGAGGGAGCAGTGTCTAGATTCCAGGAGTTCATTATCAGCAGGGGAGTTCCTCGAAAACCCTCCAGAGAGCGACGTGAACAGTTTTTAATAATTGCTGCCACAGACATTGACAGCCTTAGGACCTGTTAAAATGTGTATTAGCATTCACATGCTTTCATTAATTTAATATTATAATATTCAGTGGAATCACGTGATGATATGAACAAAAGAAATGAAGTATTTATGTAATGCACAAGTGCATGTCTACAGGCAGAGAGCCGAGACACGGTAACAAGGAAGGAAACCACTTGAAAACACAGGCTCTTCAAAAGGTCAACGGGTCAAGGTCACTGGTGAATCTCTCACTTTACTGCCAAAGTTTGGACCTGGGTGAGGACTCGCTGTTGCTTTCCGCTGACCTTTATAATCACATTCTTAATGAGGAGCGCTCGAGACGAAAACATATTTGCATCGCCTGACAAAAACCGACAAATGTGTTGACATGTTGCACAAGCGAGGCTCAGTGGAAGCCTGATTCATTGTGTGGGTATCCTTTGTTCTGAACTGACAGAAAAACATGCCACTACTGAGTGAAGCTCTGTTGACTTGATCCACTTTTCTCCACACAAGCACTCTCTTCTTCTTCCACAGGAACTAAGACACATTCAAATGTGAGAAAAGTGCCCCTCTAACAGATGTGAGGAAATTAAGTGTGAAGGAACCAAACAGCTGCATAAAACACGATGCGGTGCAAGATTTAATGCTGCTAAATAAAAAAATGATTCAAAAGGCATCATGAAATAAAACAATTACAATTGCAAAAGTGGCACATAAATTAATAGGGCAGTTATATGGCAGCAAATAAACAGGGAAGATAATCATATTTCCAGTGCCACATTCTTCTAGTGGGAGCTGTCAGCACATTGGTTTCCACTGCACTACAAGTTTGGGACTGTTTTTCCATTATTGCAGCATGAGGCCTTCGGTCAGACTACAGGGCACGTCTCTCGCTGAGAGCCACACAAGGCAGGAAATGTTTTCTTTGGCAGATGCATGTCAAATTACCCCCGGAGCACATAACCGCCACAATATCCGTGACACCGTCCCTAATAAGCGAGCTAATAGGTCTATTGAGTAATGGGCGCGAGGGCCAGCGCTATGCACAGCATTATGGGAAAAAAATGCGGTGAATGTACATGGAATATGGGGTAAAAACATTCCATTCAATTTGGGAATTTACAATGGAGAAGGCAATCCGAACACATTCCTTCTGTTTCGCTGCTCAGAGACTCAATATCATATTGTTTGGTAAAAAATGGCATTCATTCCTCAAAGGGGAATTCAACCTGAAATTCAGAGTATGTCGCTCTCGGCCAGCATTTTCTTTTTTTCTAGGGGTTTGTTTTGTCTATGTGTCCATATCTATCCAGTGCAAGAAGGCTAAATAACATTTCAATAACTATCAAATCGTCGCTGCACCATTTCATGTATGCCTTTAGAGATATTCTCAGCTGATATTTGATTTGGCTACGTGATTTAAGACCACCCATCAGCGCTTTAACAACATTAACAACACTAAAGACCTTCAAAGTGGTTTTGCATTGATTGTGGTTGCTTGAATGACTTGAGTTGTTGGCCACTTGTGACCCCAGGGATGGTGATAAAAGGGGAGGACTGTGGAGCTGCAGGGGCTGTAAGGGAAGAACTGGTTGAGCTGTTTAGGGGGCAATGGGGGCAAAGTGGGCCACGCACGGGCTCAGTCTTGACTCATTTCTCAAGTCATAAATCTGGATTTGCAGCGAGGCCGTGAGGTTGAACTCAGAGAGCAGCTGGAGGTGAACTGAAAGGCAGACGGACTGACTGGCAGGAGGGAGAAGAGCTTGTTACAGGACATAAAGGACACAGACAGACAGGGAGTCTGAGACAAAGAGATGTGAGGAGTTAAATCACAGAAATAGCAGAGAGCAGAGGAGGTAAGCACAAAGACACAACCTCCACCTTTCTCAATCTGAAACACACACATATACACACACAAGGCAGACAGGTGTGAGAGCGGTCTGCTGAGGCCCAGAGGCCATGCAAGACACTACTGCCCACCTTGGTGTTTATTTGTCCAGCCCCCTCCTCCCCTCCAGGCGTTCAAAGGGTAAACGTCTATTCTGGTTTAGGGTTACAGCCGAGCTGCCTTGAACCCTCAGGCTCCCAAGCACACATGCCATTCCTGGCGGGCCAACGCGCTCCCTGGCGCGCATCACCTGCCCCTGACCCCCACAGGGAGGAAGGGGCACCTCAGTGCCTGCCTTGCCAAAAATCTCCCCACCACCACCTTTGTCCATCCAGCCACCCATCCCCATGACACAGAATGACCCACCTGCCCCTCTCTCCTCTGCCCCCCCCCCACCCCACCCCCCACCCCCCTCCAACTATTATTACAGGCTTTATAAGGATTTAAGTGTTGATCGGAGGATGGCCATGACCTCAATAGGTGGCTAAGCTAGGCTAGGCAGACCTAACAGTTAAAGGAGCTGTCTGGCACAGTGACAAAACAAGGCGATGACAGAGGCTGTCTGATAGTGCCACTACCTCCATCCACCCTGTTTTCCACCGACCAGATCCACTATCACACAGTCAGGCAGGAGGACACACTACGGCCAAGCCATCTGTTACCAAACATCTTTCATCAAGATGTCGTAGAGGAATGTCACTTCACCTTCCCAACACCTGTTTGGCAATGACATTATCCAAAGATTCACTGAGGAAATACCTGCACTGTAGTTATTTTTGCTCCTTTACCGCCAATCATTTTCAAATGCAGGGTAATAAACAAATTTCAGGAGGGTACTCGAAGAAATCAACCAGTCTGTAGTCAAATAACACAAACAATGAGATATCTGGTCGAGCTACAAAATCCCTGCATAATTTCTGATAGATTATTTGAAGCGGCAACACACAAAGTAAGCATCAATGCCATTTAATTACAAGCAGTGCACTCTGGGTAGGAAGTGAGAATGGCTCCTCTGAACGTGTTTGTGGTAAGCGATTAATTTTGGTAACAGGAATACTGTAAAGTGCTTTCCACTCTCACAGCCAGAGATACAATGAGGCAGGGGTCCAGCCAAAATGACTCAGCTAAATATCACAGCTTCTGATATGAGATGAAAAAACTGCATGATGAGCATATATGAATGTATAAAGTGTGGAAGATGTGTAGAAGAAGGAGTGATGTGAGTGCGCACATGCCTGTTTCTGACACATCACGCCATCATACTGTACGTTACTGAACCAAGTGGCGCTGACAGCTGTGCAGGAAACAGGAGTGATGTGAAACATGAACACAAGGACTGGTGGTGAATGGGTGTGGGTGTGTGTGTATGTGTGTGTGTGTGTGTGTGTGTGTGTGTGTGTGTGTGGGAGAGAGATTGTGAAACAAATTGTCTGACCATATGCAATACAGTTTATAGTGGGGGGTGTGCACCAGTATTTATCTGTTTAATCCCACAATGCTGCAGATGTGTTGTTGCTGAAAGAACTATTTCACTGAATCTATAGTCATCAACCTCTCATTGACATATCAGATCTTAAGCACTAAATACAATCAGCTTAATGGAGCCATTATTCGCAGCTTTAACAGTAGCAGGAAAAGCTATTTATTGTCAAACTTTTTTATAGCCATTGATATGGGTATGACATGAGTTCAGTATGTAAGCGATACAGCCTATATATAGCCAAAGGTATGACAATGTGTGCGAGCAAGTATGTGTATGTTTGTCCTCTCCATAGTGGAGGAGTTCTCATGCAAAAGATTTTTTTTGTTTACCATGGATACTATAGAGAAAGATTATGGACTATCACTTCCTGACTAACTTGAATTTAAGGAAGATTATCTCCAGCTCTGGCCTGCATGTGAGCTGGTCCCCAGGCCTTGTGTTTATCATCTAATTCAGGAAGAAAAAGGTAGACAGAGGACGATGAGGTGGGCGTACCGTACATCTTGCCCTCATCAGAGAGGATGATCTTCCTGCGGCCACAGGGAGGGTAGATGGCCAGGGCCTCCTGGAAGCTCTGCTCGATGTCGGGGCTCCACACGCCCTCCGCATCATTCTCCAGGGGCTTGTCGAGTCCGTCCCCCAGCTCCTCGCTCCCGCCCCTGGGGGAGGGAGCCGGCACCCACTCCGCAGACGTGGTGGGAAGACAGAGAGGGGGCCACAGAGCAGGGGGTGGAGGGTCAGGGGTTGGGGGGGGTGAGGGCGGAAGAAGAAGGAGGAGACTGCAGGGAGTGGAGCGGCCTGTATGAAATCCATGTGTGTGATGATGATGATGATGATGATGATGATGATGAGTGTGGATGTGGCGGGACAGTCCTGGGAAAGGAAAGAAAAAGGATGATAAATTGATTTGTGATGAGGAAGTTTCTCAAATCCAGAATTATCCAGGGGAAGGATTTCTTAGGGTTCCTCTCTCACAAGTCTCACATTTTGTAGAGAAAACAACAATAAAACTTCAATTTGAAAAGAGAAAAAGCCCATATGAGCATTCAAAAGTAATTAAAAGAGCTCCAACTAATATTTATTTTTCATTACCAATTGATGTGTTCATATCTTTTGATTTATCAATAAATTGTTCAGGCTATAAAATTTCAGAAATTTACCTTAACCTTTATGTTTTGTGTAAACAACAGTTAAAGTCACACAGATACTGAATTATAAATAATGTACATCAGAGAAAAGCAACAAATTCTCACATTAAAGAAGCTGGTTTCCACCAATTTATGATAGTTAACTTAATTAACTGATTATTTAAATTGATTGTTGCCGATTTGTTTTGATGTCAGAATGAATCATGAATATGTGGTTTGCTTTAGACAAACACATCACACACAATAATGTATCACAAAATGTGACCTTTTCAGGAAGGGTCTGATAAGCGCAACATACAAGCCACCAAAATCAGAAAACCAAAACGATCCTAGGAGTGGTTTGTAAAGAAAATGCCACTGAGACGAGCTGACGTCAGCTGGATAGCAACCTAGCTGCTACATTGAGGCAGTCACATGAATGTCGTGGCGGACTACATGATCACATCAGCCCCACAGCTGCTAATCCTGACTTGGAAAAAGCACCTCAGATCATTAATTAGGTTAGTGCCACCATGAAAACGAATAGCGATGTGGCACCTAGCATTGAGACAACAACAGGACAGGAAGGGGCGAGCAGGAGGGGCCTAAAGTAAACAAATGAGGAGACACATTAAAGTGGGATCACTGTCCTCAGACACGCATGCCAAGGAGGATCATACCAGGATATTAAGGCCAGGGGGCGTTTTAGGTTGCTCATTTCTTCATCAGCAGTATAACTGACTTATTAAACTTATAGATCCTCTGCTGAGATTCTAATTAACGTGTTTGTGCATTGTTTTGGTTGGGGGAGAATTACATTAACCAGCTGACTAATTAAAAGGATTAACTTTTACATTCCTCTGGCTATTTGTGACAGAAAAAAATGTCCAAACAAGAATGAGATCCAGATGCAAGTGACAGCATAGGCATGTGTGACTGCCGACATATTCATATCCTGTTTTCTCTGTACACCGGTTTGTTTAGGATGTGCACGCAGCGCTTATATATTTGGGTGAAGGGTATGAGACAGAAATCAGCGCCGCCTCTTCCTCTGGGCGGACGTACAGCAGAAAAATGGAGCCGGCCTCGGATGGTAGGACACGGTGAAGAAAGAGCTCACACACTCGTGAGTCGGTACAAACAGAGCTTTGTGTTTGTCATCAACGGTTTTCCTGCCACCATGAAACTAAGAGACCTTCATGTCCATTTAGGGATACAAGGAGATAAAGCAGGGACTATTACGTCAGTGATAATCCCAACCATGAATGCGTGTGTTACGTGCGGAGGCAGAACACAGGTCTAAGTTCTGCGCACTAAAGTTGAAAAAGGGTCGCAGTTATCTGAGTCAGTGTGTTGTAGGGAGTGAGTAAGACTCTCCAGCCAGTCCAGCCCCCCCCCCCCCTCGCTCTTCCTCTGAGCCCCCTGATGTTCCACAATACTTCCTGCAAAGCGTCCGGCCAGTTGGCCATTCTCCCCATCTCTCTCCTCTCTCACACTCACAGTTATACACAGATGTGTACACAAAAACACACACGGATAAAATAAACTCATACCCTCACAAACAAAACTCCAACACACTGACAGACAGTCAGACACACTTAGAGAGCAGACTGGACAAACACCAGACAGTCTCCACAGACCTACATGACAGGCATGAATGATATGGGTGTTGAGGCTGATATCAGTGTAGAGCCAAAGCAATAAGTACGATTAATTGTTTCATTCGTGACCAGAAAAAAATTTAACCGAGTAATCATTCAATCATTTTTCAAACAAAAATTGTGAAAAAAATACTAGATATTTAGTTATCTATAGTTACAGCCTCTCAAATTCAATCATCATTCAATCTAAAGTGTTTCCCTTAGAAATGTGTCCCTGTCCGGTTGAGGCAATACTTAGGGTTTTGAAAAGATATTTAATTAAACTTTCTGTAACTGAAAACCTCAATATCAATACTAATAGCACTAATACAGACCTTGAGGAATCCAATTAAAATGTCACATTTGAATACATTTTTAAATTTCCTTTTAAAATTTTGATGATAAATTAGTCCTTTAAGTCATTTACTAAGTAAAAACAAATCTGAATCGACACCAAACAGAAGGAAGTGTGACATTGCTCATAATCATCTAGTTAGCAGGTCTTCTCTTGTGAGGCTGTGAAGGTTTTAGTAACTGATTGCTTTTACAGCCTCAGTTAAAAGTGATTCAGCATGGCAAAAGAAAGTGAGACTTATCTGAAACAAAGAGTGACTTCACATCCGCTGTATATGCATTTGAATATATTAATACTATTCTATTATTAACCCAGACATCAACCACTAAAGAAATGATCGAAAGCTGATAAAACATAAAATGAAAAAGCAAAAGTCAAGATAAAATCAAATAGATACAATATGTAGTAACAGTTGTCCTCATGGTGCTAATTTGTTGTTGTATATTTTATCCAAAAAATCGTTATCAGTGTAAAAGTGGGAGATGTGCCACAGCAATTAGAGCTACTCATCACAATCCACTGAGCTTTAATATTGATCACCAGCTGACTAGCTACCCGCTTCGCTAAAATCACAACAAAACTTAATGAAATCAATCACAAAACATAACTGAAATTTCACATTTCAANCCCCCTTCCATCCCTCACCCGTCCTGCACAGTCTCCCATCCACCCCCAGCTAGGCCCCTCTTCCCTGGATCCGCTCAACGGGATAATCCCTCAGCTGGTGCTGCGGACAGGGGGCCACGTAACCCCCTGACTGCCCCACACCTCAACACAACNGGCTGTAGGTCACTGTGAGAGTTGTGGAGGCCATAAACTATTAGTGAGCCGCTCATAGCCTCAGTCAAACCGTCCAGGACATTAATTAACCCAAGCCCCGCCTTAAAATGAGCCCCCTTCACCTACGCCCCCATCAACCCCCCCCATGTGGTGCAGCAGTTGTTTGAGGTGTGGGGCAGTCAGGGGTTACGTGCCCCCTGTCGCACACCCAGCTGCAGGGTTTATCCGTTGAGCGGATCCAGGAAGAGGGGCCTAGTGGGGTGGTGATGAGGAGACTGTGCAGCGACGGTCGTGAGGATGGAGGGGGGGG
>NW_019174497.1:3928538-4040824 GCF_002260705.1 Seriola dumerili | reverse complement strand
CACACACACACACACACACACACACACACACACATATACACTGACCAACAAACACATTCATGGCAACGTATTAAGAGGACAAAACACACTTGAACAAAGACTGGCTCACATATACATCACACACAAGCCACAGATGCTTTAACACATACTCACAAAATTAAGCCAAGCAGGTTCATACAGAAGAAAGACACATCGACACTCACACACACACACACTGTAGCAGTCAAACAAAAAAGCATTCAATACACGCACTGACAAACACCACAAGAATCAGCAGGTTAACCGAGCCTCCGTTCACCTTTGCCCTGGACCAGTGCCAGCCAGGTGGGCGGGTAGCTAGGCTAGGCTACATGGGGCACTGATGCCTGATCTCATTACTCTGTGTCAGTATACCTTATATTTTGGTTATTTTTGGCAGTTTAGCAACTATACTGAGTGGATTCCCATGACATTTTGCACAGACATTCATGGCTTCCAGATGATGTACCGGACTGAATTTGTTGATCCCCTGACTTTTCCTTTAACACCACCGGCAAGTTGACATATGCGTGAAATGTCTCAAAAACCACTGGATGGACTGCCATGAAATTTTGTTCATTCAGGATTGAAATTGTTATCCCTTGGGTGAACCTCTGACTTTTCATTTAGCAGCATCAAGTCAAAATCTTTACTTGCTCAATATTTTGGTTTGTGACCAAATACCTGCAAAACTAACGACGTTGCCAGCATCCCCAGCTGTACTTTGTATTTAGTGCTAATCAGTAACTTTTGACATGCTAACACGCTAAACTAAGGTGGTAACCATTATGTCTGCTAAACCTGAGCATGTTAGCATTGTCATTGTGAGCACATTGGCATGATGATGTTAACATTTAGCTCACTGCTGTGCCTACATACAACCTGACAGAGCTGCTAGCATGGCTGTAGACTCAACTGACACATTTAACGTAATATGACTAAATAACAAGGCAACCACTATCGATTCTAGTAATCAATAGGAGGAAGTGTAATGGTTAGGAGTTTACAGTAGTGTTACAACTAACAACAACTCAGTTAATCAGCTGTTCATTTTTTCATTAATTGATTAATCGATTAAACATTTTGTCTTATCAACAGCCAGAAAGTCAAAGAAATTTGGTTAATTATAACCTCAAAACATCAAATGTTTGGTATTATTCAATTATCAAAATAGTTGATTCAATTAGTTTTCTGTCAATAAATGAACTGATTAATTGACTAATCACTGCAGCTCTAGTAGGTCAATAGTACTGTGAAAAATAGCAAAAAGAGTGTGTGTGTAAGTATGTTTATGTAAGTTTGTGTTTGTCTTAAAAACTGCCAAAGTACCTGCTTACACTCATGGTATGTACAGTATGTATATCTGTCTGAGCGTGCATTTGTGTGTGTATTTGGTGAGGGCGAGTGTGTGTGTGTGTGTGTGTGTGTGTGTGTGTGTGTGTGTGTGTGTGTGTGTACTCAACTGGTCACAATCTCTACTAATCAGGCCGGGAATGTAAAGGCAGGAAACACAGTCTGAAAATAAGGCAGCAGTATGGGATCAGGCTATGCGATGGAAAGTCGCAGTGAGAGCCAGTGGAGACAAACGGGTTTGTTTTGTCGGGTTTTTGCTGAGAGGACATGTTCTCTGGCACAGAGTCCCACAGGGCCATACCAGCGGGAGCCTCTGAGTTCCCCACACACACACACACGCACGCACACACGCACACTACGTATACAGACATACACGTGTATACAAGGCTGTGGGTTTTGCATTTTAGATATTAAAGAGTCAGGTTCATATGAACATGCAGAGGAACCACCTCCTTCAAACACACATGCACTTACTGATATGAAAACACACACTATATATGTTTCACACACACAAACACGACAGCACAGCACTACAACTAACAATCATTTTCATTATAAATTAATATGCCAATTAATTTATTTATTAATTGGTTAATCAATTGGTCTATAAAATGCTAGAAGTTGCAAGTGATGTTCACAACACTCTCCTAAAGTCCAGGGTGAAATATGCAAATTGCTAGTTTTGCCCAACTAACAGTCCAAAACCCAAAGATATTCAATTTATTTCCACATACAACAAAGAAGTCCTCATAAGTGAAGAGCTGGAATTAAAGAAACTATAAAAATTGTGCTTGAAAAAAGACTCAAATGATCAATCGATTGTCAGAATAGCTGCCACTTGATTGATTCATCCGTTGGTCATTTCAGCTCTGATACGTGATGGACGCTGATATTGTTATTTGAAGGTAAAAAACATAATAAGAATCTGTATTTACAAATTGACTGATTCCTTTTTTACACAAACATTTAACAGAAACATTTTGAGTTTTAAATCATTTCATTTGGTTACAAACACTAAAAATACAGCATGTAAAATACTTTTATTTCATTTAATAGAATCAATCAAAGATTACATTAATTACATATAAAATTCACATAAAAAACACTTCTGAGTGGTAAACTTAACAAGAAATTAAATCATTAAGAGAAAATGCTAAAAAAAATTTAAAAAAAAATTAAATCATCAATCTTTCTGAGCAGTGCAAAAAAAATAAAACAAAAATAGTTTAAACTTAAAGCAGCTATAATAAATATTTCATATTAAAAATGAATTAAATGACCACATTTAATATGAAAAGGGTTGCTTGTAGTGACAAATCCACAGAGAATTATCAACCAGCTCTGCACTTACCCTCAGCTCTCGTTTTAGTGTCTTTCAGCTCATTGTTTTGGTTTTACAGACCATAGCAAACAGAAGACAGACAGAGATAGCAACTAGCTGGTGAATATAGTTTAGCATTTAGCAGCTAAAGAGCCAGATATTTCCCACTGGCAGTTGTCAAAAATACATACAAACGCCACATCAAAAATTATATCAGCAGGAGGGCTGAACAGTTTATCGAAGTATTATCAAAATCGCAACATGGCCGAGTGAAATATCCAAATTGTAAGAACTGCAATTTTTTTGATGAAGGTCAAATGTGTCCCAACATGCTATAAATGAAGCATTGTGATGTAACAGAGATGCCTCGGCCTACAAATCATGTTCTCCAAATGTAAAGGGACATGCTTGTTTGGTACAAGAGCCAACAAAAATCACATCATCATCATTTTCATATTTTTCTCCGTGAAGATGAAATGCAAAAATAACCAATCCAATTGAAATCATGACCAGTCATCGCAATATCTACCAAAATAATCACAATTCGATTTTTTTTTGCACATCATTCAGCCCTAATAAGCAGCAATTTGTGCAGTTTTCACCATCATACAATTCCCACATCTCCAACTCCTTATCTAATGACATCCAGGGAGAACAGAGGGTCGAGACTCGGTAGTCATTACCTAAAGAGTTGGAGCCAAAGAGGACAGAGGGTCTATCAGATCAGCCCCAGATAATCCAAACAGAAAGATCCATCAGACTGCCCTGAATCAATAGACAACACAGTCACACACACGGCACAGAGCTGTGGGTGCAGAGTGCTGTTGGTAGAAAAGGAGAAGGGAGGGAGGGGGGGGTTGCAGAAAGTCTTTGTTCTATAAGGCTCATATCTGAGGCATTATTCGTTTCTCTCGTGCGAGCGGAGGAGGAATGATCGCTATGTGGGATGAGCACAGAAACAAAAAAAAAAAGAAAAAGAAAAATAACTCCTCCGCTACTGAGAGGACCTGTCTCAGGGCAACTCAACATACACACACTCTGACTCGCAAACAAAGTTGAAACACACAAATTTCCCTGCTTGCTCACACACCTTTTTAAACACTTTTTTTTTTTACCTCCCGTCTTGCTTGTTCCACTCATTCACCCACACAAACACATACACATCCACCTCCAGGCCCAGTCGCATCCACCCACACATCAACCCCCACATGCAGATGCACAAATGCTACCACAGTGCAAACAATACAACCTTAGAGTTCATATTACTACATAATTCATCTGTCTGACACAATAGTGAACCTAAACCCTTGAAAACAAAAGGGCCAAGGCCTGGAAAAACCCCAAACTCCTCTGGCTGTCAGAGACCTCAGAGGAGGCTTTGACAGGTGTGTTTTTAACCCCCACCTCCACCCCCCCTTGTCACACTGTCACCGTGCTCCATTCCACCTGTTGCCCCATCGGAAAACACACTCCTCTCAGCTGCCCTGCGGGACACCATAACACACACACACACACACACACACACACACAGAGAGAGAGAGAGACACATGCGCGCACACACAACCCAGCGAGCCCTGTGTTGGCCATCTTGAACCGTGACCGAAAACATTCACTACTCGCTCGCTGCTTTCTCAGCTCTGCAGTAGCTCAGAGACAATCTACTGAAATATACTGGTCAATACGAAGTCTGTCACACACTGACATGCAGTACTGACACACTCATACACAGAATGGGATTTTGAATGCTTTTTTTTAATCTTTTGGAGAAGCACGTTTGGTGAAGTTGATTCTCATGCTCACAAGATCTCAAAGCTGACATGATTAGCCGACTGACAACAACTATTTTTTAAAGCACATTTTTCCAAAGATTCACTGGTTTTCTTCAAAAATGTAAATATTTGTTGTTTTTCTTAGTTCGAATATTTCACTTTTTTCAAACATGTTATAAAATAATCAGTTCATTAATTCATAATGAAAATAATCTTTAGCTGTAAGTCACTTTTTTTTTTTTTTTAGCTGTCTTTTGGGTGTTTCACAAAACAGGACTATTCGGTTAACCACACCGCTCTGATAACTATGAGACATACTTTCTGAAATGCTCCTCCTCACTTTTAACAATCCTTGCAAGGTTTGTCTGAATCATCACTTCAAACCCATACTAACCATTCAAGTTTCCTTTAAGTGCACATCACCAGGATACGGCAACATTTTTCTTACAGGTGGGGCTTTCTAACTTTCTACCACTGCTTCTGGAGACACCTGCATGAGCTATATTAATGGACTCTGACTCAGATACGCCACGCCATCACTAACGTCTCATTTCCAGCAGAGGAAGAAGTGTTCTGATTTTCCATTATTCAGATTCTAAGTCAAATATAGCAGTAATATAATGTATGAATATATACTCTGTTACAAGTAAACGTTCTGCATTTAGTATCTTACTTAAGTTAAAGTACAGCAGTATTATCAACAAAATCCACTTAAAGTATGGAAAATTAAAGTATCTATTATGCAGTAGAATGACATGAGTGTTATATTACTAGATATTATAACAACTGAATATGGTTCATGATGCAGAAGTTTGCTAATGTAGTTGGTGAAGGTGGAGTTCATTTTAACCACTCTCTATACTAATTTATTGCAGTGCATCATGTTTAATGACCGTATCATATGTTAATAGTTTGCAAAGTAACTTGTACTATAGCTGTCAAATGAATAATGTACAATGTACAAAAAGTACAATGTTTGCCTCTCTAGCAGAGTACAAGTATAAAGTGGCATAAAATGAAAAAGCTCAAGTAAAGTACAAGTGATTACCTCAAAATTGTACTGAACCACACTTGGAAACACTTTCAGTCGTTTGTTTGGGAGGGATGTATTTCCAATTCTGCAGCTCTGTCTCCTGTGACGTTTGAATACACTTATTGAACATCACTTCAGACAGAAGTGTCTGCCACATTAAGTAATATAACAGACTGTGATCTTGTAGTAGATGAATGCAAAAATATAACAGATGGTTTTTAGGGGCACAAAAATAATTAACAAACAATTAAAATGTAACAGGCCAGGAAAACATTTAACAGCAACAGCAGCAGTACTACTAATAATACTAATTATAGTAATGAGATTAATTTTTTTTTTTTTTTAAACAGCAGGAGAGAATCACATGATGCCATTCATGTACAGCAAGAATATACAGGATATACTGAACAATGCATGATATCCACTGGTTGAAAGTAACCACATTTAGGAGGGAACATTAAGGATGTTGCACTGTTTACTCCACTATATATATTTATCTGCTTTATTAATCTGTTAAAACAAATCATGTTGTCAACCCAGACAATAAGGTGCATTAGATTAAAGTACAGAACAGTTAATAGTTCAAATTAACTCCACCTCATTCAGCTACAACACCTTCATGCACAAATACTAATCCAATGCAAGCTAATATTAGAACATTTAGGAAGGGAGCATTGCACATTACATACATTAGCCTACTTTTGATACTTTAAGTACATTTTGCTGATAGTATTTCCACATGTTCTCAGTGGTGGAAAGTAACCAAGTACATTTACTCAAGCACTGTAAGTACAATTTCCGAAGTATTTACACTTAAGTACAATATTTTCATTTCTTGCACCTTCTACCTGCTGCTGCTTTATACTTCTACCTCACTGTATTTCAGAGGGAAAGACACTGACAGCTGTAGTTATTCGAGTTGAAATATACATAATAAGCACATTGTAGGATAACGCAAGAATCATGCCGCCTACAATATTGCAATACTGCTCACATATTAATGCAGCAATAATAACTGTACAGTATATATTATAATATGTAACTCTGACAGAGATCGTTTACCTGCACAGTGAGTCCTTTTACACACTTGGTTAATTCTGCTGGTACTATTTCACGTCAGTAAAATTTCCAGTGCCTGACTTTTACTTGTAATGGAGTATTTTTACACTGTGGTATTTCTACCTTTACTTAAGTAAAGGCTGAGATACTTGTCCCACATCTGTTGGTACGTTTAGTGCATGTTCGAGAGCAGGACATTCACGCTGCGTCTAACTTCGCCTTAAAGACTAACATGCGCGATTAAAGCGCAGGTGTTTTAATTATCTATAAGACAATTAAATCACGTCACAGACGGAGAAACAGCCACAGCGCAAAGGCAATAATCACAGTCAGACCACAGCTGTGTTAAAGACACTTCCAGTCTACTCACACTTGTTGACAGACGAGAGAGAGAGAGAGAGGGGGAAAAACCCCTGAATTTAACGGGCGAGTTAATAAATACACAGTTTGAATGATCTCAGTTTCCCGGTGTAAAACTTTACCCAGACAGGCGCTAATGTTTGACTGCACCACCATGACGCGAGCCCCTTCAAAAAACAGAAAAAAGTTCCGGCTGAAGCCACAGGAAGTGGAGCCGCGCACTCCACTAGTGGAATTAAAGAGAAAAATGTAGGAATCCGAGCGAAGAAATGTGAGATATTTGAGGAATGTTATCTCCGACAGTGAGTGAGAAAGCGTTGTGAAATAGCTCCTGACTTCACATCCACAATATTAAACAGCCAAAGTTTACACTCCGACAGAACACGCAGTTAAAGTCAGAAGAGTTCAACACTTTCAAAAAATAAAAAAATAAAACACTTGTAGGAGCTTACCTGGTGAGACTCTATTAGCAGACAGTCAGGCAGGTAGAGTAATATTTGATTTTTTTTTTTTTTTTTTTTTTTTTTTAAATGAAGAGTGGACTCTGTAGGGTTTTTCTCTTTTTTTTTCTTTGTTTGTTTTCTGCTGCCTCGTCTCCTTCCTTAAGCCGTTTGTTTGAAGCGAGAGGAGGGCAGGAATTTCAGGAATTAGCCGTGGTATGACATGAAGCCTGGAAAAAGCCAGAGAAAAAGACCCAGGGAGAGAAGGAGGGGAGGGGAGGGGAAGGAGGGAAGCAGAGGGGACGGAGGGAGGAGAGGGGAGGGGAGGGGAGGGAGGCAGGTCTGACCGGTCAACACGTAATGACGTGGGGTGGAGGAGGAGAAGGGGGGAGGAGGAGAAGGGGGGAGGAGGGCTCCGAAAAGGAAAGGAAAGTAAAGGAAGGGGCGGTGGTGGTGGTGGTGGTTATGTGTGTGGGGGATTACACTGTACTATATACTGAGTAAAATCCAGAGCTAAAATGATTCATTTAATTAACAAATCAACTCAGAACTAATTTACTACATGTGCAATATTTAAAATTATTATTATTTTATTTATAATCATGTTGTTTGTGAATGCTTAATCAGCCGTCTCATATTGTCTTTAATGCTGTGAGGTGAAGTAGCCTACATTTTTCCATAATGTGTCAATAAAGTTCTTCACTCTCTCCTTTTTGATTGTTATTAATTGTAATGAACAATGGATGGTTCCACTTTCTTTACCGATGCCACTTTACACCAGCAAATAACGCTTTAATGTTGATATATATTATTTTAAACACGTGTAATGTTACAGCCTCTATGGCTTTTTCCAAGCTTCATGTCATAACACATTGGATATTAATTTGTTTATCCTCTACACCACATGCTGTTAAATTTAGAATGTGATTCAACAGCTCTCTTTTAAAGTACATCCCTGTTGCCTCTTGTCTGGTGATTTCATATTTAAAGAGCAGATGTAATGTGTTTTTCTTTAAAGCTTGGTGTAAGTTAAATAAAGTGAAGTTTTTGAAACATTTGTGGGGAGTCCAGCTGTAACAGTCTTTCTTTCCAGTCCAAGTTTTCACCCATTCTCAAATGAGAAAACACAATCGATCGTACTGTTGGACATGGGCATGTTGTTAAAGTCATTAAAGGCCTGGAGGCCTAATTGTCTGAGATGTGATTCTGAACTTTGGACTCTGTGAGGCAACATGTGCAGGAGAACATAAACTGGGTAACAGACTCCTCTAGTGGGTATTATGGGTATTACATGCTATTGGACACAACGTTAACAGTTATTTTTCTACTGGTAACGTGTCCAAGAATTTTACTATAGTTATGACCTGACTTCTAAAATGACTAATTAATGTCATTTGTTTCTCAAAAATAATCAGCTGTGTGACACTGTACCACATTTGTCTCACTAAACCTTATTTATTTCACTCAGTAGTTATTGAGATTAGCAGCTGCGCCCAGCTGGACATGCTGTCCTGTTCAAGAGCAATCACTGTCCTCACATAGATGATTTGGTTGGTCACAGTCAGGTTGTCCAGCAAGACAGATCTGAGACACTTTAACTGTACTCGAAGCAATATTCAGTGACTTGGAAAGCGCTGTTGCATCACCTGTGGTCTCCATTAAACTAATTATGTGACTTCTAAAACCAATGATTTAGGTGTGTCATAACAAAGGGAGTAAATACTTATGCAAACATGTACTTCATAGTTTATATTATGTGTAATTCATTTATCAGTGAGACCATAAACTCAGGGGTTATTCTTATTTTCTCTGTGAGGAAACTTTAAGAAGGAGGAAACAAAGTGCAGGGAACGGCGCCCCCTGGAGCTGAAAAGGACTCAAGTGTCTCGCTTATGAAACATACATGCTGATTTTACACGTCAAAGTCATCTCACTTGTCCCACACTCTGCCTGTGTACAAAGTTGTATAATGTCTTTTGAGGCTCTGGAGACGGAAATTACTCAAGTGAAATAACTGCAGTAATCCTGCCTTTTTTTTTTAAAAGGCTCAACGAAAGACAACACTGAGATGTGATTGAGTTGCATTATGGGAAGCGTAGCATCTGGTGTTTTTGGAGCTTGACTCAGCCTAAAGATGAAAATTAATTATATCTCTGCCTCTGCTGCAACAGCTTGACCTTTCTTTTTTCATCTGTCTCTTGCAAGGCCACCAGTTTTATAAAAGTGCGAATATGTACCAAACTGCTAAAATGATCCTGTAAGCAGAAGAGACTCATCAAGCTGCAGATCACAGTTTCAAGTATAAGGTCTGACCAGTTTGTAACCCTGACTACTGAACAACTTTAACGTAACCCATCTCAAATCACCTGTTATAACTTTGCAATTTAAATCCTGGTCATAATGTTTCTACAATCAAACCTTACACACACACACACACACACACACACACACACACACACACACACACACACACACACACACACACACACACACACACACAGTAACTATATATATATTAGCTTAATGTGTCCTGACATTGTAAATTCCACATTATGTATCAGAGTGAGACTGTGTAACTTGCTGCAGCCTTACTTGGCCTGATGTGACCTGTGGCTCATGGTAGTAATACTACAGTCAGTGTTGTCGAGTCGAGTCCTGAGTCCAAGTCCAAGTCACCAAAGAAGAGTCCAAGTTGAGTCCAAGTCAAGTCCCCATTACCTGAGTCCAAGTCTGCTTCCCTCCGGCACAGTCAAAGAGCTGATAAACAAATACAAAATATCTACAATACTCCCAGTAGACACAGCTGTCAGCATCATTAAGAGAGTATATTTACTGTGTGATACAACAGCCTAACAAATGCACTATTAACAACAGAAGTCTTCGTCTTCAATTTCTGAGTCTGAATGTAATTCTCCAGTCCGAGTCTGAATCCAAGTCCGAGTCAGCAGTGCTCAAGTTCAAGTCGAGACCAGTCGAGACCTGGACTTGGGTATTACAACTGCTGTAGCTGATGTTAGCAAACTTTACAAACATTATTTAGTGATGTCAGTTCACTAAATGTATGATTCTTCTCTACTCGTGTGTTTCATATGTCACAGGTAAGGAATAGATAGTTTTATCACAATGGTAAAACAAGAAGTAAACACACTTGCTCACCAGAAACAGCAAAAGCAACATAGTTGACAAAATACACTGTATGAAAAAAATGATGAGTCATTTGTCTAATTCAAATCACTTTATTAATAAAGTTTTATTGCATTCTCAATCAAGTTTAAGGCAGATCTAGTCGCTTTTGTGAAACACATTGATACTGATTGACCTAAGATACACATCATTCTTCAACATCAACTTCAACTACTGAAACCCAAGTGAGACACATATTCACATTGTTCTTTTTTTCTTGTCTTTACATTTTCCTCAGTCTTCTTTTTGGTCCTCTGTCCTTTTCCAATAAAAGGTCACTTACTTAAAACAGTGGTACATATACCCAACAACCCAAAGTGGTCTACAAACAGTCTGGACTAGACTCTGTTAAATAAAGTCTATTACAAATTACAGGAGATTTCTTTGCGCTCATTTAAAGGAAATTTTAAAAAGAGATTAAGTTCGTCTAAAAAGAATATAAATTAACTTAAAAGCCTCCTGTTGAAGAAGAAGTTGTACTATTGCATTTATAAAAGCTTCTATAGAAAATACTTGGAATGTATGAGAAGGTATTGTACAAAACTTGATCTTCAGTGACACTCCTCCTTACAGGTTTACAGGTGAAGTCAGTGAGCGAAAAACGGAGAACACTGTTCCTAAAAACATTTACACTGTGCTGTGCTATACAGTAACACACCGTAGAGATTGACTTTAACACATCAAAACCTTGGGAACTGTGAAACTAGACACCGTTAGACATTGATTCATCGTGTTGTAAGTGAGTTTTGGTCCGAGCTGAGTGAGTGAACCCTTCACAACACTAATGGAATGACTGGCTAATGAAGCTGGGAGCTAAACCCTAACTTTCCACAGATTCCCTCATGTTAAACTGCGAATCCAGTTCACTTCCTTTGTTCCACGTTCTCCACGCCCAGGGAGCATGTTCCTCTCTTCTCTTCCTTTTTTTTTTTTTACTGCACACCTCTTCGTGATGCTTTTACAGACAACATCCTGACTCCAAGCATCATTTCTTGGAAAGGAATTTCATCTTGTTTCCTGAAAAAAGCAACAGATGCAAATCACACTTAAAAAAACATGTAAAAACATTTAACAAAAGTGCAGTTTTTAAAGTCTCTTAACTGATTAACTGATTGCTTGTTTGTTTGTTTGCTTGATTGCTTGATTGATTGATTGATTGATTGAATGATTGATTGATTGATTGATTGATTGATTGATTGCTTGCTTGATTGATTGATTGATTGACTGATTGATTGACTGATGGAAGATGCACAGTAAATCTCACCTAGGCCCTTGAGGAACTTGTTGACTCCTCGTTGTTCGCTTCCAGGCAGCGAATCCAGATACTCTTGTGCTCTCACCTCAAACAGACCTGGAAACAAAACAAGTCAAATATTTATAGTCAAATGTTTTAAAGAGACTCCTCACCACCACTAGATTTAAAATAAATAATAAATATACTGACCATTAAAATTGAAAATTCGAGTGAGATTTCTTTGATTTTTTTTAGTTTTGTGATTAATAGTAATCTTCTTTTATCTACCTATTGTGTGTATTTCTATTGATCTGGGTGCTGAGCTGCTGCCTACATTTGCCGTTACAGGGACAAATAAAGTTCAGTTGAATTGAATTGAATCACATGGTCCTGATCAGCAGTTTACTTTACATTATTCTAAGCTCTCTGAATAATAAAAGCTTGAACATGACAATTAGGCAAAATTCATCCTCTGCGTTGTCCATGTGAAAAGGTCAAAAGCTCCAAGAACTGAGTAAGCAGACTTTGAGTGGAGGTTGTCTTCTCAACTATAATTACATGCTTTGAAAAATGTTAGACGCTGAGGAACAATTAAAGTCATTTGGACATATCTCAATTAGCGTAACATTTCTTTGAGGTCACTAGGAAAATTTCCTGTATTCTCTAGAAAAAAAAAACACTCACAGTCCCTTAGCAAAAATACTAATTTAAACTAATTAAATAGGACTTTAATATATTTTTTCATATGCACATACAGTTGGTATATATGTTCAACTAGCACATCTAGTTTAATGGTGTACTGTACTGTACTTTAACACAATTGCCGGTAATCAAATCTCAGTACCTCTGAGACCCTGCCTGCGCAGCTCCCTCTCCTGGATGAAGCCGGTGAACATCTGTGTCTCCATGAACACCTCCAGAAACCTTCTCAAGCTCTTGGAAGTGACCGCTTTGCGAAAGGCCTCACGCTGAAAGGATGAGGAGGCAGCAGAAGAGGGGCTGGGCAAGGTGGGGGAGGACACAGACTCATCCTCGCGCTCTGCTCCGCCCATAAAGAGGGAGTAGTGACCCACCATCTCCACGAAGAAACGCACAAAGGCCTCCGATACCACCGTGCTGAGGCAGCTGGAGTCTGGCAGGAGGAACCAGGGAAAAAGAGAAAAAATTTAATCACATGAAGTTTGATAGCCTACTATATTGTACACAAAGGCCATTAAATACAGTACCTATACGAGGTCGATAAACAACAATAAATCATTATTATCTCAAATTATTATCTTTTTTGAATCAATCTTTTTACTCACTATTTTGAAAAATGAATTCTTTACTTGCTGAAACTAATACAGCAAACATTTTCAGCTGTTCAGCGATAAACTGTTTACAGCATTGCAAGATATTTCATATACAAAAGCTACGCTCTCAAGCTGAAAAACTACACAACTTGGAACTGTATATTGCCTCTCGAACAGAGTGTCCTCAATAGCTAGAGTGAGTCCCCAGCTCTGTTTTGTTGTATCACTTTTAATGTTCATGTCAGTTAGTGTGTGATTTCAGAGCTTTCAAATGACCAATGTCAATGTAAAATCTGTGTGTTGTCCAGAGTGTGTAAAAAGCTCCAGATGGGTTATGTTCAAACCATCTGATACATTTAACACTGACTTACTATATGTATAACAAAAACATGTACAAACACACCAACATGTGATTCTGTACCATAAGTGGGTGATGAGGATGATGCAACAAATAAATCTTTTATGGTAAAAATGCACTGTAGTGTTGTGACCTCTGTGAATTAAAACTTTCAGGTCTGTTGTCCCTGTGGCCACACCAAGCACTAATGTGTTGTAGCAGTACAGTGTGCTGAAAGTGTAACGACAATTTAAGATACAGTAGGTCAGTGAAAGTGTCTGGAAATGTTCTGAAAAAATGATTTTAATTCCTCACTCTTGATTGTTTTACAGCACTGTCTTTAGTATATTTAGTATTCTGAATAAAAACATAAAAATATTGTATAAATGCATCTAAACAGAAGCAGTAATAAGAGTGCTGAGTCACCATTGGGCAGATCTCCTTTCTCACATGCCAGCTCCCTCCTCTTGTCCAGCACGTGTTCGAGAGCCGCCTGCAGCTTGTGAGGAAGAATGGAGTCCTCATCATCCAGCTGTGGAGGCAAGAACACAGATGTAAACACAGTCAACATACTGCAGTGAATTAACATTTTTTTTTATTCACATAACATCTGGTAGAGCCACTACGAATGTTACGGAGTTAAAGGGTGAGCCGACGTCTGTGATGATAGATGGATTTTCACTGTTGTCTGTGTGTTTCTATGGTTTCTACCTGTCGTAGGAAGCGGCTGTTGCCGAGGTCGACCACCAGGACCTGAGGGAAGAGCAGAGGGAGCGTGATGTCATTTCCTGGAGCTATTGTTCAGGGGGAGGAAATGTTGAGATTCAAGGGCACCACCGTCTGCATGTCACAAACAACAATAAAAATGTTCTTACTTCTTCGATGGGCAGCTCTTTGAGTCGAGGCAGAGAGCTGGAGAGGAGGCCGACTATAAAGGGTGTAGGCGTGCAGACGATATCCAACATGGAGGGCGGGAGCACGGGGATGTACGTATGCTGCCAGGTGAAGGGGTAGAGAAGAGCCACGACTGCATGACAACACTGAGACAATGTGCTGTGGAAAGAGAGAGAGAGATGAGGAGGTTAATGCTCATACAACTTATTTATATTATTTTGGATGAAATAATATGGTAGAAAAACCATCTTACAAAGAGCCTTTGAAAAAATGCATATTTTAAACACATTATATATACAATATATTATGTTTTTTACAGCAGACATGTTTACCTGTCAGAGGTATGACAAATACCAACATTACTTGCCAGAACAAAGCCATTGTTGATGTTATTAGGTCCAGTGCTTTTCCTGTTATGATTCAAAATGTTCTCTATTAAAAACGTCTATGAATCAGATTCATCTGAGAAAAATAAAGAAACAAGAGGACTTTGATGTTTGCAAGACTACCAAGATTTAGTTAGGAAAGATTTATTCAGAACAGCACAAGACTGTTGACATGGAAGAAAGAAAAGAAAAGCTGATGATTGAGCAGAAAATTCTGTCAAATCCTAAATAGCAAGAAGCTTTTTAAGTTCACTGTCAACACAGCGCTAGAGTCTTGTGACTTGTGGTTACGTTTAACCACATGCAGGCACATGGACCTAATGAGACGCATGTGTGAAAAGAAAGATGAAGTTCTTGTTCTTAATAATGTTAATTCAATAAAATCTACCATAGCTAATTATAGTTATAATAAGTTATAGTTCGATTTTTTTTCAAAAACTCAATGTTATACAAAGAAATTAGAAAATATACCACAAAAAGACTTTCCAACAAACAAAGCAAACCAAATAACTGGTTATTGGAATTGTAATGTTTTAATGAAGAGTCTAATCTCTACCACAAGATGGTGCTAAAATACCCCCCTCAAAAAACTGTCTCTCCTGCCACCCATTCCTTAGTCTAGAAAATAATATTGAAAGTTCATTTCTGTTGCCCCAACAAATCCACTGTTACCCCGAGAGGAATGTTCAAAAGCATCTTTTAGGGGAGTGTGACGTAACACTTATAAAAACTATACAGCGGCAGCAAACACACTCGCCCCACACTGTTAAGATAATCTCTCCCGCGTGTGCATCTGCTCACAGTTAATTCATTAAAAAACTGATTGACAAGGCCAAGTTTCCACACCACGGTGGAGAATGTAAAATGACTTGTGATGTGCTTGTGAGCTTTGGTGAGAAATGTTTCAAATGCTTCAACATTTTGTTGGTATCTTTATTTTTTTTTGCCCATCCAGATAGATAGATAGATAGATGCTTTATCTATCTATCTATCTATCTATCTATCTATCTATCTATCTATCAATAAGTGAACTCTGAGAACTACATATTGTAATGTATTAATACTGCTGAAACCTCAGGGTTGTTTCTTGAACTACATCAGGTTACAACGACTAGTCCTCTGAGCCCACAAGTTGAACCAGCTCTACAACAGTAAAAAAACAAAAAAAACCCCTTTGACCCCGACCACAGCGATAATAGCTTTAGAGTTAAAGGCTTTGAGTGAACTGCGTGGGTGTGATGACGTCATTGTGCACTCGTGTTCGCTCTAAAAGCCTAACTCCTTCTATCTGGCATCCATGACAGTTTTCCAGAGAAGTGATTGTTCCCAAGGCAACTGTATAACACAACAGCATTCCTTCCTCTCACACTTGGTCAAGATCTTCTTATCCTCAGACTGCTTGTCAACTTGAGGTCTGCCTGTCATGTCCTTCAGACTCTTTCCTCTTGGTCTTTTCAGCATCATAAACCTTCTTTCACTGATCTGATCATGATGGATGAATTAAACGAATGAATTAAAATACTGCAACGGCTCCATCTGAAAGGACTTAACATCTGATCTTCGGGTATGAAAACCGACTACCGTGCTCTGTAACGATATGTTGCAGGAGACCAACCTGAGTTTGTCAGCGGTGAAGATGACCCTGCGCTCCAGCAGCAGAGAGGCAAACACTCGCAGAAGGAGACGCAGACTCAAGGAGGAGAAGAGACATTCAAAGTCCACATGCTCCAGACGGGAATCTGACGGCCGACACAACTCTATCACCTGTGGGTAAGACAGAGAAAACGAAAGGACAATCAGATAATAATGTAAATACTGCACACATCTAGAGAAAACCACTGATATGATAGTTTATGTCATTTTTAGTCGGATTTATTATGTGGAGTTTGCCTCCAAGAAAGCTGCTTTCCACAGTGACACCACCATCATTTTACCTCTGTCCCAGAGCCAGGTAGGAAGTTTTTGACAGTGATGGTCCTTCCTGGAGCAGGGAAGGGAGCTTCCATGATCCCTCTCATAAAAGGCTGCACCAGAGCAGGAGAGATAGCCCTCCTCTTTTCCACTTCATCCAGGATCTGAGAAAAGGAAAAGAAGGAGGCTCTGTAACTTGAATACTGGCAATCACAAATACATACATACATAAATACGTGTGTATATGTACATATATATATACACACACACACACACACACTATATATATACTATAGGCTATTAAGTTGCAAATCAAAGAACAGAAGTGCTTTATGGCTTTCATTGGATTTTTATAGTACTATAGCATGAAGCGCCTTAACCTGTCACGTGCTTTAGTTGCTTGGTCAACCAAAAACAGACATTTCTTGTCTGTGAAATCATTTTGTAAATACATGTGATAGATGATTTTATCCATATTGTCCATCCCCCGCTTTATGTAATTTGTCAATAACATTATAAAATTAATTTATTGTACAGTGGAATTCCTGTTGAAATGAATCAGGTAGCTGACAGTTACAACGGCATTGTATTCAGGTGCCATCATAAATACAAGGTAATGGCACCACACTCGCTATTATTATCATAAACTTTTTTCAATCTCACCAGGAGACTGAATAAGATACAGGAGCATCTGCCAAACACGTTAAAGCCACTACATCAAATGACTAACAACCTGCGTCCATGATGTGTACCCCTCTACACACATACTGTACGCATCTGTATGATATTAAACTTGATCTGATACAGATAAAACACATACAGAATATCATCAGCACTTACTCCTTTCAATGCAGAGGCAGCCATCAATCAATTTGCTATCTTAACAATAAACTGAATTTACCCTCCTATGCCGATGGGTGTATCCGCACAAACCCCGCATTACCAGTGGCAGATGTACACTTCAAAGACATTTAGGTATACAGATCAACACACACATAAATCTGAGGCTCATTACAGGGAACCTTTTCCACTGCAGTAACCACATCAGCTGCAGTTCACATGCGTCTCTGTACTGCAGCCAGTGGGTGGGTGGAGCTCTGCGGGCGTCGAGGGTGGTACCGCTCTGTACGTTTTTACTGGGGTTGAACTTGTATGTATGTGTTTGCGCAACACATGCAATTCCAAGCAATGCGATTTCACTGGATGCAAGTAACAGATTTGAGTGAACTCGTGTTTATGTCACTGTCTGTACCTTGGAGAAGAGGTCGAAGCAGCCCAGGCGGCTGACGATGCAGTAGACCTCAGGGAGCCTTCGGCCTTTACCACTGGGCTATGAACAGCCAGAGAGAAAAAGACAGACGGCTTCAAAACACCGGAGTGACACAAGACTGCTCATCCAAATACAACCTATGATTAGACCAGTGGAGCAAACCCATGCCCTTTGTTTCACAGAGATTTTAAGGCTACATTCAGGAACAAATCTTTTTCCTCATCATTTTATCATCAAATTCAGGAAATATGAGGGAAATCGTTACTGTTACCAGTAATCGTCGACAGTAGCCGAACCGCCTGCTTCCATCCTCACCAGTCAGGACGAATGAGAACGTTTCACTGAGGATATAAGAGAGAGAGAGAGAGAGAGAGAGAGAGAGAGAGAGAGAGAGAGAAAAAACAACATAATTGAGACGTGCTGGAAACTATTTAGAGCTGTAAAAATCACACAGAAAAGACTGTTGTGGAAACAGAGAATCCCACTCTGGACTGGACTTCTGCAAACAAAAGCCTGACTTTGTACTTGAGAGGGAAGGACCCTCAAGACACTTTTAATCTGCAAATAGCAACATAAAGCTTCCTCAGCTCTGCCTGACAGGTAGTCATTGACCAGTGACGACCTTCTTGACAGGCGAGAGCGTCAGCCAGTTCAATGACTCAGTCTGCAGGTGTGTATTTAGTGGCCCCTCAACCATCGAACATTTGCCTCTGGGTAATTATTAGCCATCACTGTCAAGACAGACATTCTCTCTTCTCGGAACAATGCAGACGCTCAAGAGGCCAAGAGGTTTTGGGTAATAGGGCCAATTATAAACAGCATAAAAAAAGAGGTGCCTTTGTAATAGCAAACCAGGTGTAAGGTGCTAAATCCATCCTCTTTCCCTATAATCATTTGTCATTGTCAGTGTCTTATCGTTACACAAAGGAGAGTCGTCTTCACAAGCCACAAGGTCATTTCCATTCTGGGCTTTCATCTTCTCCACTAACAAGTGCTTATTAGCAAGGAAAACAGCTGAGCTATTACCGCTCTGACGAGAAATGCCTGCGTCCCCGTATATTTTTACTTTTTTTTTATGTTCTATGACTCTGACTCACCTGGGGAAGTTGTCGACAGGTGCCCAGTCTTTGGCGTCAGGGAAACAGAACTGAGGGATGACCTTCAGCTGGTCCTCAGTCTCCCGCATGAACTTAAAGCTCCTCTCAAGCTGGTTAGTAAAAATAAGAGAACATGTGACGATGAATAATTAATTTAACGATGCCTGAAAGATCATGCTGTTTAAATATCAGGCCATCGTGTTTTACACACAGCTTTGCTATTGAGATTATGGAACTGAGGTAAATTTGAAACTGTACTGCGTCGATTTGTGTTAACCTCTTCCTAATAACCATTCTTCACCAGCCTTAAACTGCAGCGTTACTACCTTTAGTATGTTTAGTACGCATGCTGTTGTTGTTCCTCCAAATGTGTTCATAAACTGACATACATAGCTTCAATTATCACTATCCATATAGGAAAGCAGTCATCAAATGCTGTCTCCTTCCCAGCATTTTATAACATAAAATTTCCAGTGACTCGTTTCGCTTCAGTAACATTTCTCTCCTCTTTTACCTTGAGAGGGAACTGCTGTGTGACCTCGGGCAGGTATGGAACTCCGGCCTTGGTTTTGTGAAGCGCAACGACTATGAAATACTCAAAGAGTTTCCTCTCCTGCAACTCCATCAGATCCCTCTCCAAAGTTCGGTACCGCCCCGTCTGCCTTAGCATGGACTGAACCGACACCAGACGCTGGCTGTGGGCTGAGGGAGGGAGACGCACATTTCATACAGATCCACATCCATCTGTGCATGTATGCACAGAGAGCCACTGTGTGGCCACAGCGAAATCTGTATTTACATCTGTGTATGTTTTGATTTTAGCGATACAGTGGAACAATGGAAAGAAAGAAAACTGATCTGAATCAGCTCACATCCCACCACTATTGCGATTATCTGTAAGTAATGAAATAACTGCTACAGTAGGTAGCATGAAGCTACTGGATATGTTAGTATTTATTTTCTCTTCTCACCTTTTAGTTTCTCCTCCGTGTCACTTTCCGACTCACTGTTCTCATCTGTCACTACATTAAAGAGGGTGAAAAGAAAATCAGTGTGAGGAGACTGCAAATAACAATCACAGGAAACTCAGAGCACATGGAATTCGCTCTCATTGCTTTCATTCCTGGCACACACAACACCACCCGGCCCTCTGATACACGGGTCAGTCTCAACTGACCCAAAAATGTAACCTTGCCCATAAAACTAAGTGAATACATATGATGAGGTATTATGGCTTTTATGGAGGTAGACCTGTAAAGTCTTTCTGGTCAAACTGACGGCTGTAGGAAAGAAAACATGCTGAAAAATGCCTGCATTGGGTAGAGTGTTGATAGTATTGATGACAAACTATGATATAATATCAAGAAAAGACAGACTTGCATCAACTAACACAGAATAACAGACATTCACAGAATGCCGGCGCAGCAGTACACGATGGAAATGTGGAAATGTTAGAAAGACATGGCTACCAGCGTTAAGAAAGCTTTTAAAAGAATTCCTGGATCCGCACCAGGATCTGCACCTGGATCTGTTTTTGCACCAGAAACTAATCACTTGTTCCCATGGCCTAACTTTTTCACCAAATTGTACTGAAATAAGTGTTTGAGATGAAGAAACACAAACACAAGCTCCTTTGTGGAGACACTGAGAAAGTGGATAGTGTTTTATAAGTTAAAAAGGATCAAAACAAATAAATGGTCTTTCTTGTGGCCCTGCTGTCATATTTGAGGCCTCACCTCTCCCTGAGCTGGACTCGGTCGACTGAGACACTCTCTTCATGCGTTTCTTCCCTCTTCGTGCCTCAAAGATGCCATTGATTTTCAGCACCATCTGGAGGAGGTAAAGAGAAAGAAATGTCCATCTTTAACTCCTTAAGCGAGTAAACAAACATCTGCCAGGCTCCTACCAAGATCACTTCAGTACAGCTTCTGGGAGGCCTTCCTCTGAACACACTTCTCACAGGAAATATCTGTCAGAAAGTTTTTCTCTGCCTTACTCATCCCCAGACGGAAGCATGAGTGGACCAGCTCTGAAGCTCCCTGAGCAGTACGCTGGACCGTAAATAACAGACAGACAGAGTAGAAGGGGCTTGGTGAGATGCCTCTCAGACTCCCATACCTTGGGGATTTTCCTCCGTCTGCGATTGTACGGGTCTCCTGAGAGGCAGGGGGTGTCGTCGGGGCTGCTGGGTGTGGAGGGCGGGCTGACACGGGAGGGTGAGGAGATGCCAGTGTCCCTGCCGGTCTTGCGTAGTTCGAGGAGCTTAAAACTTCGCCGTTCTGAGTTTTGTCTGAAGAAGCCGGGCTTGGAGGAGAGCTGGTGGGGGGGGGGGGGGGGGGGGGGGGGGGGGGTGGAGCAGATAGACACTTTAGAAAGTGGTTTTAATGTAGAACTGGTCCCATTAAATCTCCTTTGTTTTTATAGTGATGTAATGGCAATCAGGTACCTTAGTTGGCGTGTCAGGGACAGGAGATGAGGAGGCAGGTGAAACACATTTGCTTCCCAAACAACTTCTCTCCAGCTCTATATCTTCATAAGGGTTCTCCTTGGATGGAGGATCTTCAAAAGGAAAAAAGAAGGAATAAATCAGTGTCACCTGGATTACACAACAGCCTCACACACGCTTTTTCGAAAGAGCAGATAAAGTATTCTTTCCATATCAGTCATGTTTGTTTTGCCAGACGATTCCTACTCCAGATGTGCGGAGAGCTACCAGAGGAGGCCGGTCTGCTTACCCAGCTCATATTTTACTGTGATAAGATGCTTGCACAGCTAAAGCTAAATGTAACTCTATAGCCACTCGCCCTCCCCTGCAGATAACGAGCGAGGCAGTTTCATTTTCCAAAACCTATGCCTCTTTTCTCTCTTTGTCTCTGTCTGTCTGTCTGTATCTCTCCTCTGCTACATCAATCCATCCACCAGATGTGACCTGTAGGAGTAGGAGGATAAAAAGGGACGTTCAGTTCCCTGCTCCTTCTCCCTCTGAGGAAAACAAGGGATCAGTGTACTGTTTTTCACATTGTTGGCTGATGAGAACCTGACACCAATCTCCACGTGTGTTTGTGTGTGTGTTCACTCGTGAGTTTGCGTCAGTCATCAAGACGTGCGTCCGAATACATGTCCTGATGACAGTTGCTTTCCTCTGGATCTGTAAACAGTATCAGTCATGTAAATTGTCTGTTTAAAGTGTGTTGATGAAACTTGGTTTGCATGTGGGGGTTGATGACTGTCTACACTATCCATATCTCTGCTTCCCCGAGCTGCAGCTAAAGCTGCAGTATAGAGGGTCTGAGTTACTTTACCCACGGGACACTGCTGAGTGCCTGTTGAACAGCATTTTAAAGAACAACGTGACTGTAATGAAAGGAGGAAACCATAAAAAGGATCCAAAATAAGCTGTGGCATCGCTCGAACATAATGAAACTTAATTTGATTGTTGCCAGCACGCAGCATTCACACACCAGCTTCAGGGATGAAAACCAAAGACACATTGAAGCTATTGCCAGTAACATGCCGTGGCTCTGAGCCATTCACATGCCCCCCTGCTGCACTGACAATTTCAGTAGCCAACTTAAGCTACATTACGACCTCACACAACGCCGCTATTGTACCTTATGAAATTAAACAGGCTCTAGGTGGGGTTGGCATAACCCACCAGACAATAAGGTAGGAAGGAAGGTCAGGTTTCTACGTATAATTTTTAATAAAAGTGAAGCAGCGTTGCTCTAAATTAAAAGTGGATCAGAAAAAAACAGAGCAGAGAAAAGACAGCTTGGCCTCCTCATCACCTCTGTTACTGAACTCTATGACACACACGCTGGTATGAGAGATGAAACTTCAGGGGTCATGCAGTGTATGAAGGGCATTAAAAATAGGACCACATACGCCTGCAGTTCAGTATAGAACAAGATTGTTTCAGTCGTTGTATGCTATAAACTGATTTGTATTTGCAAAGCTGACAAGGAAACACTCAACAGGGGCAGCACTGTGAAATATTCCACTTGTTTAAGGAAAAATAAAAGCGTATGTTTACCTATTATGTCCTCGTAGACATTCTCTTCTGATAAAGTGCGTGTTAGGCCCAGTCTGGACTGAGCGTACCAGTCCACCCTGCAGCTCTCTGTAGACGACTGGAGCAGATCCTCGAATTCATACGACTTCCTGATGGACAGAGTAGCATAAAATTTTAGGAGAGTTGCACGCCAAATACAAAAGGATAGGAAGGAAGGATTTCTGACTGATATCCCGGAGTGAATGTGTGTTCATGTTGATGCTTTTAAAAAATGATACTGTACGCCAAGCTGCAAAACTGATGTTACCATTTTTCTAGTTGCCACATCTGAATGAGTACATCTGTGTTTCATCACAGCTGAAGATTAAAGCCCAGTAGAATAAAGTGTACAGAAGGATCTATGGTTGCATGCATCCCCACATGCCCCCACATGCATGCACATACGTACAATTAAACTAAGTTGCCGCTTTATTAGATACAGCTTGCTACATCCAATGCAATACAATGCCCTGCGATAAATCCTATGTTTATGGAGCTTATTATATTCAGTTTTCTTCTCTGTGGTGTTGCTGTGTTGGATTGAATTATTGTGAATGTTTTCTTCGCTCTGATTTGACACAGCATATTATAACAGAATGTCATACAACCACAGAGTACGCCTTTTTCCTTTATGCTGTATGCTGCTATATTATTTTTAAATATGTCTGCCTTTTGTCTTATTTTGTCTGTTTTTTTTTTTCTACCGCCGAACATGGTTTCTTTCCAGGAGCGAGTGGTGGTGATTGTTGCTTGACAAGAGCTTTAGCCATCATTGCGTTTACAAGACAAAAGGTTATTATAGGCCCTCTGAGCAGCGCTACGTCTTCAAGGTAGATCGGAGGCTACAGCAAGTCCAGGCCTGGGTTAGCTGGTTAGCATGCTAACTTCAATAGAAGAAAAGATTTGATAGAGAAAAGAGTTAACATTGTTACTTTCCACTGCTGGAGACAGCTATTGGAATGAAGTTTGATCCTGAACTAAATGTTTCTTCTAGACTGGTAAGTAAACAGCTGTTGATGCTAACATTAGCAGCTGACATGTGGCAATAGCAAAACTTACAAATAGCTCCTTTAACTTTCCTAGTGCATATTGGAATTTGCCATTTCCCTTAATCTGGCACATCATAATTAAGTCAATTACTGTGCATGGTCACTGATATACAAAATAAAGTTGAACAAAATAATTGACCATCAACATTGCAATCCTTATAAAAGTAGGACTTATTGCAGACATGCTGCATGGCACTGGATGAAGCTCAGTGTACCTAATAATTGGGTAACTGTGTATTTGTTCACTCACAGGCCCATGCACAGAAATGCCCACTGCAATGGACCCTCACAGACAGACAGCCTGGCCAAACAAAAGGGCTTGACACAGCACACTCGAGCGGAGTGAGGCCTCCACATATGGTATGGAATGTAACCGATCCAAGCCAAGCTCCAAACAAGAATTCAGACCACTGGAAAAAGCGAACAATAGATGTAGTCCAATACTGCAGAGTTCACATTTTCTGGTTTCCATACAGAGCCCTATTTGTTTGATTGAAACCATCTGAATTCAAGCGCTACTTAAAGGAGTTTTAGCAAATTCCAACATGTTAATTGCTCATGTCAGAATAACTGTTTCAGATTCTGGATCACACTTTACACTTAGAAGAACATTCATTTTTTACATTTAGATAAAACTCAAGATCAAACTCTTGCAAAAATGAATGCATGCACTCTGCATGTTGTTCTCCTTTTCCAGTAGAGTTTTGGGAGAAGGAATGAGTTGTGTTGAAGTGAGCATTCCTCTGATCCAACCAATGAGCTCATTCTGTGAGATATTTAGAAACAGGATGATGTCATCCGTGGTTTTGATTTACAGCAGATGTGGGAGACGTTGTTCACCTCAGTGTTTGGTTGGTGGTGGAGTGGGAAAGGGTTAGAGGATACACAGGGCCATTACTTGTTAACTGTGACTTCAGGAGAAGATTCTATAAACAATTTATTTCTGTAAATTTAGCTTTGGAGTTCGGAGAAGACAACATGTCTCGGTGGCGTCAGTAAAGGTGTTTAGGTCTAGGCTGGGTTTCTGCTGCAGAACGGATGGTCAAAACTAATCATGGCTGCCTATGCTAACGTCCTTACTTCTCAGTCTCCTACCTGTTACTGCTGTCCCGGGGTTTGTCAGCCCAGGGTCTCCTGCACACTCCAGGTGGTGGGCATGTTGGTAAAGGTGGAGGAGGAATGGAGGGCAAAGGGGGCAAGTTCCTCTTTCCCTTCCCCGAGCCGGCCCCTGAAGTTGGGGTAGCGGGCGGTGTGTGGTGCTGGAAGGTTCTCTGAGGTTTAGGTAGAGGGTTTATAGATGGAGCACCTGGCTCGCTGTATACGTTCTCTGGATCCCCCTCCCTCCTCCTCCGTGACCCACTGGGCCGAGGGACGTCAAAACTCCCAAAAATGGGCTCGCCGGCCCTCTTTTCTGTTTCTTCCACCTCCTCCTTTGAAGGAGGACAGAAGTAATTCCCTGGAAATGCAAGTGAAGGTCTGTCAGGAACTTCCTTTGTTGCCTTCTCCAGTTTCTTAACATGAGTTAAAACAGTTTTCTTGTCGAGGGGTTGCTCTGTTGGCTTAGAAGCCCGAAACCCTCTCTCTAGTATCACTTCTCTGTCTTTGTTTGTTGGGCCTTCTGGAGATTTCGGCCTTGAATCCCCAAGCTTTCCGACATTCTCCTTCCCTGAGTCTTGTCTGTCCCAGCTGACAAACCGCTTGCAATCTGTCCTTTGGACCTCTGAAACTTTAGATTCCTTTTTCCTCACTGTCTCAACTTCTTTTTGTGTCGTGCTCAGTGGACATGTCCCTGTAGAGGTAAGTTGGGCAGGTTCCTTTTTGCCCTCCCATTGTGAGATCTTATCGCGGATGCTTGCACTCTTGACTCCTGCTGGGCTCTTGCTGTGGTTCAGTTTGCCACACAGTCCGTTCTCCATGCTGGATGTCCGCGGGTCGGTGGTGTTGCTGGCTCTCCTGTGAGCCAACATGGTGTCAGGAGGACCCGGGCTGTCGCTCAGGCTGAGTAAGGGTGAGAGGGGACGCTTGGAAGACACAGTGTCCCTCCCGTTTCTGTTCCCCGGTGACCCGAACACCTCTTGGGGCTGGGGCACCGAAGATGAGGGAGCCTCCCCAACCTTCAAGCCACAGCACTGGAGCCTGGGAAAGAAACACACACAGAACAGTTAACATACACACTGGCATGATGTGTCATGTTTCTCTACTTGTTTAACCCTTTAAAGGAAAACAAGCAAACCACAAATAAACAATGTATTCTGTAATCTAATAAATGAATACATGAATTAATTAATTTTCTATTCATGTGTCTTACACTCAAAGGTTTCCCTACATGGATTTACAATACACAACTGTACTTCAATTATACGCAGAGGCAACACAAAACAAGAGGAAAGGCAAGGGAACACAGGGTACTGCATCCATATGTGTGAAGAGATAGTATATTAACAAATATTATATATCATTTATTAATATTAATAAAAAATTAAACATACAATGCTCTCGTATGTTGATAATAATAAGCCGGGACTAGCTGGTTTGCATGCTAACTTCAATAGAAGAGTAAAGGAATGAAGGTTGATGCTGAACTCACAACATTTCTTCTAGACTGGTAAGTAAACAGTAGTTCATGCTAACATTAGCTATGTAGCAATAGCAAAACTTACAAATAGCCTTTTTAACAAAAACCAAAGGTACTGAGCAAAAAATTGCAAATCAAAAATTACTTTAAAGATTTCTTGAAAGTAGAACACAAATCAGGCCCCTATGAAAATGCTTTCTGACCATCAAACTAGTAAAAACAAATTGATATAAACAATAAAACTTGAGAAATTCAGACAACATATCTGATATCAACATATATACTGTAGATACAACATAGATGCTTGAAATGAGATTAGTCGTCTTTTAATTCGGCTTTTTCAAACCAGGACTACAAGGAAGGATCTATGAACCTGCTAAAAATACATTTTCTTTGCTACGGAAACAAATTATTTGATCGTCCTAAAATAAGGTATCATAACTTATGTGAGCTGTCAGTTTTGCAGTAAGAGGGTGAAGTGTATTTCACGATGAACAGGCTGAAAGGCCACCTATGACACACAAGATGGACACAGACTGTAAAACCCATACAACCAGACAGAACATGCATGCAGTCTTCTCTTGGTTTAGGGGCCAGTATTAACAACTGGGCCACTGCTGATGTGTACTTAATTCATTCCAGATAAACAGAGGGAGAACGTACATTGCACTGTTGCCAACTCTAACAATTTATAGTGCAATTATTTTCATAGAAATGTCAGTCTCTGCCTTCAGTGAAAATAGCAAAGCATCAATTCTCCCCATGGCTCTTAAAATTGGCCACACAATGTGAGCTCTTACAATTATGTCCAAATAGATCTTTGTTTATGGGGTAAACAAGAATTCTTGTTAAAAGAGTTCAGACGTCTGTTTGGTGGCTCTGCTGTAGCTGTGAGTCAATCCTGGAAGATTACTGGGTCATGACTGTTTGAACTCTGGGTTTGAGGGTCAAAGTTTACAAGCTACGCACACAGCTATTTCTGGAGAGGAGACAAAAGTATACACAGAGGAGCGAGAGGACAAAGTGTAGACGTGCATCTTTTCTTTTCGACTCCCAAACCCGCAAAAACTCTGTTTTGGCCTGAGCCTATTCTTCAAATGATTGTGTTTCCAACAAACAGAGGAAATGTGGCCTTGCTGGGTGACTTCTGATGACATCGCTGGATGTGAAAACCAACGGTCATGCAATCTTGAGGAAATCTCAGGGGGAAATTACTAATTCAATTTTTTTCCTCGGAGACCTTTAAAGAAAAGGAAAAAAAAAAAAATTCATGTCGTAACTATGACCAATGAGGAAACCAAATAATTATCTTCCAAATTACTCTAGGTTTTATTAGTTTAGCCCCTCTCCCCCACTCTCTCTCCCCCATTTCATTCTCCCTCTGTGTCTCTTGGTGAAAACAGCATTTTTTATTAAGCATGAAGCAACAGAGGGGAAAAACTAGGTCAAATAGAAAAGCCAAGCAAAGGAGAACAGGAAAAGGCAAGGGGGGGTCAAGTGAAGGAGTAACAGAAAAAGTGGAGCAGATAGAGGAGGAAATCAATACCCCCTCCCACTCCCACTGTGATTGTGATGGAGAGAGACAGAGGGTGATTAAGGAGCAGATACTTATGAAATACACACTACGGAAGCTTGTCTATCATCCGTGGCCATGGATGGGTGGAGGATGGAGATGAGGGTCATGGAGGGCGGAGGGAGGGAAGAGGGTACAAGGGCACAAAAGCATCTCTGACCAGCTGCGCTAACACAGGACCAGCGGATAAGGGGAAGGGTTTGAGATGGGCGAGAAGAAAGAACACAGAGACAAAACTAACTTCTTTCAATGATATTCCAACTTTTGACAATTACTCAAGAGAAACGTATTGAACTTCTGAGCAATGGTAACATGATAAACCCTAAAAACAACAGACGGTTAAATCTTCCACCAGACAATCCCTCATCGGCACAAAACAAAATCCCTTCATTATAATCTAAATAGCACTAATGAATATTACAATGATGACAGAAGGGACCACAGAGAGTGGTCACAGAAGCATTAGACGGTGGCAGCAGGGGGCCAGTAACAGTATCCAGATGCCAGATGGCCAACTCTGCCCTGCTCTGCTCTCTCGCCCCGCTATTGTTATGCTGCTGACCCTAATGGAAAGGGGCGTCTACCACTTGCTTAAGGGCAATACAGAATTTTTTTGATGATTATTGGAAAAGTGCAGCTCAGGCCCAAGCAACACGTAAAGTCAAGAAAAGGAAAAGTGAACTAGTGCAGGCTCACAGGTTTTATCACATCGTGTATCTGCTAGTTTTAGAGGTATTTCCATTTTCATTTCTGACAAGATGCGTTTTTTTTGTCAGCTTGTTAGGTCCAAAATGACACTCAATACTACAGTACTCATGAGCCTCATTGACTGTTACTATGCAGAGGACAGAAACCAGAACCGCAAAATCATCAATCATCCAGGCATTTGGAAGCAAGACGTTGCATCATAAATGCTGCATTTATCCACAATCTGAAAATCTGTCGGTTCTAACCGTGATTTAACATGTTCTACAAAAAGCTCCACCTTCCAGCATGTGGGAGCGAGTGTTGAACATTTGAATTGGATGTTTCTTACTACAATAATCAATAATGTTGGCGTTGCTTTCCACCGCTGGAGACAGCTCTTGGTGAGTAAAGTAATGAAGTTTGATGCTGAACTCACATGTGTCCTCTAGACTGGTAAATAAACAGCTGTTCATGCTAACATTAGCTACAACAGCTCCTTTAAATGGTCGCTACGAATACCTTGCTGAGGACAGTAGGATTAATAGGATTAATAAATTGGCTTCACCTACCCGTTGACTGATTGGTAGATACAGTTGTCAGTGTTTGTACAGAGCAGCAGGGCCCTCCCACCAGTCATGGTGCTAGCAGCTGGCATCCTGCATAGTCACACAAAGAAAGAGACAGTCAGTTAGGAATATAATTGTATAATGGCGCGAGCGCACAGTGGATGCAAGGGCAAAACAGGCTTATATTTGAGCTTAGAGGACAGGAAGCTGCAAAGGAAAGCATTGCTGAGTGTTACAGACCAGACAGTTGAATATATTCCAGCTTGTACGTTTTTTACTAAATATATGGAGACGATACACAAAAATAGGCGGACATATAGACTGACAAATGACGGACGGGTCAAAAGAAGAGCTGCTTCCCCAGGACTCCCTTGGGGAAACTTCAGGCTCTAGTGTGTGAATGTACACTACTGAACAGCTCAAACCTCTTTGTGGCTTGCAAAACTAGTTTCTGAACCAAACAGCAGAGAAGCAGACCTCACGAGTTGCATGGCACCCCCCCCAAAAATGCCAGTCCCCTTTTAACTAGTAATTGGAGGATACAGCTGAAATCAAAGCTTGAACAATGGCTAGCCAGCAGGCATAAACACACATTAGGTTCCAGCACCCATGTGGCACTATGGAAAATACTGGAAACTCCACATTGTAATATAATTAAGCTCCATTAGGCAAACATCAGTGGCAGCTGGAAGCCAGAGAAGGGCACTGAATTAAAGTCTTTGAGGTTATCACTCACCATCTTGTCTTTTTGCACTTGTCCTAACAGATTTCTGGAGTGATTTCAAGACAAGTACTGCTCACACATTTTGCTTTCGCACTTGGGAGCCTCTCTGCAAACTCTCCTTTCATTCCAGAAAATAACTTCCTTAATGTGTTGTGTGCTTTCCAGAGCAACACATTTCCCCCTCTGTTCTTTATTTCGGACAAGTTGTGCCAAGGAGAGTGTGAGAGGAGAGGACATGCTTGGCCAGTTTGAAATTATTACTTGGTCCATTTGTCAGAGAATAATGAAACCAGATCCACTTGGAGCGTAGCAAGGCCATCCGTATGTAACATCAAATTAGAGCCGGTGGTGTGCGCTGCTCATGACTTGGTCTATAAACGCTGGTGGGGGGGCTGGCACGGAGCAGAAGGGCCTGGCCTCTGCTTGGTACAGATGTGGTTAACATAAGAGAGGAGGCTAGGTCAGGGCCTGTTGGCAGATATTCACACATTTGCTCTTAAGTAAATTCACAGAGACACTAATACACGCTTTGCCACCCGGCTGTAAAACCTCATATGAAAACACACCTACATAGACCTGCACGTCCAGCCAAACAGTGCGTACTCCACACCAACATATGGATGTGTGTGTGTATGAGTGACTTCTACCAGATGTGCTAGGATACTTTAGGGTATTCGTGGGCCGTTAAATATTTCCTGAGCACTGCACGCCCCAAACCCCCCCTCTATCCTTCTGCCTATAAACCAGTATTAGCTAACACTGACACTTTTCTCCCCTGACCCCCGACTATGTAGGGAATGTGAGCCCAATTCTGCTGAATTCCACAAATTGTTGTCCCAACTGGCAGTGAGGCAAGACAGAGAAAAAGCCCCAATTTCATTAGATTATGTAAAAAAAAAAAAAAAAAAAAAATTGCAGCCAAATAGCTGAACTCTTCCCTGAGCTAACAACATAATTGGCCCTCCGGGTCCAGTGTTTTGGAGTGAATCTGGGCTTGTACGCTTTTCTCCTCCAGAATAAAAGAACAAAACGACACTACGGAAAAGTTGAGGTCTCATCTGACAAGAACTAAAAGCACAATATGTCATCTTTTAGCTTCTAGTTTTGCTCACAGCTCAACTTACAGCCCTCTGTTGCTTTGTCTTTACCCCCACCCTCCCCTCAATCAGTCCAAGGCCTAGCCCCCCAGAGAGAGGAGAAAAAGGAGGAGGAAGGTTTGCGTCAGCCATCCACTAGCTTGTAGCCTCAAATTATTTTCAGCTGTGAGCCAAGCAGAGGTCACATGTTTGAGGGGAAACATCAACCGATTTTTTTCCTTCCTCTCGCTCTTGATTTTTTTTTCTCCTCGCTAAAAACCAAAACAGAAATGAAGAACAGAAATCCTGCATGGAAAGGGGGGTGGGGGGGTCGGGTGAGCAAGCGGGACTGTAAAGAATGTATAGAGCCTCCTAGGTTTACAGTTTGATTTTTTTCTGGGTTGGGAAGGGTGTTGCATATCACAGGGGGGAGAGGAAAGATGGGAGATATGAACAGAGGGAGCAAATGGAAGAGGAGAGGGGGTTGGGGGATACAGGGGTTGTCAAAACTAAAGAGGAAAGTGGATATTGCAAAGAATAATATAAGTGTACTGTTGCGCTGTGAAAACAGTGCAGGCTTTTAGGCTGTCCCACTTCATTGTTTAGAGCCCAAGGCCATAACAGAAAGTGCTGCTCAGCGGAGATTCTAGTAATACCTTAAAAGGTCATTTGGTATTTTCACACTTTTCTGATTTATTGAGTTTGAACGTGTCTCAAACTTGAGTCATGCAACACAGTGCTTCGCAGCACTCGCCTGAACCGGACAAGCAATGGTGTCTTAACATCTCGTAAAAGCAGTAAATCCGACAGCGTTGCCAGTTTAACAGCGTTCGGTTACTGAAGCAACTCTTTTCAGGAGCAGCGAAAGGCTTTTGTCTCCTACAGCTATTGGCAACTATTGTTAACCCTAACACCCAGAGCAAGATGGCCACCATAACAATGCAGAGGCTGAGGGAAGCCATCTGCTGAAGCCAATAAAAACATCATGAGAAACGGCGACCCAAAAGACCTCTACATGCTCCGCCCCCCCCTTCAGCCTCTGCCCTGCGAGGTGTGACAGGCCGCGCACGCTGCGGCAAAGGAAGCCGCGCTGTTGATCAGCAGCTGTGTGGCTGAGTGCTGGGTGGAGAAGACGGCAACAGAAAGTGCGCACGGATATGACTCATGATAATTCTGTTTGATATACAAAGAGATATTTATACATTTAAAAAAAAAAAAACACATGACAGGTTTAAAAAATTTTAACCTTCCATTTTCAGACTCACCTGTTGTAAGTTTTAGTTTATTTATCTAAAGACCTTCAGATAAAAAAACATTACACAAATATATTTCATAAAGGATAGCCTCCTGTCTTGGCCTAAGATGAAAAAGGATTGATGCTCGGTGAACGGCACACAATCCTAAACGCCTTGAAGCCTTCACTAGATAGAGATAGCAGCAGTCTGGGTCAGAGGCAGGGCATCAGAGCCGAGCATCAGTTACATAACAAACCTTGCAGGAGATTTCTATCAGCAGACGGACACTGGGTATCTGGCAATGGACAGATTCTTGTAAACATGCCCTTACATATACCACTGACCATGGGATGTTCTTGTTTGTGTTGGTTGTGCAGCTTTAATGGCTGAGGCATGGTGTTGTGTTGCTATGATAAATAGGATCTGAGTTATCGAGTAGCACTGATTATTCTAAAAATGTAAACTAAAGATGAAAGTGGAGAGAACAAATCACTGGGGATCTGTATATGTGAGTAAATATTTTTACTACTTCACTACCCACCAGAAAACAAAGATGTTAAATGGAAAAAAAATGCAGAGAAAACTTTGTTTTTTTTTTATCAAAGTGGTTTATCCTCTGTGCAGTGGCTACTATAGAACATCTTAGCCCTGCTTTTTCGGACCCTTTGGCCCATGCTGTTGTTTGTCAGACCTAGCGTCAGGATAAGATTTAGTTCGTACGACGTTAGGTCTGAACATCTGACGATGAACATCTCTGGAGAACATGCATAGTGTTGCACATGTTTATACCCAACAAGAGTGGCAGAAAAAAGATGTGTAAATAACAAATAAAGAGAGGCACAGAGAGAAGTTCAAACCACACACCTGGCCAGTCACTGTGGGGAGTGAATATGAAGATTGAATTTTCAGTTTTGGAAAGTTACAGAAATCATCAGACACAGCCCCCTCTCCCACTTCCTACATTAGGCTGAAAGGTGGGAGTAAGTTTCTAAATCTGTTTGGCCATCTGACAAGCACTTCTGATGAAACATAACAGCAGCTTTGGGTTTAGTGGCCTTGTCAACAGTACTTCACTACATTCATTCATTCCATTCAGAGGTATTCTGTCATAGTAAAGTGATGAACTGAAGTGTTGGCATTGGAAAATTTGACCCGTTAAATGAGGAGTCAAGATCTTCTCAACGTATTAAAATCAATCCTTAAAGGACCATGAATGTTTTTGCTAATTTTCAGATGGACAGATGGACAAATAGCCAAGTCAACTCACAACGCTATCAGGACAGCCAGGCCCCTGGTGTGAAAAAAAAAATAGAAAAGTGACTGTAAGGTTAAAGAAACTGATCTGAGACTACAAGTACATATTTATAAATAATACTAATTTCAGTCTAGAGAGCCATTTGGGTTGGAATGATTATAATTAGTTTCACTGTCAGACCTCACGCCTAGGGACCCTATACTCTCTTCCCATTGGCTCACAGGACCGGGGTCCTCAGACATCAGGTCTGCAGTTGGACCTTTCTCCACGGGACACATCCCCACATTGACTCCAAACACATCTGGCACCCTGCGTAAACCAAATACTATTTGACCTTGGTCTAGTCATAGAGTTGTAAATGAATCCCGGATTCACAAAGACTTGGCACACTTGTGTACAGTATGTTAGCCAGCACGCCGATTACTCCGCTACACACGCACCACACACACACACATACAGGCTGTTTCGGAGATGACTCTTTGCCTCACTGCTTTCTTCTCATACTGATCTCACACAGTGTTGGAAGACAAAGGTAGGTCCAAGAATCTGCCTGGACTCATTCAATGGCAATGTGATGACACACACTTGCACACACACCAGATATTCTTCAGGCTGTGTCACTTAGGAGTCGGTTTATAACAGCTCTGTTATCACGACTTGTGTGTATTCTACCGTCAGTGAGGAAGTGTAAAATGTTCATTGTGCAACGCAATGCAAGTGTAGACAACATCAACTCCGACAGTGAGATTGTCAGTTGGCCTTTGTGTTGGTTGAGCTCCAAACATTATCTTGAAGTGAAAACGTGTGGTGATAATCAGACAAAGTTTTGCAGTTGGGGTTGAATTAGCTTTATCACACTGTATGCAGGTGGTGCTGTCAGTGTTTCGTAGCTCGCTTTATCAGGCCTCTGGGTTGTTGTCACGAGCTGTTGGCTGGCTGCTGCTATAGTGCTCTGGAGGCCTGCCTGCCTGCCTCTCCCCAACAGCTGCTTCTCATAAAGATTTCATCCTCCCCTCTATCCATCCGTCCCTCTGTCCAGCTCTGCAGCAACAGCTAACATCATGACATCACCACCATCCCTCGCTTGTTCTTCCCCAGACTGTACTCTTTTACTCTCTGTCATTTCAAAAATACCTAAAAAGGGCAAAGTCGCTCACAGCCCACGCTGCATTTCACAGTTATCAGGACATGGAGTCAAATACAGAAAGCAAACGAAAAGTGGCAGCTCCTAAACCGCTTCTCATCGTTATGAGTGAGGTTTTACGTAAAACCGGGACAAGGAGAGAACATGATAGCTCAAAATGAGAATTATATGCTGCAAAGCTAAGCTAACCCAAAGATTATTCGTTTTCTTCTTTTTCTTTCTGTGCCCTGGCTGCGTTGAGGACCCTATCCCCCCTACAAGATGTGGCTCCCTATAGCATGTGCCAAAGCCTTGCCTGTAATCAATTTAATGCACCACTGCACATTTAGTCAGCTCTTTCTGGAATGGCAAACTTGGCTGCTTTCTTCCTCCATGTCCTTCACTGTTTTATTTCTCCCTTTCATTCTCTCTCTTTCATTCCCATTTAGCTCTGGAGTTGCGGGGAGAAAAGTATGATGGAGGAGGGAGTGAAGGATAGGAAGCAAGGACGGAGGGGTACTGGTTTTTAATCCTTAGCCCCTCTTTCTCTTTCTTGCTGAACTGATCCATGTCTTGCGCTCTACAGATGTGGAGCAGAGATTATTCATGTACAGCCAATTTGTTTCCAGCACTGTAGGGTTGCCAGATCTGACATGAAGTGTTTGGTTTGAGCAATATGGGGATTTCACAATGACTGACATGCTGCCTTGACCTTGTAGGCTTTGGAAGGGCTTTGCCCGGTTCCCATTGAAGTAGGAAAGGAAAGGTTGATGGTAAAGGAAGGGATGTATGGAGGGGAGGAGGGAGGGAGAGGGTCGGGCAAATAAACAATGGAATTTTATCTGGACTCGGCAGTCTCCCTCACTCTTTTTCTCTCTCTGTTTCTGTTTCTGTGTCCTGTTCAGGGCCCCTGCTGCTTTCCCAAGCTGATTTCATAGCAAGGCCTTGGATATGAGCCAAACAGGCCAACTCTATGGCTACGTCCACACTAATACATTTTCATTTTAAAACAGTGTTTTAAAATGAAAAATATCTCCAGACGAGCGTTTTTAGCTCCATATCAGAAATAATCTCCGTCCATACTAACAAGCCTGAAAATCTATATCACACAACCATTCACGTACACTGGACGTGCGTGTGCCCATGTCAACAGGAAGCAGATTGTCTACTCTCCAGTTGGTTGCTTAAGTTGCAGAAACTGCTACGGGCGAGAAACAGCAATGGCGAAAAGTAAGGCCAGGGATTTCTTTGCTTGGAGCGATGACGAGGTGGAACTGTTACTGAAGGTAACACATGAGTATAAGGCGGTCAAGGATATATCATGACTGATGAGGCCCAATCAGGAAGTGAGTGTGGGCGTCACCTTTTCCAAAAGTCTCAGTTTCTTCTGCCTGTACAGACTAAAACGTAACTCAGAAGTTTTCAAACCAGGAGCATTTCCAAAAGTCTCAGTTTTTGCCCATCGAGACTAAAATGGGCTCAAAAACTGCGGAGTATGGACGCCAGGTATAAACGTACAAAAAATGATGCATTTTAAAGCTAAAATGTATTTGCATGAATGTAGCCTTTGACTACAGTATGTCTGCCTATATCTGTGTGTGTATCTGCCTATGCATGTGACTGACAGCCAGACAGTGTGTTAAAAAACCTGGAAACATTTTGTCTGCGTGTCATGTTTACCGCTCTCTCATCTTCATCTCCTAATCTCTCCGTTTTCTCATTCTATTGCACACATTACTTTGCTCTCAGCTGGTTTTCCTTATCTTTCCGTTCTATATTTGAACACAGACCGTGGGGATCTGCATTGTATGATGTACAGTGGTAAAGATGCCTATCAGCTGGCCTTAAGGGGCACAAGACAAGCGTGCGCGTTCTCACACACACACACACACACACACACACACACACACACACACACACACACACACACACACACACACACACACACAGTGCCCTGTCCAAACCCCTACTGTGCTGCGTCCTCTTGCCCCTCCACTTCTCCCCCTGCTCCGTCTATTGTTAGGAGAGGATGGACGTGAGACAGCATTGAAACTGGGATAGCCACAGAACCAGACAGAAATACAGGAAGGGGGACACCACAAACAATTAATTTCTCCCTGCATATTTTTTTTGCTTATCAATCCACTCTAACTATAACACAAGTATCCATTGTTGTATTTCTTACACACAGCATTTCTTGTTATTGTGGTTGTCGTTTATAACTGAGACTCTTGACGGCCTGGGTGTCTGCAGACTATCCCGCTGGGAAGCAGGAAGAATGAGCCAAAATATTACCTCAGACAATGTATAAACAAATCTTAATTATAATTGGGGCCACAGAGAAAGCCACTGTGGATGTAATTATGGTGCACAGCACAACCAACAGACACACCATTTAGTAGGCATCTTATGCATGAAAAGAATAGTTATCTTTCCTTGTTTGTGCTTGTGCATGCAAACGGACAGGAAATGTGTTGTGACTTGCAGGAAGTGGGGGGTTAAGACCGACCTCCTGTGTCTCCTGAAATTAAGTCACCAAGCTTTTACACAGCAAGTTTTCTTGCTTGCAAATTCCACGCTTATGGTAAGCTCTTGAGTTCATTGTTGATAAATGAGACAGCTCTGTCTACCACAAGGTTAAAATGGCAGCAAACGGAAGGAAAACTCCAGACTAACTCAGCAAAATCCCCCTAAAAGTCCTTCTCACTCGCTCCACCTGTCAGAGTTTACAAATGACCGTCCCGTTTAACAGTTTAACCACAGGTTTTTAATGGGGAGGGTCTCCTTTTCCCTTTGGAGTTTGTGGCTTCCATTCCACTTCCCACTGACTGCAAATGGTGCAGCTTCCAGGCTAATGATACACTAAAGTCTTCAGTGTGATAAACCCTTTCTAGAAATAGAAATGTGGAGCCTTTGACATTGTTGGCCTGATAAAAGGCAAAAATGAAGGGGATAATTCAAAAACATTTTAAGCTCATGGAAGTTAAAAAAAAAAAGAAAAAAAGCAGGACTGACCTGGTGGAAAACTGGATTATAAATGAATTCTTCCATCTCTGCTTTTACCTATCACAGACAAATACAGAGAGGCCTTCGTTAGTTCAATGAAGAAAAGAGAAGCCTCTTTACTAGAGAAAAAGACAAGATCTTCCCAATAAGAAGAGAGAGAGAAGCGGAGGAGGAGGGTGAATCAGTCTTGGAGGCAAAGCAAACAAATCACTCTCTATCCCCCCATCTGGGAAACGGTGTCATGTTTCCTCTCCTTGCAGAGGTGGAGCATCTGTCCCTCTACTCCCTCCCACAGACATGTCAGCTCCTCCTCCCCACCGACAGAAAGCTCCCATCAGCAGAGCTCCTGACTCATCCCCGGTCTGCTCCCAATTACCCCGCTGGCTCCAAAGACCAGGGGTCCATGCCAACTCATCCCAGGAACCCGCTTTTAAACAGCTCTCACTTTGGCCTACATAACCAACACTGCCTCTGTCAAATCCAAAAATCCACATTTGGTACATCTGCAGCTGAAACACCACTCCATCTTCAGCCAAAACCCAATAGTCACACGGACTTCACACAGCGATTGGCCAGGTGTGCAGTGGTGAGAAAGTAAGCAGGCTTAAAACTTTAAGTTCTCTTTTTCCATTGGCCACATAACTACTCGAACGCTTTCAAGGAGAGACTCTGTGAAAGATACTGATCTTCCTCATTAGTAAGACATAAGGCTTTTCATTTGCCTTCGAGTGTTGCTCTTCAGAACAAGAGCTAATGTCTTCAGACATGGTGACAGGTTTGTTTGAAACATAACAGAATTTTAAACTTGAATTAAAGCTTGAGATTTGACAGATTGTTTTCATTTATTCCAGCATCATTTGCTTAAGACACGTACATGTTTTTGCATGATTTTACATATTTTAAACGTTGCTACTTCTTGCCACTTCAGCCATATTCAATTGTTTCTATAATGTTTTTATCCATGCTGGCTCCATGGATGGCAATGTCTGTCGCTCAGTTGGTCACATGGTCACGTGCTCGGTTGTTCCACCCCTTTGGGCCAGACTGAAATATTTATACAACTATTGGATGGATTGGTGTTAAATTTTCTTGAGATGTCCAACTTTTCTTAAGGATATAATCTACTTTGGTGATGCCCAGACTTTTCCTATAGTGCCACCATGAAGTTGACATTTGTGGTTTTGAATGAAATGTCTCAACAACAACTGGATAGATTGCTAGCCCCTAAGGGGACATGGGGAAAGTGTGAAAGTTTCTGGTGCACACCTGAACCCTTAGGCGCTCCGTAGAATTGTGATCCTTTCATGTAGCACTTTACTGTTAATTGTTAGCATGCCAAACTAAGATGGTGGCCTTTAAACAATGTACCTGTTAAACATCTGCATTAGCATTGTTATTGTGGGCGTGTTAGCATGCTGACCTTATTTATTGCCTTTAGCTGAAAGCATCGCCGTGCCTAAGCACAGCCTCACAGTTATAGCATGGCTACAGAATGTGAGCCTTGTTTTTCATGTGTATTGTGAGCCTTTTACTTATTTTCTGGGCCGCGCCAAAGATAAATATTCCTCTACTCCTGTTGGACAATAAAGTTATTATGAATCTGAAATGTCTGCTAACCCTTTAACATTTTCTGTTTTCAGCTCCCTTCCTTCCAGAGAAAAATTAGAGCACACCATGGGCTCATCCGGCAGTAAGAGACAAGACCTTGGTGTAGATGCACCTGCGGTTGGAGCACTGTGGTTGCAGCAAGCATAAATCATCACTGACTGAGTAAATAAGGCCACTGACAGGAAAGCTCTCCAAACAAAAGAAGCCATGGAGCTCTTCCTGGCAATGAGCCTTGCTGTTTGGCAGGCAGTGATGAATCTCAATGGATGAGGTCATTTATAAACAGCCACAGGTAATATTGCCAGGTGATAGACACACACGCCTTCTGTCGTCTGCAACCACAGCTGTAGTCACCCTTTCACCACGCCCTTTAAACGCAGGAGACAGACAAGGCATGGCCTCAACCTCAGCAAAGCTGTCTCTGCTGTTAACAACACAGAGAGGGACTGGATCGCACAGACACGTGAGGAAGTATCACTGAATACACCGTGATTCACAGGGATAATACTGCTCCCTGCAGTGAGCAGTATTTACAGCTATCTGATATTACATTGTGCTGACACACAACGTGGGATTTCTGAGCGTAATGGCAAAACCTCTCCTCTCTAAAACAGGCTCGGCCACAGTGAATGTGCAGCAGTGAGTGGACCTACAGTTCCTTTCAACAATAACCTGGCTTCTTTAGCACACTAACATTATTCTCTGGGCCCCAGATCAAATTTCTCCTCCAAGCCACAGTCTCTGAGCTGAACTCCAAAGCCAAAATCCTCTCCTCTCCTTCTCCTTCCTGTTTTTCCCCCCTTCACATTTTAAGGGTTCCACTCGAGAATTCCCACCAGAGCTCCCCCATCCCATCCCTGCTCCCCTGCTCCGCTGCACGCCTGCACAGAAACAGATTTTTATAATTCACCCGCCGATCCCCGCGGGAGCCGAACAAGGCGAGAGCTTGGGAAAGTGCTCTTCCGGAGTATAAACTCCACAGTCAGAGTCGGAGCTGACGTTTTTGACCTCCACACACCCCGTGACCGACAACTGTGAGCCTGGGCCAAGACCGCCAGTGGACCAAAAAACCGAGTGAAATGGAGAGGGGTGTTTAGCACAGCTGAAGCAAGCCAAACTAAACTGATCTAAAGATGTGCGTTTCCATCATCATCTCCTCAGGAACCTCAGGACAAATTGTACTCAACACATAGCAAATATGCTTTCTTTAGGCAGTTAGCGAAAAGACTAAAGCAACTGCAACAAGTGTGAGGAACGATGAGTGAGCAGGCTGTGCATCATCTAATTAGTTTTGTTTGTTTTTTGTATGTCAATTTTATGTCTGTTTATAGTGACTTTAGTTGTGAATCACTTCATGACATCTGATCTTGAAAAGTGCTTTAGCTCACCTTCTCACATTCACGAGGAGCAAAACATTTTAACCAACAACGCTGTAAATTAAACTGAATCTATTGATTATTTTTTCATTCATTCATTAGTCAGTTTATTAAAATGGAAAACCTGTAACACATTATTCGAGCAAGATTTTAGTCTGATCAGTCGAAAAAATCCCAACATATTATATGATCATGACATGAAAAACTCCCATATACAAAAGACTGATGTAATATTGACAGCAAGCTGAGCAGATACAACTATACAAACACGTAGCAGTATAATAAAGGATAAGGTTATTGTATCCATCATTACACTGGAGACAGACAAATAGAAAACTACTGCTTTCTCAGCTCTAGACCTTAACAAGACAGTGTTTAGATAGGATTTGGTATGATCAAAGCTCCTCTGTGTCTGCAGTAGTCTGGAGTATATACTCATTAAGTTGTTACAGTTGGATGAACCTCCAGACAATGTTTTAATTGTCATTATAGAGTGGATCCCTAAATTGACAGGTAAACAACATTCTTCTCATTCTCCGTGATGGCTCTGAGAGGAAGCGAAAGAGATAGAGAAAGAGAAGAGAAGAGAAGAGAAGAGAAGAGAAGAGAAGAGAAGAGAAGAGAAGAGAAGAGAAAAGAAGAGAATAGGAATGGTCTTTAAATGATTTAGAGGTCATTGGTCTTACGGTTTTTCCATCTCAAATATTACACAGACGAGCTGCACATAACCAAACTAACAAAGCATGCGGTAACCTTTTCCCATTTTGCTTGGAATGCTCATCATAACATGGCAACCCGAGCCTAAATCAACGAGCTGTACAGCCACATTAGAGTTACACTTTGAACCCACATGGACACATTCCTTTCCAGACGGCAGCCTTCCCCACATACAACTTCTTTTTTCCAAGCTGGGAATGTTAAGCGAATGGTAAATGCATGTTCACGTGCATGTATACAGCATGTCAGTGGATGTTCAAGTGTGTGTGGGCATACGTCTGTACACATGTGACTGAGCATGTTCTTGTCTATATTTTCATATCTGTGTTTGAGTTGTATTTGTGTGTGTTCTGGAGTGTGTGTGTGTGCGTGTGTGTCTGTGTCTGTGTAGTTGGATAGATGGATGCCACCGCCACACACTGTGGGCACAAGCTGCAAAGCCGCACCAACCTGGCAACACTAGTGGATGGTCTTGGATCAGCATCGGACAATCCTCCGAGCCCACATCTAATACCGTGCCATCAAACTGTATCTGACTTTGTATTCGCCCCTCTCTCCAGGCTGGACCCTGCTAGACATTCACATTTTGTACTGTAGTCTGTGTAAACAACGCAGCAGGCAGGGATTCAGCCTGCCATGTCCTGTTAAATGTCCCAATTAGAGTCGCAGCAACCATTTTTCCCCCAAGCCATGGTTCGATTTCTTTTTAATACAACTCAGACACTTAGCAGAGTGAAACTGCCAGACAGAGCGACAGCTTGCAAGCGATAGGCTGTTTGAGAAAGAGTGTGTGTACGTATGTGTGTGTCGGGGTTAAGGGTGCATCTAATGAAAAAAACATGGCCAGCTGCCAAATGGATAAATGCCTCCAGTATCCAGTGTGATGGTATGCATTATCCATGCATGTATGTATTTGTGTTGGTTTGACTCTTGCAAGGACAGGGTTATGGGTGTCTGACATGGTATGTATTATCCATGCATCTGTGTATGTGTATATGTGTGTGTGTGTGTGTGTGTGTGTGAGGAGGGGGGTTAGGGGTGTTTTTGATCCTAACTAAACCCATGGCCATCTACCAACATCACAGACAATACCCCCTCCCCTCACCATATCTTTGAAACAAGAGGAATTCTTTCACCATCACCACAGGACACATTTTTTTCTGAGCGTGTCACCGTGGTAACAACAGCAGCTCGGGGACGGCAGGAGATTGGCTCAGTGGGGTCTTTAAGTTGCAGGCCGCCCTGCAGAGTGCCTGTCAAAAGCCAGTTCCTGTAAGAGGAGGGGTGGACGGGCTGTAACCTCCTAAAGCCCTGCTGTCACTTTTCTAAGCAGAGAAGAATGGAGAAGACAGATGTCACTGGTGGCATCTGCTAACACACAAATACACACACAAGCACACATATTCAATACGAGACCATGCAAGACTGCACAGACGGTTTGTTATCAAATGACAACAGTAACATGATGCTCACTCAAGGATGTGCATATAAGCACACATTAAAATGTGCTAAACCAGACATCTTATGGTTAACTTTCTTATATATTCAGCCAATAACATCAACGTGCTAAACAGCTAAACACTGTTTTCCTGGATGAATTTGCAGTGACTCATACCAATAATCAAAACTGATTTTTTCGTCTCAGCATGCTTCCAAGAAAAAAATAACAAGCTGATTCAGTTGTGAGAGACGACAGACTTGTCACGACACAAAACATCTGGCGTTTGAGTGTTTCTTTTTTTTTTCCCCCTTAAAAAGCAACTTGATGCATACTGATGAAACATTCTCTTAACCTCCACTGAGTAGATTTGAGACCTCGTGTGTTGCATGTGTTGACATGCGGGGGTGTCTTTATGGTAGGAATCATGAGTCACAGAGAGTGAGAAGATGAATGGGCATTGAGTGATAATGCCATGAATATGAGTGTGTCAATATTTTGGTGTGAAGGACAAAAAAGAAAGAAAATGAATCAGGGAAACAGAGGGAAATGTTGAATTAGAGAAAAATACCCTGAGAACGAATGAGTGCGTACGCGTGTGTGTTTGAGAGTAAAATGAATCACTGACAGAGGAAGACTGAGGCATTGAGAGCGTGAATATTTTGAGCGGTGAATGTAAGGTCACAAATTCTGACTTCTCCACCACAGTGCATATTGTCTTGAACAGCATTCATGCGGACACTTAGCCTCTGTCCCTGACTCAGAATGTGAACAACTGACCCAATCTGACAGACCTCTATGTGTGTGATAGTAACACTAGAAAAACACACACACACAAACACATGCAATGGCTCCACACCAGCCCCCTTTTCAAGACTGCAACCCACTTATTACAACTTTGCTGACCAGCAGACAGTCAGTCCATGCCTCTTTATCTCCAACTCCATAAACCTCTCCGCAGCGCCGGCTGGAGAGTCAGCCAGTCTCAATTCAATAAACTCTCAAACTTACCGAGTTGAGTAAATACAATGCAAGGACAGAGAGAAACAGGAGACAGAGAGGAGGAATGTTGATTTGTGCTCAATAAAACTTCAAAGCTGAAAATAAAACTGTCAATATGAAAATAAAACGTAATTGGCAATACAGTTGCTCCGAAAATCAAAGAAAAAAAACTTCAGCTGCTATTTCAGTCAAGCAGATTAAATCAAATGTTTCAATGGATCTTGTTCTTGAAGTTAACAATCACCCCACAACAGGCTGAACTGAAAGGCCTGAGGAAACCGCTGAGATGGATTACGCAGGCTGATTGATAACCATCTCTGAAGAGTTGGGGCTTAGAAGACAGGGAGGCCATTCCTGTTGCACTATGGTATGACACCAGCAACAGAGCGACACTCATCCATCTCACATGAAAAGAAATGGTTGTTCTTGTGTCAAATTCAAAGATGCTTTGTGGAGTTTTTGACCACTACTGACACTGTAGAGCGATATTTTGATGAAAAGGCCTGTTTATTGTTTGTATCACGAGTTTTACCAACATGTGCACAGAGTATATGCACGCCACAGGCACAGGCGTGACATATTACATATTTCATCTGATGGCAGTAATGCAGCAGACATTCCTATCTCAGCTAGAAAACATTATATTAGTTGCTACTCAGGCCTGTATATTAACTTACTAAATACATTGGTAAATGTAGTTGGCTTTTACCTTAAAAACCAGACATGCCTATCAAAGGAAAGGATCAAGAATAGCTCAGTAAAAGTTGGCCTTATTTGCTGCAGTCCCACACATTTTCAGTTGGTGGCACTAAGGTAACAATATACCAACTGAGAGGAGACAAAGTTGATCTTGCAAGTTTCACAATATTTCTAAACATTAAAAAAACATTTGCAAAAGTTTATGAAGGAGCAAATGTTTTCAAGATGTGTCTGAGGCCTTAAGGGCACATTCTGTTGAGAAAGATAAACAAAGTTGTGTTTGTTCACAATGAAACTCCACAAGGTGAATTTAACAGGCTATTCTGTGTAACTAAATGATTTGAATCATTGCCCTATTTATTTCTCCTGGAACATATCAACTTCTTACAGTAACTTACATTGAACAGTGATTTACCACATATTTATATCCTGGTGGTTTCTCTGTTAATTAGTGTCCTGGTGGCTTTTTACAGCTGTTTCCTTTAATCACTTGACAATCAGATAGTGGGGGTCCTGTGATGTCATTTCCATTCATTCATCTGTTGATAAAGACTGATCCTGTTGTTATGTTGTGTTGTTTTCTCTGTCTGTTCAGGCATTGTGGCTGTTGCTGCTTATGCTAATTGCCTAATTTGTCTATATATTCCAAACAGACTGCCATAAGTTCAATCATTACACACTCAATTACAGACGTTAGTTTGATCATTCATGAAACTATTTGGACTTGTATGAGGTACAAGATTTCAGATACTATGTAATACAGTTGAAACCCAACTGCAAAGTGTCTGGTCATGAATCTGCAAACAAGAAGTTATTTCTAATCACTTGGAAAGCTGACTTTTTGGAGCCACCTGAAGCTGAACTCCTCTCCCAGGGGAGGTTTCCACCCCGGCCTGCCTCCTCATAACAATACAGGCGCTGGGACTCTGCATGAAGAGGTGCCTTTGTTCACAGCGAAGAATGCTCATCTCACTTATCCTGTCCTCTTTTCCCTCTCACCCCTCAACACTCTGGTTCTGAATGTGATGGTTTTAGTGTGCAGTAGACTGCTGTCCAGATGGTTACTAAACTTTTTATCTGCACTTTGTTTTCCTTTGATAAGCAGATGAAAATTGACAACCCCTGAGTGTGCATGTGTGTGCATTGGTGCTCACGTGTGCTCAAATACTTTCAGTGAGGCACAGATGAGTCTCTTGTGGGCAGCAGTAATGGACTTAACGCAGACAGTTTCAAACTGGCTACTTGAGCAACAGTCAGGCATACTTTACCTGGAGCCACAGCAGTACACAATGAAATACGGCTCAAATAAACACAGACAAAAGCACATCATAACATTTACCATCCAGACTGCTTTAAATGAGCATAGATGTACATTCTGTACACTGACACACATTCAAGCAGAGAATGTGTGAGCAGGCTAAGTGGAGGCACAAGCATAAAGACGGATCCTAAAGCAATATAAATGATTTTCAGCCTGAGTTAATTCATTGCTATTAATGTCAGTCAACATGTGTCCAACATAGTGTATACAAACAAATAACGTTTTCTTACTACAACTTTACTAAATTTGTTTTTGAGAAAATAAGAAAAAAAAAACACAAAACACACACACACACACTGTCAGACACACACATGGACAATCTTTAACTCCTCACATTACCTTTCTGAGCTTGGAGAGCCCTGATGAAGTGCTCTTGGAGTAGTTTCTCATTTTGCGTAACCTGACCCCACAGAAGACAGCATCCACATGCATGGTTCCTTTCCTCCAGAGAAGTTTGCCTCTTTCTCCCTTCTCTCTCTCTCTCTCCTCTTTTGGTTTTTACACCCTTACTCCTGCCTCCGACTTCTCTCACTTCGCATAGTCCCTGCCTGTACACACAGAGAAAGACACAGCACAGCTTCGAGCGCACAAAAAGTTTGAAAAAGGCACAAAGTCAGGGAAATCCCTCCTCCCGTCCAGCCTACTTCAGGGTAAAATGTTTACAGCTCTTTCTCAACTCTCAGCTCTCAAACACACACACACACACACACACGCACTCACTCACTCACTCGGGCTCTATCTCTGAATGACGGTGGCTCCTTCTCCTTCTCTCCCTCTCCCCCTCTCAAACTTTTCCCACCCCTCCTTCCCTCATGCTACCCCCCTCCCCTTCTCCCTTCCTCCCTCCCTCCTTCTCCCTTCTCTCTCCTCCCTCTCCATTTTCCATCATCACCCCCCTCCACATCCCCTCCCACCCACCTAAACCCCCCACTGCTGAACTAATCTGCAGCTGGCTGGGCGATTGGAGCCCTAGTTGCTGGGGAAACCAAGTGTCCTGCTCAAAAAAAAAAAAAGGAAAAAAAAAAAGGAATGGAGCAGGAAGGGGCAACGCCGAGCAAGACTGAATACATAAATAACAGCCTCCTCTGGGAGCATATTAAAGAAGCCCAAGGGCCACTCTTCCTATCTCAGTGAGGGGACAACATGTTCATCTATTTTATCTTTTCTAGATTTTGTTTACTGGTTCACATGTCCCATTCACATGTGCCAGCAACACCAACAACTACAACAAATAGGTGAATGTTGTGTGCGGTGAGTGTTCACAGACAGTAAATGGTTTGACAGTGTTTGGGTTGATTACCGTTGACCTCTTCTCAATGACAAAATACAAAGTGGGGAGTCCAGCTCACAATCAGGCCCTGGGCTGCAGAGTAGCACAACGGCCCTGTGGAAAGAGCAGAAAAAAGAAAGTGAGAGAGCAGGAAACAAGGCTGGACATGCATACTGATGGCCAGTGTGATTAATAATTAACCTGTTCACCCCCAAAGACTCTCATTGGTAAGTCCATTATTACAAACACATGCTGTGCAGACAAACTGTGTTCAAAGCCTTAAGTTTTTATACTATATCATACACAGATATGGGTATCAAGTGATGCACAGGACATGTCAACTCTGGGCCGTATACTGTACATTGATGTATTTACATGCAAAATACTTAAGGTTTTTCGGGCTTTACAAAGGTTGTTATAGTGCAGTCTATTTAAATATACAGTAATTCATTGTAGAGGTGTTCATGATATTGTGTCCACTCCATGTTGATGCTATCCAGCAGTGTAGAAGATGTTTTGATCTTACTTTGAAGTTCTTGGAGTAAATTAGTACATTCACAGGGTATACTAGAAACAATGGAGTTAATACACTTATAGTACGCAGACAAAACATACACCAATATGCACAAGCATAAATACTGTACGTGATCAGGGATCCATGTTGCATTGTGATTTATTTTGAATTCTCATATGTGCAAATCATATAAAGGGGCCTGAGTTGCATTCCTACAGTAATTTCACTAAGCAGTCTTCATAAAGTGTCTAATAGCATCACCTCAGCAGAGCAACTATCCTGCTGACCCCTGAGCCCAAACCCTGACCTCGCCTTTGAAATGCAAGAGAGATCTAAAAAGCCAGGCTTGTCCGTCAATAGCTGTGAGGGGACCAGGGTGAGAGGTGGGGGCTAGTAACATCTGTTTGGCGTTTATCCCACCTTATTGTGTTGCTGAGTCCTCTATCAGGACTACAGCTGGGATCCTGAGAGCGTACTGAGCCCACTGTCCAGGGGACACACACCGTGACTGGGAACATGGCTAGGACAAGTTCTCAGTCCTTGATGGTGCATGGTCGGCTGTTCGCAAGACCTCCGCTTTAAGCAGGGGAAATGACAATGAAATCAAACCCAGGGTGTGTTTTGTTCCCTGCCTCCTCCTTTCCTTTCATGACCCAGAGGCAGATTTTGCCAACCATACCAATGCTGCAGAAAAAAATCATAAAGGAGTTTCTAAGTAATTTCTTAGGAATTCTGCTCAGAGTATCCTATCATGAAGTACTTTTTAATGCCACTTCCATTAATGTCCAAACCACATAACTTTGCTGTGGCCTGCAACGTTCATATCAACAACTGGTCAACAGCTGGCAAGAAAATGTTGTTGCATTAATTTTTTTCAATTTATATTGAAGGTTCTGCAATTTTACAACCTACATATGTCCATAGATTGTTAAACTAGTAGTTTAACTACATTTTGCAGCAGCTTGCTTATAGTTCAGCTATATTCATATGTGCATAGCAGTTCAAGGATTCATGGATACACCTCCCTAATCAAAGAATCACCATGGCCATACTCATGCAGTTATTGTATTAAAAAAGGGGTATTTTAGTTTTTCAGTTTATGTTATGACCTGTGGAGTAGTAGGCACTTTTTGCAATAAACCGGCATGTGACTTTTTTGTACTATATTTTGCTATAATTTTGTATCATATGCAGATTGTAAATTTGATCTTGTAGTTTTTACAAAGTAGTTTGAACTACATTTTCTAAGTTGCTTCATTTGACCAAACTAGATGTCTCCCTAATGTATCTTTGCTATATTACAACTTCTTCAGTTGTAAAGTAATTGGCAGCTTGCAGCTCTTTGCTTTTAAAGCAGCTTTCCCAACACTGACAGTAAGTCGCAAAAAAATTAATAGTATAAAAGTCATAGAAAATTTGAAATAGCACAGTATGCCAGAAATCTGTGTCATATAGTAAGTCATACTGAATGTCATGGTATATGAAGTCAAAAGCAATAGCCTACCATAGTACAGTGTGTCATATAACTGTCATAGTATATCAAGTCATGAAAATATCATGGTATAGTAAGGGACAAAAATGTCACAGCATGACGACCCCTCCAACTGGGCACTAGGTGTCCCTGTCTCTCATTCCCTCATTCTGCAGCCTCACTCTCTCTCCTTAGTGAAACTTCCCTCTCTCTGTCAGACCGGATGACAGCTGACAGATGACAGTCATGTACATATGAGAAGCCGCCTAGGCCAAATCTGAAAGCTTCACTTACACATACATATATACTGGTACTAAGCACTTGCTTAGAGATATTATATAAATTCTTAGGTCAAGTGCATACAATTATAACAATCAATATCCAGCATATACAGCACCAGATATTATTTCTAAAGCTATTCCAAACATTGGGTTTTATGTGGGTTGTTTTTTTGTTTTTTTTTGTTAAAATTGAGCATTTCCTACCTATATGACTACCTTCTTCTGTTCCATTTGCTGTATCGCTTCCTCAGGCACATGCCATGACCTTGAGTAGTCACTTAGCTACTTAGTCACTTCAAAAAATGTCTGGTTTTCTAAAGTGGGTAAGGGGCCATAATCATCCAATTTGATTTTATTGTGAGGCAGTTTATGACAACACTGGATGATCTAGTCTCTGTTGTGTCTGTACATGTTTGGCTGAATGTTGAATCAATTATAAATAAAATACAGATGCCTAGAGGAACTACAATGCATGTGCTAAAAAGTGCTCTTTTTTTATAAAAATCAAAAATGGTTGAATATGCATGTACTTAATGCTCTGGACGTATTTCATAGCCATGTATTTATTGTAAGTTGATTTATCTCAACATTAAACGTCTTGTTACATGCAGCCAATTTACAGCTTATTTGAGCCACTGCTAAATGAATCACTGTCAAATTTAAGTACAGTGTAATCAAATATTCCAGTCACAATGTTTATTTTAATGAAGCACTACAACATAAAAAGTTATTACCACTGCCACTGAATGCCAGTCAGGCGCCTGGTCTGTGGCTGGTGAGGGGATGAAGCACCAGGATATTTTTCAAAACACCTCTGGATTAGCAGAGATCAGAAAGCATTGTGGCCTGATGTATTGCAATGAGATTAGCCTGAGCCTTAGCCCAGTAACTAAAAAGTGTATTGAACAAATAGCAAAACATAGTAGTGGTAGTGCTTATCAATGAGAGGAATAGAAGCAGGAAGTGTACGCGCTTGTTACAGACAATAATCGGTAGCCTATAGCATTAGCATGTGCGCAGTTATAGACTGCTAGCTAACCTACAGAGGACAACTCTGCATGACTTTTCAACACACTGTAGGTCTTCACGACACCACGTTACAGGTGTGATTATAGTAGGATATTGCAAGTTGTGTGCACAGCCATGATGAAACTTACCCACTCTTGATTAAAGAGCTATGTAGAGGCTGATAGTCGCCTTTGAGTAACGTACAGCAACACTCCGCAGCAGCAAAGATCCTCTACGGCAGCAGATAATGAGATAATGTTCTCCTGGTTTTGTCAAAGAAAGTAAGGTCTCACATTCACTAACCCGATACTGCTGAAATAACCACCCATAGTGGCTATGCACTCTAACTTTAACTCTCCCAGATTCCAGCAATAGGAAGACATGATGACAGAGTTTGGCAATGTTCAGATTCATTGAACTACACATCCAAACGTGCAAAGGATTTGTGAGTTCAAAGGTTATTTATTGATTATTAAGGCAAAGCAGAACAACAGCAACACTGCTGTCATTTGAACACAAGTAACTGAAGAATTATTCATGTCTTCTCAGTGCAGGGCAGTAGCATAGTTGAACATAGTTTATTTCAAGTTCAGGCTCTTGTTCCTTTCTTCAGTCTGACCACGCAGATTCTCAGTGGCAGTTTTGACATTTAGGATGACATTTCTAATCCTAGACATTGCAGCGACATCGTGCACAGGAACACATAAGAGTTGGAAAGATCACGTTTTAAAAAAAAAAAAAAAAAAAAAAAAAAGTGATTCGGACTCCGTGTATAGATATTCAGTCTTTATGAGAATCTAATCTAATGACTAATGCCACCATTCAACAGAAGTAGACCATCAGCATAATTTGTTACCGGTATGTATGTGCAAGATTTGACCAAATTAACAAAGGCTAAAATTATTTATTTATTTACTAATTGATTTAATTCTTTTAGTCTACTAAAATGTTTTTTTTGTTTAAAAAAAACAAAACAAAAAACCCTTGACCCGGACAAAGATGAGAAGTTTTTCAACAGCACGTTACTTCAGAAATCACACTGTCGGGTGTTTTCCAGCTTTCGTTGTGCGCGCTCCCGAGAGGGTCAGGTGAGGCTCGGAACAACGCGGAACCGGAACAACAGAGAAGTGTACAGTCAGAGTGAGCTGGTGAGTTGATGCCATGTTTCTTCCAACTTGTTTTATGTTTATGTGACCGAGCTGTGACTGTGGAGAGGCGGACAAACTGAGAAGTGACAGAACCGCAGTGAAGACAGGCGGCTCAGAGCTCCAGGAAACACTTTGTATGCAAGTCCTACATACTTACATACTACGAAGCAAGTTAAATACGCGGGACTCGTTTCCATTTCTGGCTTTACTGAGCCTAACATTGACTGGATATGTACTACGAAGCTGGTTCAATATACTCAGGATGTGTTTTTATTTTGTTATGTGGCTCAGCTGAAAGTAATGTCAGGCTGCAGTATTTGGGCTGATCCTCTCGAGTTATCCTGCTCCGGAGCAGGTTTTGGAGTTCAGCATAAATTGGGGATTTACCCACGATAAGAGGTGAACTCCCGTCGTAGGACTGAAAACCCAGAGTTAAATGTGAAGTTACCTCAATAGACTCATATTCTGCTTCGTGGTACATGCTTCTGGGGGGTTTTTTTGTTTTCAGTTTTGCTTTTTGTGATTGGTCTAGCCGTGTAGATTTTAATAGCTTGATGGTTTATCAAGCTGTTTACAACTAAGAATCTAACTAAAATGAGATGTTTTGATATCAGACACACAGGAAACCAACCACACACATCTGATTTCATGCTTTTTCACCTGCTACATCATGATCCAACATTCACTGTGTTTTCAATGGAATTTTCTTATGCTTAACAGTTTATACTTAGACAACAACTGTTGCTTATTATTCATACCATGCAAGCAGGCCTGCTGACTGAAGGGGGTGTGGCTGTGTTTGTGGTTCTCCTTTGCACTCATGCAGTAATGTCATCAGTAATACTGTGTTTAAGAACAGTGATACTGATGATATTAATAGAACATGTGGTAGAGTGTAGTAACTAACATCTAGCCTAAAACACCACATTCTGGCATGTGATTTCTAATATAACTTTGAATTTTCTTCATAACTTATGATTTTGATCTGTTGTATTTATGCCTTGTGGCTTACCCAACAGTCTCTTATTCATTGGTTTATGAAGACACTTGGCAGCCAAAAGATCAGTTAACACAGTGTTCACTATAGTCACACACAGAGCAGTCAAATCACAAACATCTGCCGCTGCCTCACTGTAAATATTTCTGATATGTTGCAGTACTTTGTGCTATGGCTGAATCCAAGAAGGATTCTCACATTTCTTTATACTTTGTCATAAACTGTAGTTATTATCATTGGCTGATAAAGAAAAATGACTACAAAGTGATGCAAAACATCTTGCGTCACTGCACCTACCAGCCAGAAGCCTCTTCTCGGTCAAAGTTTTCAAAAAAGCACCAAAGAGGCTCTCAGACTGAGAAATAAAATTCTCTGGTCTGCCGAAATGAGGACTGACCTGTTTAGCCTCTATTCTAAGTATAAAGTTTGGAGTTTGTCCCTCCTGTAGGTTTCTCCCATCTCCAGACAAGATTTCTGGAGCTCAGCCAGAGTGACCATTGAGTTCTTCATCACTACTCTTAACAAGGTGATTCTCCTCTGACTGCTCATTTTTTCCAGGCAGCCAGGTCTGGGAGGGGTCCTAGTTGTTCCAAACTTCTTCCATTTAAGAAATATGGAGGCCACTGTGCTATTGGGAACCTTCAATACAGCAGAAATCCTTTTGTAGCCTTCCCCAGATGTGTGCCTCGACACAGTCTTGTCTCTGCAGGCACTTCCGTCCACCTCAAGGCCTGGTTTTTGCTCTGATATGCATTGCCAGCTGTGAGACCTTATATAGACAGGTGTGTGCCTTTCCAAATCATGTCCAATCAACTTAATTGACCACAAGTGGAGTCCAATCAAGGTGTAGAAACAGAAAGATGATCAAGAGGAATAGGAGACACCTAAAAAAAGTGTCATAGCAAAGGGTTTGAATACTTATGTCAATGTGATATTTCAGTTTTTCATTTCTAAAAAAAATTCCAAAACTTTAATTGAGAAGGCAAAAAATGTTTATTTTTATTTTGGTTGGCTGGTTACCATGGCACCCTGCTTAAAAGTGAGACTTAAAGCTCAGGTTGATCCTAAAGGTCACTGACTAACCCACTAATAAGGCTTATTGATACAGGATGAGTTAATATCCTGGGCGAGACTGATCTGGGATTATCACTGATAGGTTTAATTAAGATAACTATTACTCGATTATTTTCCACTCACTTTGTAACTGTTGTGATTATGTTTGTTCCTACAAGGAGATTAAAGCTTCCAGAGACAGTGAGTAGTGAAACACCGTGTCCTATCCACCAATCTGTCCTCAATACAGTCTGACTGTCAAATGAGTGTATGCTAATGTCATTGCCAAAATATTTATAAACTACATTTTGGTCCACAAATTTGTATGACTTAGTTGAGTTGAGCTGGTGAGCTGGTTATATACACTGAGGAGATAATGAGAGGCAGGTGTGTTGGCAGGTGGAGATGATATTAGAACAAGTATATTTAGCTGCAGCCACATCACTGAACGTGAAAGAAGCTGGTTAGAGTGAGACGTAGTTTGGACGCTGCAGATGACAATGGGTGTGGTTTGAAGCGGGTGTGGCTTGTAGGGTGCAAGGCTGCAGCTGGTCTCTTCTCTGTGGGAGTGTAAACAGGTGGGTGGTATTGGTGGGAAAGTCTGGGGACATCTGGTGGGCATATGGAGAAACAGGTCTGTAAAGTGTCTCAGACACACCAGGGGGAAGTGAGAAGTGTCTAATCGAATCTAACTATTCACGAAGAACGTGGCTTGGGAACGATGAGTTGATCTGTCTGTCCCTTGTCACCTGCTGTTCAAGTCGCAGCTCCATTCGTTTCTGTCTCACTGTCTGTGAAATCCCCATTAGTGAAAACCCTTTGCCATCAAGTTTTTCCCTCTCTTCAAGGTTTCTTCTTTATCCTTGAATCCGAGCTACTTCATCACAATGGACTGTGGCCTGTTGACTCGCTCTTCAAATTTTCCCTTGTGATGTGCATATTCATCTTCAACTGATTGGGGATCACGTTGTGATTTGTCACTGTTTACTGACTGTGACTTGCCATGATTCACTTCTTTCTTCAGAGACTCCATCAGTGATTTTGTTATTCCTCTTTGGTTGACTGATTTTCCAGAGAGTTTGTGAAAAGAAGATTTCACAGAAGCAGACTTCCGACCGGCGGTGTGGTCAGAAATGTTCTTTGTTGAGGTCTCAAAATGGCTGCGTTCAGAAAAACACATTCAGCTAAAAGTTGAAGAAAGTCGTGTTTGTCAGCAGGTGCATACGAAACTGCAAATGTGGTCAGAGTAAGGCAGATCATTTTCATGGTTTCTATAAAATAGTTAAAAAAAAAAAAAAACATGACTTTTAACTGGGCTATTTTCATTCTTTCTAAATATTCCCAGAGGGTGTGCAGCCTGCAGCTGAAAAAGAAGATTTGTACTCAGAGTGCCCATCACCATTAAATAAAGGTAAGAAAAACTGTTCACACGAGTTTGATCAAGATGATTATGCCTTTTTAATAGTGCCCCCATGTGTTAGAGGGAATTGTATGTGGTGTCTTCAGAGAAAACAGACTTTAAGCGAGTGTCGAAACAAACTAGACTGCATCCTTGTGTCCATGCAACTGCTGCCAGAACAAGTCACTGATGCCTAAAACAAATGAACTACTGACTGGCTGCAGCTGGTAAATTTCACTGAACAAAGGCAGCTTTAAACGGCTTGCAGATCCATATTATAGTATAGTTGACTCAGTAGTAGATATTTAGACACGTCTGCTCAGGTTGATACACAGCCAATAGAAAAAGAGGAAAGTGATGACAGGAGGCTTTAAGCTGCTGCTGTTGGACTCTACTCACATTCTCTGACAAAGAGAGGAACAGTAAACGCTGACTTCTGACGCCTGTTGTGTCTTCTCCTCTCATCAGGTGACTCAGACACAAAGCCAGATATGTCTGAGGACGACACAAAGCTGATGAAGGTGAGAGAAAAACAATTGTATCCTGATACTCCAGACAGATTTAAGGGCTTAACACACAGCAGGCAATGGAAAAGAAATATTCAAAGAATTCAACAGATAACTCCTGTAGCTGGGAACGTCTTCACCCCTTAGTACAGGTGGAGAAAGAGAAATGCATTGAGTCCCCTTTAGATCTTCAACACAATTTTTGCCCTTAAGTTGTCATCTTGAGTAATTTTAGAATTTGGACAAATTTCTGTCAGTTTGAGGTCATGATGCTTGATCGATCACCTCAATGATCAACGATCTGGCTTTCAAATGAACTGCTGGATTTTTGGCAGGTCAGAAATGTTGATCTTGTGTCTGCAGTTTGAGCTTTCCCAGGCTGACGGCATGGCTGCTGTCAAAGTATCTGTAAACTGCAGTGAGCTGATTTTAAAATTACTGCAGTTGTATTTTGTCCAAAGTTACAGTGTTCTTAGTATGAAAATCCCTTTTTTATGTTACTACTACTTATGTTACCACCACAGCTCAGCAAGGAAACTCTTTCCAGGGAAACACAAAAGAGGAATTTGGTATTAATTAGTCTGTAACTTAAAAATATCCACTTGATTTGTGGATCTTTTCATACTGCCGGGTTTGAAATGTTTGTGACCTCAACGAATAGATTTTAGCTTTTACTATTCACCTTTACGTTATGTGGACTACAGTTACATAGTTTTAGCTAGAAACATCCTCTTCAGATGTTCCTGAGCGCTAAATGCTACCTCTTTATGACTTTTGTGCTTGAATTAAATTTATTAAATTTAAATTAAACTTTTTTAGTTTTAGCTATTACCTGTCTTTTTTACTTTTTAAGATGTTGAAATTCAAGTCTGTTGCATTTTTTCTGGTTTTATATCATAATAGCCTTTCCCTACAGACGAATCTGCTGTGCTTCAAACCACTCAGACTTAATCTGTAAATAATTACAATGGCACCTTTAGAAATATATCACAGTGTCAGTCCACTCAGGCTCCACTTTCTCTCTGATGTGTACGCTGTGCTTCAGTGCAGTATGGACTGTGCAAGAATATTTGTTTGCTTCACTGAACTCAAGTTGGTTATTTATTGTAAAACAACTGATGTTGTTCTTCTGTGAATCACAGCCCCTATCAAGCTTCACACCTGAGCTGCAACCTGAATCTGCAAAAATCTCATACAGGTAATCAAAATCACTTTTACCTCCTTTCTGCACAGTTTTCCTCTTTTGAGCCACAGCTATTTCCTAATGTGCTCTCTGCAGTTTTGATGGTCTCATGGATGGCTCTTGTCCTCCTCTCTGGGTCCTTCCTATTTTTGAGAAATCCAGTAAAACACATAGAGAAATGAGTCCTTTACTCTGAACCGTCATATGAAGCAACATCAGTGTCTTATGACAACAGCACAGCTGGATCAGCTATCAGTTGGCCTTAACAGCTCTGTTGCATCTTTTGATGGTTTGGACTTCGTACATGCACAGTCCTGTAATAATAAAGAGACCCTGAACTGACCAGTTTGTTGCTTACACATGTTGTTCTTCGGTACAGTCCCCAAAAAAAACATGTAGTACACTCTCAGTCGCACCCCAAATGACAGACACACAGATTGCTGGTAAAGAGACAGGCAGCGATGATAAAAACTTTGACAGTCAGACACGTAAACTGGCTGGTGTCTTTAGTCACCAACATGCAACACAGACCGCCTTATAAGACATGTACGTGTGGGAGACACAGAGAATGTATAAAAATAACTCAGTTATTAATAGCCTATTTGAGACATGAATGCTCATACCAAACTCTGTTGTAGTTCCCCTTTCCATATTGTGAATAAGAAATATTTATCATTTTAATTATGAGAATGACTGACAGCTTCTTTGTTACACACTCGACCTAACTTATTGTATTATGTTGTGTGCAGAATGGAGTCAGTGAAACTTTTTAGCTAGTTAGCTAGAGAAAAACGTCCCTATAAAGAGGAAAGTTGTTACTGTTCATGTGTGTGGCACCATAGCCCACAGTCAGATATAAGTACATTTGAATCAGTTACTGAACTGAACTGAGCAAAAGAATCTTTTGAACTTCGGTCAGATATTTTCAGAATAAAAGCTCTAAATTAGCTTGAAATAAAGCATTTGCTACAAATGAACTTTCTCATGCTTTTATTTTGTAGGCAAAATCACCAAAGAGGAAGTGATTCTGTTCAGTAGACTGCGGTGCAGCCACGGCCTGATTCATGAATGCATGTGTCTGTCATCCACTCTGAACATGGATAAAAGTACAACAAGCATTCTTCATGATTCTCTATTTGGACATAAAAGCTAAATGTGGGACCGTCAGTCTGATGTCAAAGAAATCTGGCAGGCCAGATATTATTGCTGGAGGGGCCAGTTTTGGCCCAGGGGCTGCCTGTTGCCGACCACTGCTCTAACTTTATGTGTAGATGTAACGGGTTCATTGTGGTCATTCAGTCCTCTGTGTCCTAAAGGTTCAGGTTTCCTGGACCAGGTGGGTTCCAGTGTACTACAACTGGACTGGTGTTTGTTCTGACTCAGGAGGCAGACCTGCACTACAGGACTGTCCAATGGGATGACAGTCTCCTCCAATCAGCTGGCAAGATTCCTGCAGGGCCACTGTTCAAACTCCAGTGTCCTGAGGATGCTGTCTGTCAGCTCCACCTACCACACTGTGAAACAAAGGATGGTGAGCAAATTATTGTACTTTGTTAGAGCAATGATGAAACTCTAAAGTCAAGTATCCCCTGTAGGCTGCAGAGTCCCAGTCTCAACAAATATCTGTGCCAACACCCACATATGTCTAGCAACTGCCACAGCTCCCATTAAAAGCATGATGAGGTTTATCAGAGCTCACTGTGGTACACTTGGTTAGTTTTATTTAATTTGCACAGAGTTAATTAAGCATCAACCAGACAATATTACAGTAAAAATGGCAATACAACACATTAAGGAACTGTGAGGAGTTAAGTAATTAGTAGAACAGTGTAATTAAAATATTTAATATTCATGTTGATAGTGTCAGATACGTGATATCAATCTGACTGTCCCTGTTAAGAAGAATGCAATTTTGATATTGAGTAGTAACCTTTTTTTTTTTTCTTTAAATCAAACCACCTGTTCAACAAGCAACAAACAGAAAAGAGATATTTTGTCTGCTGTCTCCCATTGTGTTTTGCACAGCAACATTGCACTGATTAAGCTAATAACAAATTGTTATAGCCTTGCAATAATAGAGAATTATTACACCCCCAGAAGTTTTGTATGTTTGTACTTTGGCACACTATAGTAAAGTATTATTTACTGTCAGAAAGAAATTACATTTTAATGCAGTAGTGTCTATGTTAAATAGCATATTTAAATATTCAGTCCATTTCATGGCACACAGGTTTAGAGTTGCGGTGGTAAAAGAGCAAACTGAGTAGTCTTTCCTCTTTTCCTTAGAGCACTTCATGGCAATCTGCCCATCAAACTGTTTCAGGATAGTGCAAGAGGAGAGATCAGGCGGTCACTAAAATCATCAGGATTTATCATCTCGGGATCCTGAATATATTAAAAACAATTATTGTTTATTCTTTTTCATTTAATGTACCTTGTTTGTATTTTTTCCTTCCTCCTCGATTGGAATAGCCAGATCCCCCAGGTACAAAATGTATCTGTTCTGAAGCTCACCTGACAGACCAAAAGCAGTTTGACGTGCAGTACCTATTAATTTTGACCTTCCAAAAAACATGGTGGTTGTATTATATTTTATACCGTGTAAACCATCTTTTTAAAGGAGAATTTAAAAATGTAAATGACAGTTGTCAGGGTATAAAACCAATGATCTGTTGATCTTTGTAAATCAAGACTCAGCAGTCTAAGAATGGAATAGCTGTCAGTGCTGAAAAAAAAAATTGTTTAAATCAAAAACTGAATTGAATCATGACCTTAAAATCGAAAGTCAAATCGAATCATGGATTCCGAGAATCGTGACACCCCTACTAGATATAGAATGAAATGATCACTACCATTGTAATGAGGCTGTCATCAGTAAAACAAATGTTGAATGTCTCTGTGTTTACACAGCTAAAGACCATCTGTGTGTCGTCCACATCAGTGACGATGGAATGAGTATCATCAAACCGCTGGAGGTCACAGACACTCATGTGATTATCAAAGTCCCTCATCTCTCTGCCTTTGGTGTAGTCCGGTCTTTGGAAGTTCTGTGGAAATTTTTGGAGACTCCGGATCCAGTTGATGGCCATGTTTTTCTGTACCTCCGACCAATAAACCCACACACACAGATGCAATACATCAATGTGCATCTCGTGTCAAGCAACGTCCCTCTGGAAGAGGTAAAGACTTATGAAATGTTACAGCTTCACTTTCCTCCAAACTCTGTGATACATATTCAAAGATCAGTTACTCACCTGATAAAATAATAATTTTATTAATGAAGCTAAACAAAATCCAGGTGATTTAACAAAGATATACAAGAATTACATTACAAGGACTGTCAGAGAAGGAATGCAGTGGTGGTGGGTTTATCTTTTTCCTCTGACACCAGCGGACAGAGCCAGCCGACCCAAGAAGGCAGGAGTACAAATGAATGATAAAATTTGTGATGATATAAAACCAGCCTGCTGATTATCAGTTGAGCTCTACTGAGGATAAACTGTCTAATTAAAATGTCCCCACGTCTCTTTAAGGTGACCATAAGACAGTCAGGTTATGTGAACATTCCGGTACCTTCCAAATGCAAATTCATTGAAGATCGAAATTACAGTGTTCAGTGTCTGCCGACGGCCTATAAAATACAGCCAAAGGTGAGTATTTCAAATAAAAGGTTTTTACCTGCTGAAACAATTCATAAAACGTGTTTTAGTTTACTTTGGATACTATTGAGATACTGACACTGGTCCTACTGGTTTTCAGAAGTCAGAGTTTGACCTGGATTTTGGACCAAATTACCACCCAACGTTTGAGATCCGCCTGTCTGCAAGCACACAGCAAGTGACTATAATGGTCCAAGATGAAAACAATACAGAAGTCTGGAAGCAAGATGTTGACATTACTGGTAAAGTCTTCATGTACCTGCAGCATCAGTCCACCTGGTAGTACAATAGAAAAGAAGAGAATAGTGATACTAATTGCTTGATCCATGGTGCCTTTATTCTTGTTCAGTCCACTGTATAACCAGTTTTAATAGACCATGGCCAGTGTGTATAAAACTAATAAGAAATGGTTGTAAACTTTGACCTGTGAGTCAAAAAAATCTAAATGCACATACTGTGTTCGATGAATCACAGGTGGGATGGTTGGTAACCTCATTTTTCAGATCACCAACATTCACCATTAGTCATTACTGATTAGAGTATAAATATACATACATATTTGTGTGTGTGTGTACTGTATACAGTATTATGTATGCATACAGTACATTTTTATTGAACACATGCTTTTCCTGCTCAATTTATAGGTCTTGGTCCAGCAAGGATTCCAGGTTTCTGACATGGGCTCTGAGTGTCCCACCAGAAAAGAAGTTGCAGCCTGTTTGGACAGTGTCTGAACCTGTTTTACGTAGGCTGCTGGATAAACCGGGGCAGACAGCGCTGGAGTGGTGATTGTTACAGTTCTAAGAAAAGGATCACAAGCAGGTTCAGCTCTGATTGTTCCTGTCTGTGAGGGGGATTCATGCCTTCAACAGAGCTGAACTTAACATGAAGTGTGTATCACGGTATTTGTTTCGCACAGACACATCTTTAATTCTTACCTTTTAAACTTTTTCTCTAATTTTTTAAGAATGTTTGGTAAAAACCTTAAAGCACACCAAGCATGAATCAGGTTTACCTGTACTGTACTGGTACACATGACAAATTCAATATAATGTGTATTTCCACAGCACAAATTACATCAGCTCAACAATAGACTCGTGTCACAGAAGAGGTTTAATTTGGAGGTGGACCTCCAACCTGCCAAATTCATTCCTGTGCCTCTCAAAAATCTTCTGTACATCTCTGTTTGAGTTCTACATCAACACCATATTCTTGAGATTTAACTTTTTTGTATGTAGGCAGGAATTTGTTTCCTGTATTGTACATTATTTGTGCTGTCTTAAAATCACACCAGATCCATCCTTTAAATCGTGTGTCTCTAAAAACAGCATGTTAATGTAGCACTGAACGATACAGTGTAAAGCACTTAATGATTCAGAATGTGCCTTGTTTTTTTGCAGAACTGCAATGCACCTTGCCAACTTTACTCACACAAATATGAGGTCTCCTGCAGATTTTGTGGCTCAATATCACACCCAAAAATGTAATTTAATTAACTTTCATATCCTATACAGTATACGATATTAAACTTGTCTACTTATTACTTAATACACATGTATCTTTCACAATTTCTTAACAGCATAAGCTTGGTTTTGTTCGAATTAAAAGATCATTTGTGTCAAACCGTTTTGATTGACTCATCAGTCGTAACCATCGCTGAAAGCTGCTGCAAGTTCTGCCCATAACAAAAAATATTAGTGTCGTCCACATATAAAACAAATTTCAGTACCATTGATATCACAGATAGTCAGGTGCACAGTTAAACAATTTTTTTTGTAATTGTACCTCCGCACACCACCACAATGGATTTGAAACAAATCCATTAAGATGTGATAGAAGTGTCGACCTTTAGCTTTAATTCAAGGATTTTAACAAAAAATCATTAACTTTGGGATTATAGCAATTTTATACATAGCCCCTCCATTTTCAGAGGCTCAAAAGAAAGGAACAAGGAAAGGACAACTGACTGACAATCAGTTTCATGGCAAGGTGTGGCCTCTTCCCTTGTTTTTTCATAACAAATTAAGCAGTTGAAAGGAGTCGAGTCTGGAGTTGATTCCAAGTGTTGAATGTGCATTTGATAGTTCTTCATGGGAATTGTCAAAATCTGATCCAAAGAAAGAAACTTTAGGAGGGGCAAAATTAACAATTCGGTATGTTCTCTAAGAGAAGGAACACACTAGCACGCTAAGCAACACCAAGAGACCATGGAAGACAACCAAAGTATATTATCACAGAATTCTTTCCTTGGTGAAGAAAAACCCTTAACAACATCCAGCCTGGTCAAGAGCATTGTCAAGGAAGTAGATGTATCATTGTCTACAATCAAGAGTCATCATGAATGTACTGTAAATAAAGAGAATTCACCACAAAGTGCAAACCACTAGTAACACTCAAGAAAAAGAAAGGCCAGTTTGGATTTGGCCATTAAAACATCTTAAAAAGCCTACTCATTTCTGGAACAAGATTCTTTGGACAGATTAAACCAAGATTAAGTTCTGTCTGAATGATGGTAAGAGAGAAGTATGGAGAATGAAAGGAATGGCTCATGATCCAACGCATACCACATCATCTGTCAAACATGGTGGAGGCAGTCTAATGGGATGGGCATGTATTACTGCCAATGGAACTGGGTCATTGGTGTTTATTGATGATGTGGTTGCTGTAAGAAATAGCAGGATGAATTCTTAAGTTTATAGGGCTATTCTATCTGTTCAGATTCAGCCAAATACTGCACAACTGATAGGACCAAGGACAAAATTTTTTCTGTTAAATGGAGGAATGGGAAATACTCTTGTCTGTAACCAATTAAACATGTCTTCCAAAAAGGCATTTGAATGCATAGAATTAAAAATGTAGTCACTGGGTTTTGAGCTGTGTCCTTCAACACCAGCAAGGAGGGCCAAGGTGAGAGAGCAACAAGATTATGTACCAAACAGACAAACTCCCTGGGTAATGCTTTCCTGACCCAATCTATTTGTCACAGGTGTAAGTAATAGCATTAATGAAGGCTGTATTCCATTTAGATGAGCTACGTTCAGGGTCCTGGTAGTGGAAAGGCTTCCTTAATTGAGCAGAGACATTGTTAATGTCAGTGGTTGCACCTGGAAAAAAAGGCTCTATGCCAACAACGGTCTTGATTATCAGGACTATGTTTTTTTTTTTTTTGCATTCATTTTCCTCCCTTCCTTCTCTTCTGGTAGGAGGAGAGGGAGAAGAGGAAAGACACACAGGACGAGCACCCTGAGTAATGTGTGATATGTCGCCACCTATGGGGCATTTAATATCTCTACAGTGACTTGGGGAAGTATACTGCCACTTAATTAATTTACATTAATATGTCAGTGATTTTTTTTTTAATTTCATGGTTAGAAAGGCTTTGAACATACCTTGTAGTAAGAAATACGTTTAACGGACTCCGTGTGCTCCGTCCATTAGGGAAACTCATCACAGGACTGAAAACATTAACATGTATAAGCCGTGTGTGTGATCACACAAACATTTCTTGTAATAATTCATGAACAACCGTTAAACGTTTGTGATTATCTTTGTTTTTAGATTTGTTACCGTTATACAGCCGCGCCTTTAAGACGAAGCCACGTGACCTCGTCGGCGAGACGTCAGACCCGGAAGAGAAGCGCCTATCGTTGCAATGTTTTCATGGATGTTCTGTTTTCAGTAGAAATGGATATTTTTAGCTGGTACAATTACGCCAGCTGGACTATGAAATGGACCATATGTCCTCAGCGGGAGAAGAAGCAATCCAATTTCCTTTCGTATACAGGAATCTACAGTAACTGCCACTCAGGCTAAGTTAATTTGTAGTAAGAATAAGTAGGTTGACTCTTTCTTGTAAAGTGGAGTCCCCGCCATAATCTTGTGGATGTTTTGGAGTCATGCTTCACTGATGATTTTTGCAGTTTCGTAATACAAGACGGGCACATGTGTAGCAATTCATCTCCTGGACTGAGCTAACAGTCGTTTGACCTGATAACCATGATGGCCTTTGGAGCAAGGGCAGTTCTTCTCAACCTGAGATACACTTTCGGTAAAGCAAGCTCCTTTGCCAGAGTCAGACTTACCCAGAGCTCCGGGACATGTTTTGTTAAAAGAGGGAGGATTTTAACCCAGATACCCAAGGTTACACTGCTATGTTGGGGTGCAGTGAATGCAAGTTCATGTGCAGTTAGGTGCCAGGAAGCCACTCTTCCATCCCTGAATGCTGACAGAAAGTCTTTAGCCAAGGTCCAAGTGCACAAAGTTATATTTTTCCTTCGCCTCAGCCTCCGTGCATTAGTTCTATTCCTCAAATTTGGCCCCCTTCTCCTTCTCTCCCCCTTGGCTCTGATGTCCACACGCTGGGCATCTCGCTGGCTGGACGCTCTGCTGTGGGTGACTGAGAATTCTGGTCCGGCTTTTATCAAGCTGGGGCAGTGGGCCAGCACCAGACGTGACATCTTCTCTCAAGAGTTTTGTGAACGCTTCTCCAGACTCCATGTCAAGGTACGCCCCCACTCCTGGGCCCACACCAAGCAGTGTCTCCGGAGGGCCTTTGGGGAAGGCTGGAGGAAGGTTTTAGTCTTTGAGAGCAAAGAGCCGGTGGGTTCGGGATGTGTGGCCCAGGTGTACAGAGGATGGGCCAAGGCAGACCAGGTGGAGGACCCAGACTTCCAATTGCTGGTGGAGGAAATGGAGAGAGAAGACTTGCTAGAAGCCTGGGAGATCCCTGGTTTTAGAGGAATGGTCAGGTCTCTGTGGCAGCTCTGGAGGGGGAGTGGTGAGGAGGAGGGCTATGAAGAGAGAAGCTACCCAGCTGGTCAGCATGAGGAGTGCAGCGCAGAGAAGGAGCGTCTGATACCTGTGGCTATCAAGGTCAGTCTGACAGTAGCAAGATAGCCTGTTTAATCCCTCCAAATCTCACATTGCCTCCATGTTAAGTAGAGCACGCTGTAGTGTATTTTTTCACATCCTGCAGTAGATGTTTATAAATTGTGTCTGGTGCATTTAAGGTGGTTCATCCAGGCATCAGGAGGCAGGTGGAGATAGACCTGTTGCTGATGAAAGCAGGCAGTTGGCTTCTGCACTGCCTCCCTGGACTCAAATGGCTGAGTCTGTATGAGATAGTGGAGGAGTTTGAGAAGCTCATGACCAAACAGGTGGGATTATTATTATTATTATTTTCTGTAGCACAAGTTTCTTGTGTTTACCTTAAATGATATACATGTATATATATATTTTTTTTCTTTTAATTATTTTTATGTATTTTTATTTTTTATGTCTTGATAAATGTCAGTCTGGAATCATCTGAAAAGAAAAAAACATATTACATTGACAGCATGAACAGTCTAATCCCGTCGCTGATCTAACTTTTATTGCAGATTGATCTCCGCTTTGAGGCCAGGAACATCGAGCATTTCCGGGATAATTTCCGTGATGTGGATTATGTCAAGTTCCCAACTCCCTTACGACCATTTATCACCAGGACAATTTTAGTGGAAACTTTTGAAGTGAGCACAGAAGCATTTAAAATCTATGAAAAATGTTGGTGATAAACTACACTGTAAATGTAACGTGTTATCAAGATACACATCAGAATGACAAATGCTTACTTCAATAACTATTGAACTACTGTTTTGTTTGGCAAACTCAACCTATCTGGCACAGTGCCTGGGATTCCTAGGAAATATCAATTGTTCTGGTTGAAATAATAATATTATTATTATAATGTATTATCATAAATAAGGCCAACATTCTCCAATTTATATTCAGCCCTTTTTTTCAGGAGAGCGAGCCTATTTCTAACTACCTGAGCTCCGAGATTCCTCAGGGGGTGAAGCAGAGAATAGCCAGGATGGGTGTAGACACCTTGCTGAAAATGGTGAGATACATAATCCACTGGCCACTTTTGGCATTTGTTCATGTTAATGTTCTGTTTGTGAAATAATACTGTGATTGTTTCTACACTTCTGAAGACATTTATCTATTTACCTGAATGTTATCACATGATTAGAAGTACTATTTCCTTACTTATCCATCTGTATTCCAGGTCTTTGTGGACAACTTCGTCCACGGGGACCTCCATCCTGGGAACATTCTGGTCCAGTGTCGGGGGCCTCTTGCTGATTCCAGGGACAGTACTGGTATCACAGGGGAGCCCCAGGGTAAGACCACCCTCACTGACTTGTGGGATACGGTGGTTGTCAGTGTTAGACCAGACCCATGTCCTCTCCAGTTGGTGTTGCTGGACGCCGGCATCGTAGCAAAGCTCAGTGACCATGACCTTGCTAACTTCAAGGCTGTCTTCACAGCTGTGGTGCTGCGGCAGGTAATGAGAGAACGGCCACACAGTAGATTAAGAGTTTGTGCTGGTACTATGGTTCAGTGAATAGAAAGACAGGTCAGATTTCACTAGTCTACGTACACTGGTTTTTGATCTGGACCTGGTCCAGTGTGGTCTAGGTGTGAAAAAAAACTGGCAAATCTTTCTTTTTTTGCATTTTCACAAATAGAATAAAGGTTTCACAAATCTGAGACTATGTTTTTAAGAGTCTCTCTGGCTTCTCTGCAGTAATCTAGTCCAGATTTGACCAGTCTAAGTTTTGTGGTTTTTGAAAGAGACCTGGTCCAAAACAATCTCACTTCATAGGAATGTAGCAGAGCATATTTTACAGCTTGTTTACACATTTGTAAATTTCCCACTTTTCCATAGCAAATCCAATCTTTAAGTCTTCAAAATGCCTCTCAGATAGAAAATGTATATGTATAGAACAAGTAAGGAATGGAATCTGAAATCTGAGCAAACGCTCTAGTTTGGACTAACTGTACTTGCCACTGTGTCTTTGATTTCCTTTCTTCAGGGTGAGCGAGTAGCAGAGTTGATTTTGCATCATGCCCGAGCCAATGAGTGCCAGGACGTGCCACAGTTTAAGAAGGAGATGGCCCAGTTGGTGGACCATGCCCTCAGTAATACCCTCTCTCTGGGAAAGGTATTAAACCAAGATTTGTGCTTTCTTTTTGTGTCTGGTTTGTGTTTCTGATGCAGGGCCACATGAGGATGGCTGCCATCATGGTCATGATTGTTATGTTACTATTTGCAGCTGTAGAGGACATTAGAAAAGAAATCGTCTTTTGCCATCCTTCTGGTTGTTCTTACAATAATACAGCATTGTTTGATATTCATTTCCTTCAGTTTCATTCTTGTATTGTGGTCGTGGTTCATGTGTTCTCTATTATGATTTAATATTGCTGTCTTCCTTTATTATTGCAGTTTACTGGTTTCCTGTCATCACTGTCCTTGTGCAGATAGAAAACTGAAGTGTAAATTTAGACAAATTTGATTCAGTACTACTCATCCTCATATATTTATATGTTTATATTGTTTTCCAAAGACCCAACCATTTTTTTTAGTTTATATAGGCTATAGATGGTTTAAAAAATCAACATAACGCTGATAGATTTCTCTCTCCCAATATCCACTTTGGCAAATAACCATCCATCATTTATTGCAGGTATTTGTGTATTCAAAATGTCTAATTGGCCGGTGACAGTGGCTAGTGACTGTAGGAAATATTGATCACTAATTACTATTGATGTGTTTTGTTGAATGCTATTTTGTTGTGTTTATAGATCCAAGTGGCCGACTTGCTCTCCAGAGTCTTTGGTCTGCTCATCAAACACAAGGTAAAATATCTGCAGGTTATATTCATTGTGTGTCGTTTTTCTCAAATAAAATAGCCTGAAAAGTGATTTGTGTGCAGTCAAATACCAAGTTCTGGGTTTTGCTTGTTACGATAAGCATGATTTGTCATTAAGGTTTAGCTTTAAGAAGTGGTCAAGAGAAATGGTGTAGGTTGCTAGGATACTGCTTTGTGGAGGTCACTGGTTTATGCTTTAAAGAACAACAGTGACCACAAGAAAGTCAAGTCTCTTTTCTCTATTACCTGAGAAGTTTACCTAAGTATTTGAAATGTTGTAGTGAAAGGTCTTTGAATCTGCCTTATGCAGGAAACAGTGTACTGATTGTTTGTAAACTCAGTTTGTCATTAGAGATATTCGGTATATGTATGAACAAGTCTGTAAGTCTTAGTCTTCAGGCTGAACTGACTATAGTGCACTATTATTGTCAGTGACTGAATCCGCTGCTTTTTGTAGTGGAGTTCCCCTAACGGGTGACCAGAACACATTTGTCAGCTCAGTTGTGATATAAAGTATGTCACTTCCTGGTTAAAAGAATAAAAGCTCATTGACAGACCATGATGTGATACTTCTGTTGCAAATAGGTGGTTGCTGATGTATTAACCTTATAAACACCGTTCGTATAGTCCTACTTTAGCACTAAACTTTACCGTTTTAACCATTAACAGACTTGAACTTAAGGAGTACTGAATGTCTTGGCTGCATGAACAATGATGCTTCCGCTTACTGATGTTGCTACTGATTGTTTTTTCTAGGTGAAGCTGGAGAGTAATTTTGCCTCAATTGTGTTTGCCATCATGGTGCTGGAGGGTCTGGGCAGGTCACTCGATCCGAACTTGGACATCTTGGATTTGGCCAAACCCCTGCTGCTAAAGAACTATGCCTCACTGCTCTGAGACATTCTCACAAACACGCATGACAGATCAAGCACACTATCTGTGCTTGATCAGCTGTGTTGTGCACTTGTAGGTGCACACACACGTAGTAAATCCTATACTGTATTGTACATCAATAGATACAGTAAATGTGTATATCCTCCTAATGCCATGACGATGGGTTGTCTTCAAGGTTACAATGCAAGATTCCACTGTGGATCACAAGATCACAGTCTCATCACTACATTTCAGCAATGTTGATGCCATAAATACCTCAGTGAGTTTTACATTGGTGGGTATTTCCACATTCATCACTGTTACTTTTTGACTTGAATTTTGTCATCTTCTGTCTGGTTGAAGTATGAACATTTCACCCACTGAAATGAACTTCAAGGTACCTCTATCAGAGCCTAATGAATGACAGCGTGTACGCTTTACATGAGGCACCACTTGTAGTTTATTGAGTGCTAATGGATGAGTCAGACACAACGGCAGACACACAGATTTCATCAGAGACCATTTGTAGTGATTTAAGATGTAAAACAAAATACTGCAAAACCCCTAGTTGATACTTAAAAGCATATTTTTACTTTTTAATGACTAATATTGATCTCAGGATGTCTATCACTCCATCTTTTATTGCATCTTAGATAATGTCTAATGAGCCATATTTGCTTTAGTGTGAATCACAATGTACTGTAACATTTGTTCTTACACACCACATTGACAGTGAAGTCTTGTGAAGCTAAATGTACTCACGACTGACCCATGTCTAATAACTTTCCATCAAAATAGTGGGAACACTTGAATGATACATATCAATAAAAAAGGGACTCAATGCTAATTGAAGGTTTTCTTTCCTTTGCTGCTTCTAGTGACCAGTTGTAAATTTTCTAACCCTTTTAGTGAGGTCGACTGACGCAACTTCAAGGCAGAAAATTTACTACATCAAGGGAACGGGATCCATTAATTTACAATTTTATTAAATCTGTCAATGAAAAACACAGACAAGAGACGCGAATCTGTCAATGTCATCAGGAAGAACAGTCAGCATGGCTGAAAGAGTGAGATCAGGAGGTTTTGGTGCAAAAAAACTCATCACATACCCTTTATTGCAAAACTGTTGATTTTTTTTTCATCACCATCAGAGCCCAGACAGAGCAGCACTGTTCAAGTAAGGAGGGAGGGGAGAGGTGACAACTGTGTAAAAAAATCTTTTCAATAATAATAATAATAATTATAATTGATAATAATAATAGTAATAATGACAAAAGAAATAAAAACATCTCTAATAGACAAACACAATCACCTCAGTATAAGACGAGATTCTGTCACAGTCACAACAACCAGAGAAAAGTTGTTTTCTTTTTTTTTTCCTCTTTTTTTAATGAATTAAATAGTTTTTAAAAATATCTCACCATTTACTTATACTCATCTTTTTTTTCATTTATTGCGAAAAATAGGCAACTGGACTAATCGTGATGATGCGAGTTTTTGTGTGTCTGTGTGTGTGACAGAGAAACAGAGATTAAGTGGAGAGATATAGTGGAACGTCTTGGAGCGTTGGCACTGAGAGCAGCAGCAGTGTGTGGCGATGCAGTACTCTCATTCAGCCACTGGGTGGCACGGTTCAGTCTGAACATTCCTCCAGGACCAGCTATGGCGGCCGTTACCTCCCCCCCCCCCTCACTGTACCAGAGGAAGTCAAGTTCTGCCAACAACAGCCTCTGTGTTTTTGGAATGATGCTTGTGTGTTGAAACTTTGTCCACGGTCGCTTATCGGCGTTGCCAGATCTCAGTTCTATGTACAAAGGTTTCAAATCCCTGAAGGACATCTACAAAGACAAGTGCAACCTCCATGTGACCATCCCCTTTCTGGAGAAGCTCAGGGATCAAAGGGTCCCTCTAAAGGGGAAAAAAGGGGGAATAGTACCAATCAAATCAGGTAAACGTGCCACAGCAGGACTCAACAGAATTGTTCTGGGGACTAAAAGTCAGGAATGATGGCAGAGGACCAAGATTTAGGAATGTCAAAATCTGAAGGGGCAAGGGGTTGTAACACAGTGACCTTCCTCAGAGGGGCACCAAAATATCCTAACTTAATTCTGTCTAACAGATTGTCCAAAAGAGGGGATGAAACAGGAAAAAAAAACAGCGAAATGCACAAATAAAATAATGCATCCATCGTCCATTTGTCATATCCGTTCATGCTGATCCATCAGTCTCTCCATGCATTTTAAAAATAGTCTTTAAAGACCAAGCAGTCCTCCTCCATATTAAATGGATTATATTTTTGTTTTTGTTTTTTTTTTTTGCTCATCCCGGACATCTATCTGTCTCTGTCAGAGTGGCAACTGTCAGTGTGGTGCCCCCTGGAGGACTGGCTGCCCTCCAGTTCTCTGTGGTGGCCCCCAGCAGGAGCATGCAGCTCATTTAAGGGGGGGAGGAAGTGGGGAACCAAACAGGTAAAGAGAAGTTTTTGGGACTGGATTCTTGGAAGAAATGAGGGTGTAAACGTTTAGTCCAATGTGGGTGCTTCTTCCACAGCAGGGTGAGGGAGGGAAGGCGGGGCTACTGGTCTAGAAAGAGAGGAAAAAAGGGTCTGTGTAGGCAGATCTTGTGCACAGGCACATACGCTCATTCTCTCACACAATAACACACACACACACACACACACACACACACACATTTGTCTGTCTTTGAGGCCCTGGCTATGTAAAAGGTCATGGAAGATGGAGCTCTGGGCTGTCTGCGCTGCAGCTGGGTTTCTCGTTGACTTTTTCTTTCACGTCACTGAAAAGATCAGCAGCTGTCAGTGGCTCCAGACTGGATCCAAACAAGTTAAACTGAAAATTTGGAGGAGATAGGTGGGTAGATGAAGAGGACTGGCTGACATCTTGACGGCAGAAGAGAAGAAGACAGCACATGTCTTTTGGACAGAGCCTGACTTCTCCCTCTTACGGTGTGAGCAGCATCCATCCTCAAATGATCTGATTCTTTTTTCGGGAGATGTTTAGGAAGACACAGCTACTACGTCAATTTATCTCCATAAGCTTGTCTTTACATTCCTTTTGGGAAGAGATGGAGGGAGCTGTGTAGGAGTTACACCTATAGTCAGATAAGCATGTAAGGGTGCATGTGTGAGATAGGGCAGGAAAGATGAAGTCTTTCTCATCTACTCTGACTGTTCCAGCTTCTCTCCGTACTGTTTTTCCACAGGCTGCCACCAGGGGGTGATGTGTGGGCTAACTGTTGGGGGACAAGGGGAGGAGGATGTCTGATCAGAGTTTGTGGCTACGAGTTGAGCCAGGGGTGGTTGAGGCATTCGCCGGCCGAGGCTCTCTTCTCTGGCACCATCTCCAGCATTGGCAGAAGGAAGTGAGTGAAGTGTCCGGCGTCTTCGTGCGACCAGCCGTACTTCTCCACCAGCACGTCAAACAGGGACCACGGCTTGAGCTTAGTGATGTGCCGCAGCTCACCTGCAGAAGGCGAAAGGGAGCAGAATCAATAAGGGCACAGGAGGATGTGGGGAGAAAAGAAAATACTTAAAGGGTTAGTTCACCCAGATTTCAAAAAACATATTTTCTTCCATAAAGGATAAGGCTGGTGATATTCTATATATTTCCTCATTGTCAACAAATCCCAAGAGAAACAAAGTATTATCTGTAGCTTGTATGTTAGCTATAGTTTACTCCTCTGAGCCATAGAGCTCCACTGTTGTCCATAAGCTATTGAAAACTCATCAGTGAGCCACACCGTTACACAGGATGAACATCGACACTGTCAGTCCCACATACACTGCTCCTTTAAATATTCAGGAGAGCAATAAATGTATATCAATCAGCAGCTTAATATAGTCCCCAACACAATGCACTATTTGACACATTTGACATTTGACAAAAGCTACAATTTGTTTTTAGAAATTATTTAGCATTTAAAGAAAAAATAATCTATATATGTGTGAAACATTTTTGCATTAAGTCAGTAGAAACCAAAGGGCTTGAGTGCCACATACAGGGTAGGGATGTAAAGGAATGTTGTGAGACAGACTTATACATTTTTGGTCTTTTCAAGGGATTTGTTAACATTAAGTAAAAATACAGAATAATAACAACAGGCTTACACTCAAAATCTAATGGTATCTAGCCATGCACACAGTTTTTTTGTTTTTTTGTTTGCTGAGGCCCTAAGATATTCATCTCTTAGATTTCTGCCTCCACCCAAGTGCAATAAAGGTTAAATAAACTTAATTTAATTTTCCCACAGTTTTGTAAAATTCCATTTAGAAAATTTGTCAGCTTCAAGTGTCCTTGTTATCTTGCCAAGGTCCTTGTTATCAAAGCACGCGGTCAACAGTTTAAACAGGGACTCTTTGTTTGGTAAGTAGTTGTACTGTTGAAAATTCCCTTCACTTCTATTTTGTTAGGGGGTGGTGACAGAAGTCTTAGAGGCAAATTTCTCAAAATCTGGCCAAAAATGTCTGCATGGCTGGATCCCATTAGAGGTAAGTGAGAAAATATGTTCTTTGTCATTTGGATGAACTGACATGCCGTTATTCTGCAGACTCCAACCAATCACTACAGCAACTGATTCCACTAATTAGTTCACCTCTTTCTGCTCAAAGTTGTGCTAATCAGTGAGGAGCTGTAATGGTGGAGTGAAAACCTGCAGAGTCTTGGCTGAAAACCACAGAAACAAAAGGACAAGATATGGATAGAAAGAGGCAGAGAAGTGGCACGGTAATAGAAACAGACAAGGAGAGGAAGGTGTTCATTATTAAAGAGTGGAGGGAAAATGATTGGCTGGGGGTATAAGACTGACGGAGAAGAAAAAAAAGTATGAGAGAATGATTAATGGTGGGAGTGATCAAGACCAAAGGTCCACTTCAAATCATGGCTGCCATGGTAACCTCTCCTTCCTATGCACTGATTGGAGAGCAGAGCACAATATGGGGGAAAAGAAACCATTTATCAAGACTTCCCCTATACTGCATTGTACAAGAGACTGATTAGGAAAGGTGACTTCTGACAGCAGCATAAACCTTTACAGCGGAGGCTTTGCTTGTTACAAATTGATGCCTGTTTATGATCTTTCTATCTGCATTCTTATAAAAGTATGTTTGAGTATGTATGAACATGTTTCAATTGTTTTGTTTCCAATCAGTGTACCAACTTTTCCCTCCCGAAAGTTCAATAAAAATGAGGGTGCACAAAGGAAAAAAAAGGTAACAAGGCCGCTCGATTGCACCACACGGCTAAAGGCAGCATGGCAGACAGGAGAAGCCCAGTGAGACAGAGCGAGAAAGTCAGACCAGATTAACAGAGCGCTAAGAGATAAAAGGGAGAACATTGAGACATCAAGTGCAGGCTCAGACCTCAGATAGAGAGACAACATCAAAGGCAGAATATTCAGGTCTCATGCCACATTATGAAGAATATATGAGCAGAAAGGGAAGGAGATCGAGAGAAAGAAAAGAGAGAATAAATGAGAGAGTGCAAGGGTTATCAGCTGTATCAGACACAGATCCATACACTTACCAGGCTCAAAGATGAGCAGAACCAGTGAGGTGTATGACACACTTAAGACTTTAGATGCAGTAAGGTGAAGACTTACTCTTCTAGGTCGAGATTATGACTTCACTATCACTGCTATCATTAATACCGCTATTGTTACTTCCAAAGTAGAGTAGCATGTTCTTTAAGTTTTGACTTTTGCTCAACAAAAAAATGGTGAATTAACTTTAACTTTCTGTTACTAATTACTTCTTGTTTAATTGGTTCCTTTGGCCATTATTTCACAAAATGCAATTGCTGATAAGAATATAAAAAGGCAAAACTATCTATTGGTTTGCTCAAGTCTATATTAAGATAATACTTTTAATATACTTTTATTATACTTTTAAATACTTTTTTAAATTATTTAGACAAATCATTTTCTTCTTTTGCCTCTGTCTGTAGTGATTTAAACGGACTATTTTGCCTCAGTCCAGTGCCAGATAATTAAGACAATCACAACAAAGTATATGAATGTCAATTAAGTAAGGATGGGCAACAAAATTACATGTAAAATAATTAAGTGGATGTTCAAAGCAATTAACTGTGTGCCACAGTTACAACAAAACCTTGAATAACCTGGATTTTTTTTTAAATTCCCAATTTGCTAGGATTCATTACTTTGGAAAACAAAATTTAGGAAAAGATTATTTCTTTTTTCTTTTGTTTGTGATCATTTTTTATGATTCGTGTGTTTTGTATTTTAGTTCAGACCAGTGTTTTCTGGTGAGTCTTTTACTTTTATTGTCTTTTATACAGCAATTATTTTAATCCAAATTTTCCCATACAGGAAGTAAAAGGAAAAGTATACTAAACCTTAACCATGAATACAATATAAGAGAACATGCCATGAATATATACACCATATACCACATACCAATGAAAGTCAATGAACTATCATAACGAATTATCGCCCAGCCGTACAATTCATTATTCATTGTTGCTGTGATTGACAACTTACCTGAAATCAATCTGAACTGCCTTGATGTAGAATGACTGGCAGTGCTGCAAATGTTACTACACAACAAACACTACTTCATCCAGGTCTTGTGACTATTATGAAGTTCTAGAGCTATTCCATAAGGCCTACCCGACACCTAACCAACCATTAACCATGGGGTCGTTTACCTTTCTTGGAGAAAAACTCTCGGCTGTACTTCCCGGCAGCGACCACTTTGCGTGGGACCTTCCCAAGGAGCTCCATGATCAGAGCGATGTGGTCTGCCCACCACCACATACATCACAGAGGGAACAGGCACGGTTCAGCATTACAGCATGCACACACACATCAACACGACAGGCTGTATGGGACTGACACACACTGCTGCCTTGGGGCACAGCATGGACACGCTCACAGAGTAATGGAACACCTTGAAGTGGTGGGGATTCGTTCTCACTGTTTTCAGTCACAAATTCAATCAGTGAATCCAATTTCCATCAAATTCAAATCATGGCGTCTCAACTTTCTTCTAGTGTCCATTTTTTGTCCACCTTAGATATCTGTGTGCCTCAGTCCCACCAGCTCTCTGTCCAGCGCTACCTCTTCTGTTGAAGAACTCCCGGGAATATTTTCCGGAGAGTGCAAAGTGCCTCGGAATACAGCCCAGCAGCTCTATGATGTGGGCTATGTGGTCTACGGAGGAGAGAGGGAGGTGGGAGGGAGGGAGGGAGGAAAGGGGGGGAGGAAAAAGGAACAAGGTTGCCAAAAAAAAAAATGCAGACAAAGAAAGACAGAGAAAGAAAGGGTAAGGACGAGGAAGAGAGGAATTAATTGAAGGAGGAGAGATGAAAGTAAAATGTAAGGAAACAGGGAAGGGAAGAGACAGGTTGAGAAAAGAGGGGAAAGGAAGGAAAAAAAGAGACAGTCACAGACAGTAAAGGAGAAAAATCCATGTTAGTGAGCTGTGCCCCCACAGCAGAGGTGATGGAATGATATGTTTAGACTTGTGACATGTATTCAGATGCAGAATTGCAGATCGTTAGATTTTCAATTAGGCCTCAATGGCGGGAGATCAAAGGTGTCTCCCTGTGAATCAGGATGTCAGGACAAAACTGACACTGGCTTATTGCCTGTGCAAAACACGCAGAATTGGGTTAACTGTGTGCCACATGCGATGAGAAAAATAACACAATGAGCTAGCTGAGATCAAAGATGTGTGGGGGATGAAGAGATCAAGAAGTTAAATGAAGATGAGGGTGCACAGTTTGGAAATGTGTTGTATTTCACAAGACGGAGTAAAGAGAATAAGTGAGGTTAATGACGGGAGTCTACATGCAAATATAGGGACTGTAATGTAACATGTGACCGGAATATAGATACACATATACTCACAGGACAACTGGCTCATGTTGCTCTTAAGCTTAATCCATTAAATGTTTCCATTTGCTGTTATGCAGCAAAAGTCCAGATACTGAGCACAGTTACGGGAGCTGTGTGAGATCTCTGTGTATCTATAACATTTGAGCAATTCAGGTTCAGGTGTACAGGGGGTGAAAATGAGTGGAGGCATAGCAGCAGAATTAAAGGACAGGATTTACAGTTGACAGTGGATAGGGGGATTTGGGGAGAGGGATGGCTAGTTTTAACTAAGCTCACTCTAGGCCGTTGTATTTAAAAACACAATTAGGATTGATCTATTACAGTTTTTGTCCATTGTCCAGATGCATTGTAAGAAACAATAGCCCCACTTTTGAGAATAGGTGACACACTTGCAAAACAACAAACACATGCTTAAATTTGTGTTGTGTTCTCAAAACTTTTACAAAATCACATACTGGTGTTGCAACCCAAAGTGATTATTAATCTTTGGGTTTTCCACAAGAAAGAAGAACATTCTTCCTTTTCAGCAGAGTTGATCACAGAGAGTGATACACAAAACTGAAAACTAAATAAAAATAAAAAAAAACTAATTTATTTTGTGTACTGTATTTATGCTGCTAGTATTTTTGTTTGGGGAACGAGCTTGGGAATATTGTGAGCATTAGACTCCATGGTGCAATCATTAAAAGTTAAGCAAATGCATTTAAAGTGGTGATAAATGCATCACTTCCTTTGTGATGTTAGGGCACAGTTAGCAGAAATGTACTGTATCTTAACAATGGAGAAAATCTGCAAAGCGAGTTGAGGTTAAATAGCGCAAAAACACGAATCGTCACATGAAAATACATTCAATGTTTAATAAGAACAGTTTCGTTAAACATTTAAGACACTTTGCTTTGGCATTCCCATGGTATATTGATCACTTTTCCTAATTTTACTAGTTATTTTTCATCTTCAAGTCAATATCCCAAATATAATAAGCCTACAGTCCACAACTATATACATCATACATATAACAAATGGCAAGTTTTCTATGTTTCCATATTTGGAAATTAAATTTTACATGTGTAGAATCGTAATTTTAAATACTCACCCTCATCACGGGAGTAGTCTTCTCCAGAGTGGGGCTCAAACAGGTAATCTCCAGTTGCCAGCTCAAACGCCTGCACGAGAAGCAGTACAATACTTGAGTCTATACTGAGTGTGTATGATTAATTAAAAAATGAATAGTTTATGTATGTAATGCACTGTATATACAATATGTATGTATTCTCCTCACCATGCAGGCAGTACTCCAGATATCTGCAGGAGTGCTGTAACCGGCTCCTATCAGGACTTCAATGGAACGGTACTGTCTCGTCTGGATGTCCTCTGTAAAGTGCTTGTGCTGGAGAGGAGAGGAGAGGAGAGGAGAAGAGAAGAGAGGAGAGGAGAGGAGAGGAGAGGAGAGGAGAGGTTTATGTAAGTTTGTATACAAATTGTCAGTGGCAATTGTCAAACAAAATTCTCTAAATCTCTTTTATTGTTTTTAAAATTAAGAACGAAATGAGACAAAAGTTTTTGTTTAATCAAATCTCATTTATCTTTTGTCTTTCATCATGTAACCTTGTGCCATTCTGCTTCCCATTTAGGAATTGCCTGCAAATTGACCCTGAGCAGGGGGCAACAAACACAAAATATTGAACAGGAATATTTTCATTATTGTTACACTTTTTCTTCTTCTTCTCCTCCTCCTCCAAAGGATACTCTCCTTTCAAACATCTGGACTTCAGAAGCTGTGAGACCCACAGTAACCACACCTCCCAGATAGTACTGTTATGACTGTATTTATGTTTTTGTTAATAACTCCCCATAAAACCCTCCAGGCCAGACAGATTATCTGACATAGCCCATGTCTATATCCAAATAAAACAATTTCTGCAAAACATGTGAAACCAACCTTTACAAACTACAGGAACTAAGAGTTTGAATGTCAATAATTATTCAAATAAATGACTATTTTGCCCCTGCGGTGGTGCCTGCCTGTGACCCACTGGTTGCAGCTAAATCCCATCAGGTTTTTAAACCAAATGTAAAAAGCCTTCAACCTTGTGTATTAAAAAAATATTCTTCAAATCACATAATATCAAATTCCAGACACTGTGTCTTACCACCCAACAGGCATTTCCGAGATCAGCAATTTTGACTCGAATAGACTCAGCGTTGCGTGGGTCTAATGGGTTGATCAGCAGGTCTGCAGCTCTGGCCCTGACTGAGAGGGAACAGAGCGAGAGAATAAAGGGTTAATGCATAGAATAAGTCGAAAATAAGAACAGTTCACACACTCTAATGTCCTAATAGACATTTATTCTAGACCAGGGACTCTTCGGCTTTTTTAAACAAGGAATCCAAATAAGAGAAATTTAGCCTTGGACTCTCCAGGCCTCGTGTCATATGAGAACCCACTGCAAGTATCATGACATGTATTCAGAGTGTTATTGAACTGGAAAACAGACTTGAAATTAATAACTTGGTTGAGAAAATGTGTCGATAAAACAAGGTTCATCTTATTATCTCACAATGTGTTTGTACCTGCTGAGACATGTTTTCAAACTTATCAAACTGTGGACCTTTTACCATTATGTTTTTTTCTGTTCTTTATCCATTCAAGTTACAGCAAAATTTCATTTTCAATGGAGACCTGGTAAAAGCTGGCAGAAGAATTCAGGCCGCTTAAAATCATTTGTTGATCAAAGCTGATTTAAAAATTACAGATGAATAGAATCGATAGGTGGTATCCAATCGATATTGTGCCGCGTCCATATTTTAAAACATATTTTTGTGTATATGTTTTTATAAATGTATCTTTTTGTACAATTGAATATGACTGAATATGAAACCCTAAACTGTTTGATATTAAATAAACTAAAATACATTATCATGTAAATAATCACAGGAATAAACTGTGTAGTGTCTAAATAAACCTATAAAATTATAAAAAAAAAAAAAAAAATGAACTCATATGAAATGTTATTTCATCATTTTTAATCATTCCTATTAAAACATTTCACATTTATCTATATAATTTTCTAATGAAAAAATGTTTTATATTAAAGTGCCATTATGAAATAAAAACTGACACTAAATATCTAATACAATACAATACTAATACAAAAATGTCTAAAATTCCTATTATGAAAATAGAAATTGTGACATAATATTTCACAATTTATTGGTTCATTTATATATTTAACGTGATTATTTATTTTATACTCAACACTTTGGGGCTCCATAATGTTTTGATGAAGTATGTAAATCTGTAATTATGTGTGAATACATAGTAACATAATACTAATAATAAACTTAAAAATAAACTATATAGCACTTAACAAAGTTACAAAGCAAATAAAATCAGGGATCATAAAACACCAGCGAATTAAATAAAGTTAAATAAAAGAATATATATATAATGAGTAGAAGTGCGATGATAAAACCCAGCAACATATAAAACATTCGACAGTAGACAGTATAACCATGTCTCACCTTTGGGGGTGTCTCCCGTACTCGAGGATGACACAGTACGACTGCGGTCAGCAGCGGGGCTGTTGGGCGACGGTCCTGCTCCGATGTCTGCCGTCCCAACTGGCATGGGGTTTCCCGGCTCAGGATCAAGGGGCAAGTCAGGGAAGAGGGGCATCGTGCCCAGATGGCGTTCGCTGGAGCCGTTGGTCAACCCCGGTTCACACAGCTCGCCATTATACATCTCATAACCAGAGCTGAGAGAGTTGTCCCTGTCTGTGTAGCTGAGCTCAGACTCCACCAGGGGGCAGAGGAGGGGCTCGGGGGTGGGCGAGGGGGGCGGAGGGGTGCCAGGGTTCGGTTTCAGTCCCTCAGAACCCAACAATACGTGACCGTTGGTTTTGGCCAAATTGGTTTTGTTGTTGTGGGGTTTGATAGGGGACGTGTGTTCTGTGACGAGGTCAGTGGTCGTGTCGTCATCATCGTCTTCCTCATCCTCATCCTCCTCATCCTCCTCCTCCTCCTCCTCCTCCTCCTCCTCCTCCTCGTCCTCCTCATCCTCCCCCTGCTCCTGCTCCTTTGATTCCTCCTCTTCCACCACTGCCTCCTTCTCTGTTTTTCTCTCACTCTTTGGCTCCTCTGTTGCATTCTCCTCTCTTTCAGTCTCTTTTTCCTCCTCCCCTTCCTCCTCCTCCTCTTCTTCCTCTTCCTCCTGCTCTACCTTCTCCTCCGCCTCCTCTTCCTCATTCTCATCCTCTGTCCCTTTCAATGCCGCCTCTTCCTCCTCCTCCTCCTCCTCCTCCTCCTCCTCCCCCTCCTCTTCCTCCACATCTGCTTGTGTTGGCTCTCCACTACCTTCCTCCGAGGTGGGAGGAATGGGGGCTTCTTTTTCAGCGACAGGTGTGGGATCGTCGTCGTCTTCCTCCTCCTCGTCGGGGTCGTCATCAGTGATGTGGGGTACCTCGCTCTGCTCCTGGGGAGGTGCTGCGCCTAACATGGAGAGAGATAAGGAAAAACAGTTAAGAGAGGAAGTGAGTGGGAAGGAGATATAAGCGCAATCAAAGACAGTGTAGGCAGAGAGGAAAACAGCATGAGAAGCGAATAAAGATGAGAGAGGAGGTAAAGGAGAGAATACAAGAATGAAAGAGACAGAAGGTGGAGAGACAGAGGGTGGAGGAGGGAGACGGAGAGACACTGTGTTGTTTTTTTTTTTTTGTGTGTGTGTTTTTTTGTGAATCAGCCTAGCCTCCCATACACAGTGGGTCTAGTGTGGGATGAGCTGTTGGAGCCAATCCACCTCCTATTCATTCACAGAGAGACTGCACAAAGCTGCATACACGTACTCACACGCTCACTCATGCTGCAGATCTGTAAAAGCCACTGCTTTGATTTGGAAAAAAAAAATCATCTTTCTGATTGTTGACAACCTGAATACAGTAAAAAAAAAAGTACAAGCTAACCTACATATGTTGATCACTTTTCCTTCACAGTGGATCTCACTTGAATTAAAAGCTTCAACCAACATTCTGCGAGAACACGTGATCAGGCTGAGCCGATGTTTGCTTTATCTTAAATCAAAGGGTATGCATAAGAAGTTATTGTACACCACTGTTTAAATTAATGATAAATGCCTCAGCCTCAAGAGGGTTAAATGAACTAAAAAGAACAAACTAGTGCCTGTCAGTGAATGCAAAGTGCAAGAAGTCGAGTCAAAGACAGGATTCAACCAAAATGGGCTTCCTAAGGCTGAAACCGCCACTTTTCACCTTAAGCTTCCAATAGAAAAGATTTTAAATCTTCACAGTGTTAATCTGATAATCAGACTGAATTGCCAACTTGTCTCGCTGAAGCTGAGACAAAACAGCTAAAGTTCAGACAAAGTTGAGTCCAGTTCTGCTAAACAAATCAAAGCTGAGGTGGTGACTCAGAGGTCGGAAACAACGCCGTAAGGAGGAAATATAGCAAATTCACTGAAAATGGCAGTTTTAGTTTTCTGTGTCTATACAACAGCATAAAAGTAAAATAGATGTGACAGGAAATGTCAAAAAGCCAAAGGCTCATGAAGTGCCCAACTCCAATTTCAGTTTGTACTAAACTGTATTCTTGGCAGGGTGAACAACCTTCTGAACCGGGATTTAGACCAAACAAGAAACAGAACATGATGATAATAAAACATGTACATGAAACACTTGCGTGAAGGCCAATAAAAACAGCACTAGAGTCTTCAGTCCTACTGTAGAATCATTCAGATACATGTTGCAGTGCCAAATACTGGGTAAATCCACAGGACTTCATTTTAAATTCTAATTAGAAAATAAAAAAAAAAAACCAAAACAAATATGCCAGGTTTAATCCTGGGAATAAATGTGTATAAAATAATGTCCAGGACATTTTGTGGCATGTGATTTCAATGAAGCTCTGGAAAAGTGTTTCCCAACTTGGAGGTTGGGGTCATCAAACGAAAGGAATAAGAGAAAAACTTTTTTTTTTCTGAATCTTTTTTCTTGTGAAATACAGGATACTTTTTTCTAGCCTGAATCTGAATTGTTGTTTGATTTTCACTGAAACTAGGGTTATTTTAAGGGGTCCGAAGCCTCCCGAGCATGACGGCAGTATGGTGATGCACAATATGTACTGGACACTACACTGTACAGTGTAGAGAAAAATCTCTTCAAGAGAAATTTAAGGGGATCATGTGATTTCAGTTCACTCAGTCTGAAGGATTCCCACAGACGAGCACAGTGGCACTGATCATTCTTCAAATAAATTATTATCAATTATCAAATCATCTGCCTCGTGTATTTAACATATTAGAGAAAACTCAGGATCACATGACTCACACGTATGATTAGTCAACCTAATGGGCCTCTCCCTCTCTCCTCCCTCCTCCTCCTCGTCTTCCCCGTCCTCCTCATCATCGTCATCCTCGTCGCTCTCTCCCAGGGCCATGCTTGGACCCGGTGGCGGTGGCTGCAGCGGCGAGGACCGGTTGTGTTCGAGCGCCCCTTTCTCCCCCCCTTCTTTGGCTCTCTCTTCCTTCTTCTCGGCCTCTCTCTCCAGGGCTTCAATCTCCAGCATCCGCCTCTCCAGCAGCTCTGCCTGCCGCTTCTGTTTCTTCTTCAGCTTCTTCTTCTTGTTCTTGGAGATCTTCCCCACCTGAGAGACAAACACAGGGCAGAAGAGGGAGAGGGAGAGTCACAAGCGAGGCAAAAAAACAAAAGCATGAAAAAGAGGCATTTAAGGAATAAAAGGTTTTGATACTTATTTGAATGGTAGGATATGATTTGTCAACTAAAACTTCCACTGTATGTTGATAGAATATTTGTACATTTTAAATAGAGCATATCATTGCTGTCCAATGAAAACCATGCAGCTCAAAATTTGGTAATTTTGAATTTTCCAGCTAAACCAAAGGATAAAAGATTCCTTTATGGCTCCAGAAAATTCTTCTACTTCTGAAAGGCACCCAAAACCTGGTTGTTCATCTGCTTGTTACTCTGATAGAGTTGTGCATGAACACACATTTTCTGAGAGACTTCATGAGAGATTTCTGTATTTGTTTTTGCTCTTCTCACTTGTTTGAAGTGGCTGGGATTCAGTTCGAAAAAGGTGAAGTCTAATTCTTTCCTGCACCAATCAGGATTTAGAAACATCTGAATCACCTTCTGCCGAGAGCTGTGGGGCTGTTTGCTTATGTTGCTAGACTACTGTCAATCAAATTCAATCAAACCACACCCACGCAGTCCTGATGACACATTTAAGCTGAGTTTTGGAAGTGATAAACTTAATAAACAATAACAAAGGACATCTTTTTATTTGATTAGAGATAGTTAATGTTACAGAAACAGTAGATTAAAGCAGAAAACCTGAAAACAGGGCCATATCTCTTCTTTTTTAGCTTGGAGATACATAGTTTTCACAGGACAACAACTATATGTTTTGTCATAGTTAATTTTCATAAAATTTGTCTGATAGGGAAATGGAAAAAGAAACTGCATGTAATACAATATTCTTGACGTTCTATGTACTATTCAAAAAAATGCTAATTAGGCATTGTGAGTATTTATACATTTTAATATTGTGGTGCACTCAGTATCTTCCCTGTCTCCCTAGCAATTGTGACAAACACATCGAACAGTTTGAAAGGCTCTACAGGCATCTGTCTTGTTTTTCACTTTTGTGTTTCTGTGTCTGCGTGCGTGTTTATGTTTGTGTGTGTTTGCGTTTCTCTTATTTCATACTCACATCTGTTGTACTCACCGGTTTGAGCTGAGGGGCTGTGCTAACTGACAGACAGAAAGAAAAACAACAACAATCAGGGGCTTCAAAGTCTCACCGACGTCAATGCGTCATACAACGGAGTTCAACACTACGTTCAATATCCTACTCTCCTGGATGATAAATCATTAGGTTATGTATTCTCTCTCCCATTAAAGACTTGATACATACAGAATCCATAGGTGAGGTGAGAAATTTGCAAACAAATGAAGAAATAGATCTTCACGCTTTTTCCAGATCCATTATATTAATTATTATTCTTCTCAGACCACTTTCACTTGAATCAAGAAACCTCAAAAGAGTAACAGTAGAGTGATAATTAAAGGTCCCACATTGTATAAAGGTAGATGTCCATGTCTTTTTTTTTATTATAAAGCAGGTCAAGGTTCTATATTAATACTGTGGAAGTATCAAAGTTCTCAGTCCACAGAGAAATGCACACAGCCTGTATTCAGACACTGAGCCTTAAAACGAGCCGTGAGGACTTCTGTAACTTTGTGATGTCACAACAAAGCAATCAGCCCACCATCCAACCTTGCAGGGTTTGGTTTCCCTGAGTGTTAAACTGCAATCAGCTTTGATCAGTCTGAAAACAGTGAGGCAATCAGAAGAGAGGCTCAGAGCCTCCTCTCTTCTGATTGGCTTACCGAGCTCTCGTTACTACAGCTCCAAAGAGAAGCCTGAGAGTAGAGAAACTACACTGAGATGGTTTTTTGTAGGCTACTAAAAACCACAAATATATCTTCTTATATAGATATCAAAACTTCCAATAAAACACTGTAAAAGTGTAAAATATTGGACCTTTAATATAAATATAAGTCCTGTCCATTTCCAAACATATTTTCTGACCAAAAATGATCAGTCTTTAATATATATGTATGTATATATATGTACAATCACAGATACGGTGGTGCACAAAAACATTTTGACTGATTGATTGATTTTAGTGTCAACTACAGCACTCCCGATGTTCCAGTTTAGCAGCTCAGCTTTTCTGTTCACCAAAAATCTTCCTGAATAAGCTCATTTTAATCCAAACATCCCAAAATATGTTACCTTTGAGGCTTCAGTCTTGTTTATATTGTCTTCTCAAACAGTAAAAGCATATATTAAAAGACATTTTGCTATTAACCACCTCTGCTCTTGTGTTTATGACAAAACATTTTATTCATTTTGTCTCTTCAGTCACAGACATATTTGAACCCCTCTCTTTTGACAGTTGAAGGTTTTGTGCCTGACTTTAATTGTGTAGAAATGTAAGAAGTATAATTGGTGACCCTAAGGCTCAAAAACACTTTATTGGCTGATGCAAGCAATTGACAGCTCATAAGAGGAGGATGGGGAGGGGTTCACGAAGGGGACAGGGTTCATGTCGAGTTCGTCAAGACTGTTCTTTAAGAACTTGATTTGTTTCAGTGGCAGAACTTGGCGACAGGAGATGAAAAGACGAGAAAATGTGTGTGTAGTATAAAAAAAAAAAAGAATAAAAAAAAAAGGCAAGTAGCGAGAAGCACAAAAGGCTTCTGTGAGAATCCTTTTTCTTTACCGCGCATTTCAATATTAAACATGATCGTTTAGAGGGAAAAAAAAATGTATTACAGTACTGATGACTCATAATTTATTCCATTTATTATAAACACAGATTTCAAATCAAATATGTTTACCAGCTACATGCATTATAAGCCTCTCCTTTCTCTAAATTTAGATGAAAAAGCTTAGCACCAAACCAGCAGACTTCACTGCATACTGGGTTTTTGCGGAGCTATGCTGCTGCCAACATTTCTACTTTTTATCTTTATTTCACTTTTGGAATTTGGAAGCAAAGTTTGGGAGAAAACCTTCATAAATAATCAAAAAAATGGAAAAACAAGTGTGCATTCCAGTTGGATGCTCAACCTCAAACATCAAATCAGTTCAGAAGTGGAAAAAGGTGACACACCAACAGAGAAAAAATGCCTGTACAACCTCATATTTTAGTAGAATATCCCAGTTGAAAAAGTGGAAATGTTTCACCAGATTGCCTGTCAGTCTTTTGCAGGGGTTCTACTTACTTTGTTACCCCCACCTGGGTTTTACGGAGGTTATGTGCCAGAGTGTTTCTTGTTTTGGATTGTGTTACCTGTGAACACAGCCAGGCACCCTGTTTCCCCCCCTGTTTCCAGCTAAGGTAAGATAACCAGTTGCAGCTTCATATTCATCTAACAGACATGACAATGATAACTCTCAGCAAGAAAACAAATGTCAAATTATGCCTTTAAAATATATTAAACACGAGTGTTGGTGTGTCCCTACCTGCTGATCCGGACGGCGGCGGGGCTCCAGCTTTCTGCCATTCGGTTGCCTCCATCGCCATGCGCCTGACAAAAGCATCATCTACACACATCAGGATGTTCTCTGGCTTTATGTCCGTGTGGATGATTTTACACTTTGTGTGGAGGTAGTCCAGACCCTGCAGGACCTACAAACACAATCAGATAAACAGACACAATTTTATTACAGAAACGCACACTTCTTGTTTAATCGTAGATGGCCTGCTCAGTTCGTATTCTTCACTCTCCTTCTCAGAGACAAATTAGCCATTCCTCCGATGCTTGCCATTCTGTGAGGGCAGAGAGGAAAGGCTGTTGATGTTTTTGTTTCACTGTTTCTCTCATTTGTTTCTGTCCAGAGGCTTTGAGATTGAAGCGGAAAAACACTCTCATTTAATTTCTACTCATCTTCGGCTCGTCTTTTGAGCAGCGAGAGGCTGGCAGTCGCTGAAATAGCTCAGCGAGTTCACATGCTCATCAGGTGGCTGAGGGGAAAATGCCTGAAAGTCCTGCGTCTTATTAGGAAGGCAGTGGTACTGAAGTGTGAAGTGTGAAGTGCACAATGCCATGCACTGTATTAGAAGGTCTTAGCACTGTGCTTTCTTGAGTCTGTCCTCTACTCTTAACATGTATTTCTTTATTTCTTTATCCACCTTTTTCTTCCTCTCTTTTCTCCTAGTCTTTCAAAGTCCATCTCTAAGCAAGCAAATGTTTTCTTAACCTCCAAGGAATTATAGATAGAAATACTTTATGTCTCTGTACTACAGTGCACATGCCTGTTTCATGAAACACAAACCTACTTTTTCTAATTCCTAATTCTCAAAGATAAAGTAAAATAAAGTATCACTGCTTCTCAGAAGAAGTGGAATACTACCAACTATGTAGGTGTATCTGTTTTTTTTCTTTTTTTAAATAAATCCTGTCAAAAACATCAGCTCAACCATTTGACATAGCTACTGTAATGTCAAATGATCTGCCACATTGATTCCCATGTTTAAATGGTTCTTATATCAGAAGAGAGACGGTTAATAAACACACCATGGACTCCTTTAAGCATTTAGCATTTTGTAACTTCTATTTGGAGAGTACCATATTATGACAGTTTGTTCGCCTGCTATTTATTGAAGTGACTCACCCCTTCACATGTTTGACATGACAAATACAGCACAGTCAGTGAAGTTGCCAGTATATGATATTTTTCTATTCTGTGTAAAACACACTGAGTGCGTTATATCTTTATTAATATTACCAATGTAAAAATATCATCCTGAAGTAAGAATGCAACTCCATTCATGTAATAAATATGTCACCTAGTTTGACCTCTAATGCACCGTCACTCTTATGAAAATCTGTGTGATTTTACAAATACTGGACTGCAGTGGTTAGATCCATAATTTATCCAGATTTTGTGTGTGTGTGTGTGTGTGTGTGTGTGTGTGTGTGTGTGTGTGTTACTCCTCACCTGTCTGATGATGCTCTTGACACACGGCAACGGCAGACCTTGGTAGTTGGATTTAATAATCCACTTCAGCAGGTGGTGACCCAACACCTCAAACACCATACACACATCTGGGATGGAGAGTCAAGGACTCACATTATCATATCGCTGTCACTCAAACATACATATAAAACTCACAAAAGCGCAGCCACACACCCCCACACACACACACACACACACACACACACACACACTTGATCAGGATACGTATGCCGTTGACTCCAGATATCTTGAAGTCATCTATCAGCTGGACTACCATGTCCTTGTTGGGGTCGATGGGGTCACTCTCTCTCACCTGAGAGACAAGAGGACAATGAGATGAAGCAAACTCGGGAGAGGAGAGGGAGCGAGAAGAAGAGAGCTGAGAAAAGGATGAAGACAACAGAGATGGAAGTGGGAGATGAGGATGCTGAAAAACTGATTCAAAGATGACTCTCCTCTGCACACACCATCCAAGATAAATGACCAGCGTATTGTCGGTGTTTCTTATTAACAGAAAGACAAACAGGGAGAGATGCAAGGTTCAAGAAGGGGAAGCGAGGAGGTAGAGAAGAAGGCAAGAAAAGAGGAGAGGACAGAAGGAGGGAAGGGATATGGAAGGATGAAGGATGCAAAAATGGAAGGGAGAAGGCAAAAGGAAAGACAAAGAAAAAAGGAACAAGCAAAAAAAGAGCAAAGGAAAATGAAACAGCAGAGAGTCAAACAGATTCAGATTCTCACACATCGCAGCAGTTTGATCTCGTCCAGGGCCGTCTCTGTGTAATGCTGGGCGCTCTTCACCACCTTCATCGCCACAAAGTTCTTCACTCTGTAAAGACACACACAAAGAGACATTATTCACATTTCATAGTGACTCACAAACCAATAGGCTGTTAAAGCAAGCAACGCTAATTACAGTAATGTGTCTATGTGAAAGACATGAAAATGGCACCTGAACTGGCCATTCACACTGCCAACACTGACGCTGGAAATGCAAATGTATGAGCTATGTGGCATTTTATCCCAAAGAACTAATGTCAACATTATGTAATGATATACCAGTGACACACAGCTTTGGCCTTATCATAGTCCACATATACACGTTTCCTAATTGACGGTATGCATGTGAGATATTTGTCACTGTATTGTGACTCTGTAATCTACTTGAGTGGCCCCATGTGATTATATCACAGTAACTCTAAGAACAAATACAACTGCTGCTGATTTTGCTGCAACAATTAGTTGATGAACCAATTTACCAAGAAATTATCAACAGTGATTTTGACAATCATTTCATCGTTAAAGTCAATTAGTCAAAATTAGTGAAAATGCAAAATGTTACTTTGTTTCCTCAAATGTGAAAACATGTTGCTTTTCTCTCAATATAAAATAAATATCTTTGTGTTTCAGACTGTGGCTCATAACAATTTGAAGACATCATATTGGGCTCAATGTTTCTCAACAATTTATAGACAAAAAAATGTTAATTATCTTTTACAGTTTGCTTTTAAAGCAAACCTCTGTCAACAACAAATAGGAAGCATTTTTGTAATATGCTGAATATATTAAGTGCAAAACACCAGCCAACATAACACATAAGACAATGTGACAGGAACAATACATTAACAGAATATGGTAAGTAATACAAATGAAAATCAATTAAAATTGATATGAATTCAAAGATAAAGGAAGAGAGAAAGAATTAAAAATGAAAACTGTTGTGAAAGATCTGAAATATATGACAGAAAGAAGAAGCAAGAAAAGACAAATGGAGAGTGAGAAAAATGATTCTATGTCGATATTGACATAGTGAATAAAACCAAGGGCCAGCATTTGTCAAGCACTGGGGCTAACTGTAAAGTAATACATCTCCAACTCACTAGTTTATGACCGCCATTAGTGTAATTGAGTTTGTGTGTGTATGTGTGTGTGAGTCGTTGAAAGGTGACACTGGGTTGATGACAGTGTCATCCATCCTCCCTGGTTGCCATGTAAACATAGAAACAACATCATAGTGCAAATGGACGGCTTTGGTGCTAGTACACGGTGGTCTGGGTTGCAACCGTTGTCGTGGTGACATGCCAGATCCTGTCAACAGGTGCATGTGTGGTTTATTTGATGTCGTGTGTGTGTGTTTCTATGAGAGCAAGGTGAAGGGGACGACTACGTGCACCTTGAGTGCTTTTTCTGGGTCATGACGTGTTAGTGGTGAATGTGTATGTGCATGAAAGCGGCGTGAAGCAGAATTTAAAAGCCTATGCTGTACTGGCTGTACTATAAATGTGTATTTGTGTGTGTGTGTGTATGTGTGTGTGTGTGTGTGTGTGTGACTCACTGTATGTCCCAGCACAGCCATACGGTGGAGAAGTGGCCCCACCCCAACTTCCTGATCACATGGTACCTCCCATTGAACAAATCCCCGATCTTCACCGGATGGTACCCTCCTGAGAGAGATAAAGAGAGAGAGAGAGAGAGAGAGAGAGAGACAGAGAGAGACAGAAGATGAAGGTTACAGGCGACTGCGAGAGATAACCAGGCAATGACATGTAATCCATTAGTGAGTAACAAACAGAGGCAGAGCATGAGGCAGAGGGAGGGAGGTCAAACACACAGAACATGTGACAGGAGAGAAGTGTTTTACAACCGAAAAAGGAAGGAGCAGATGGAAAGTACAGCACAAACATTTCCAGTGGCAGGTATCTGCAGCATCAAGTGAAGTGACGATTAAGAGACTAAAAAATTTCTTGAACGTGTTGTGGAAAAAGTCGGAACTAGGACTGAATGACGTGCAAAATAAAAAATAAAAAAAATAAAAAATCACATTGCAATTGTGATGAGACACAATTTTAGCAGGAATGGTAATTCTTGCATTTCATTTTCACTGAAAAGAATAAAAATGATGATATGATTTCTTGCTGGGGACTGTGCCAAGCACGCAATTTATCTTACATCTGGAGAATATGATTTGTTGGTCAGGACATCTCCGTAGCACCACAATGCTTCAGTTATAATGGTATGTTGTGGAACATTTTTCCTTTATCAAATAATTGCAAAAGCAGTTTTATCAAAAACTAAACATTACTTCCTAAAGGTAGGATTTACAGTATTACACGCTCTTGTATTAGTCATTAGTTTTAACTATGTGTATCTAATAAATTGGCAAATGAATGTAAATCACAACTATTTTGATCAATTAATCACAGTATTTCTTAAGGTGAAAATGCCAAATATTTGCTGTTTCCAGCTTCTAAAACGTGAGAATTTGCAGATTATTTTATGATCAGAAACTATCGCCTTTGATTTTGAAAAATTATGATGGACATTTTTACACTCTTTTCTGGTATTTACAAGGCAACACGATTAAACGAGTAATGAAAATAATTGTTTGTTGCATCCTGAGTGAACAATGAGTGTTATTTACAACTGACCAAATATGACTTGTCTTTGATAAATGTGAGTAATACAGCGCTGCACGTGTGTAGCAGGTGAAACCCTTTCAACTCCAGTCCGGGATAAAAACATACTGTATCCTCAACTGTGCATTTTTGTACACACTGTGCCTCTGTCCTGGAAACATGAGTACAGTATATCACATTATATTATATTATATTATATTGTATTAACTCAGTCTTGACAAAATAAAATTGTTAAAAAGCACAAAGCCCCATGATTCTATCTAGCAAAAGAGATCTTGGTCTTAATGAGATTATTGATGAAGTTCTACATGGTTCTATTAGTGTAAACCATTTTAAGATCCTAACATCACTGTGGCAACAGTTGCTTATTTTATAACAGGACTGTTTACAAAACTGAACAGCGTGACTGAAAAGAAGGAAAGAAAAGAACATTTTTATTCCGCACATTTATCTGCAAGGTTCATTATCATTTAGAGTAACTCTGACTTTATGACAGCAAACATCCTAAAAGTTCCCTTTCAGAGGAAACCAGGGTCACGACTGTGATCATGGGGGATTAAGAACAGTAAATATTTCATTTTGTGTCTGACATTTTTGGGCTTGTGCACAAAAAAAGAAAGAACATGACAGAGACCGTACTGAAAGGCCACGCCATGAAAGTTTATGTATACAGGACATCAAAATTTACACTGTAACTTCAGTGGCAGCTTTATTTTTATTTTTATGCACACTTATATAGAAATTCATAGAATCAGAAATACAGTTTATCTAAGCAGTACTACTCACTGAAGTACACAGGTGCTGCTGAGCTACAGTGTATAGTCTTGTATACTGAACTAAAAAAAAAAAAAAAAAAAGTTCTGTAATTGTTTGTAATGTTGGAGCTGAATATGACGAACTGAACGAGACATCAAACTCCTCTTTGTTCTTGCCACAATGACACTTCCAGCTGGCAGAGAGAGGAGTGCAGCTTGCCAGGGTTACACACAGTTGTAGGTGTGTTTTATTGAACACAAACTTGGTAAGTTGTGTAGTTTCAAGTAAAATAGCACAGACACACAAGAAGAGTGGGCAGGCCAAGACTACCAAGCAGAAAACTACAAAGACTACTACCACTGCTACGACAGCGTATGCACTTCTGTGTAGTTACAGAGTTCATCATAAGGTTTTTAAAGTTCATAAAATGGCCATAAATAAATAAAAGAGAGAACAAATAAAAGGGTTTATGAATATAATCTTAAAAATCGACTGTTTTTAACAGGAAGCTGCAAAACACGTAGCAGTGGTTTGATTTTTCTCTTCTCTTTTAGTCTTTCATCTTACTCATGTGAGGTCTGACAGTGTGGCCGTGCTTCCTTCAAGATAACATCTGAAGAATCAGGTGTTTTCCTATACAATGAGATATAAACCAGCTACAAAAATGGATTCTTCGTGATGTATTATAGCATACGATTAAAATACATCATGGTATATTTGAACTGATCGAATATATATATAAATTTTTTTGAAGCTGTGTTATGATGAAAATGAACCTCTGAGCAGACAGTGCAGCCTTTGGCATCCTGAGCCTCTGCAGGAAACTAGTCTGCCGCTCCTCTCTGGCAACAGCCAAACAACCTTGAAATGCTGGTGTCACAACTACTGAGCGTCTCACACTGATGGCTAGAGCGACACCCCTGCAAATCCCGTCAGGATGGAGGGGGGAAAGAGGAGGAAATACAGACAGAGACAGACAGAGGAGACGGTGTGAGACAGGGCAGCCATTGTTGAGCCTTGGACGACAGATGTGGAGAGTGGAAGTAATGGGCTGGGACAGACTGGCTTCAGTGTGCGTGGTCTGTCTGTTTGTCTGTTTGTGTGTGTGCGTGTGTGTGCGTGTGTGTGTGTGTGTGGTTCTGACCTTTGCAGTAGTCTGCGGGGTCCTCCTGCTCCTCATCGTCGGAGCCCAGGATCTCCTCCTCCGGCTCTGGAGGCCCTGCCGGCTCAGGGGGAGGCGGAGGGGGTGGCGGGGGAGGAGGGGCACTCACTGGGGCTTTCTGCTGGGTCTCAGGCCTGCAAACACAAGAGTGGGATGAAAGTCAGGTAACCTCTCGGGTAACTTTCTCACAGGAAATCCCAGCTTGAACAATATACTTTGACATATTTGAAGATTTTCGAGCCGTGACTCACAGCGAGCGCGACTGTAGACTGGGCTTTAAGAGCAGATGACTAATACCAAAATAATGACTTGCAATATTTCGCTATATATATATAAATGTCATCTCTTCAAGTGTGTGCTGCTGACTGGCATCATTAACAGTGATTCATCCGGTGCTGAGTTCATGAAAGCTTTTACATTTGTTGTTCTGAACACTTTGTGTCAGACAGGTCTTTTCTACAGAGAAAAAAAAGGCTCAGGAGTGACGTGCTGCATATCTTTGTTTGGAATAAATAAAAGATGAACTACAGCTGGCATGACCATCAATATCTAATGTTGCTGAACAAATAAAGAATAACATGCAAAAACTGCCCAAAAAACAAAGACTCAGACGTCCTCTGCACAGTAATATATCATATATCATGAAAATGAAAGTGTGAAATATAAACAATTAAGAAGAGGCCAATTGAACCCAGCTAACTGATATCTATTCAAGCATTTTCTAGAAGAGGAAGACCAAGTCCACTCACAGACCATGCTTAGTTAAATATCTATTAGTTTTAAGTTGGTCTGGAACTAAGCTTTTTTTTAAAATGTACAACAAGCCCCTTCTTCATTTTCTGCACAATAAAATCAACAAGTCATGTCTGGAAAGTGCAGCGCTAAAGATTTAGCCAAGAACAAGCAAAATCAAAAAGGATCTCGCCACATCCACAACCACTTCTCAAACATGATGGATATTCCTGCGTTGCCTACAGTAAGTAAGCAAACCATAAGAGAGAGAGGTCTTGTTAGTGATCATAGCCAGGCACAGTAAAATGAATAGCAAAATTAAATATGTGATAATTACCACACTACTGTCTCAATACCAGTCCTAACCTTGAAGTAGTAACATTGATTTTGATTATTTCATTGTGTTACAACAAGGAATGTTATCTAAGGTATTTACGTTTTCAGGAACTTAAGATCAAATGCTGTGACATATTTGAAAAAGACTCAACAAGTTGACATTCATCATAACAATTGCGAGACAATGTGAGAAATTTGTGATAACAAATCTAAATGGAGTCAGAAAAAGTCCAAAATATAACTGCAGCTGGTTCATGGGCTGATATTGTTTGCAGCTCAGAGACAGTCAGGTTGAACTAATCCACACCCACCCGTCACCTCAGACATGAATCAGCAGAAACATGGACACCATCCAAAATCAGACAGAAAACAACTTCTTATCCTGGAAAAATGTGGAACAAAACAATTTGTTTATTGTAAAAACAATAGCGATCTTGATTGCGGTATCCAAGCTGAATGGCGTTCAGTGGAGGCGCATACCTCCACCGAGGCCAAACATTTTCTTCATTCAACAACATCTTCCAGATAATAATCTGGATCTGGTGGAAGAAAATGATCCAGATTATGATCTGGATCTGCACCCAACTGTACAAACTCATAGATCTCAACACCATAGATATGTCTGATTTTTTTACATCAAAATTAAGGCATTATTCCCTGAGAAATCTCGCAAATTTAAGGTAAGCGATAAAAAAAATTCCTCGATCCATCCCATTAACCTTATCAACACCAAATTTCATGGATTCTTCCCTGTCCTCTGTCCCTCCCCTCCCCTCCCCCATCCTTCATGCAAATTGGTTCAGTACTTTTTGCGTAACCTTGCAGACAAACAAACAAACCAACAGACATGCTGATACGTGAAAATATAACCCCCTTGGCGGAGGTAATAATAAACAGAATATCTACAATGACAGATCAATGCATTGATTTGACTTGATCAGGGTTCATCTCAGTGGTCGACCCTTTCACTTCACAGCCTCGTTCCACTTCCTTGCCCTTGTCTAAAATGGAACTGATCCCGTGAGAGGGAAAACATTAAATAGGCTGCAGAGAACAGACTGCCTCCTTCTTCAAGCCTGGCTACACTTTAGCATTTAGCTGGCTCTCTTATCCAGGGTGACTTACAATGATTGATCAGGCAGGGCATTCAGTGTTTTGCTTTAGGACGTTGCCATAGCACTCATGGCTATTTGTGGAGAACTTGGGAACATGTCTGTAACGTTTCTGTTTTGGGAGGATCCCACCGAACCTCTACAACATCCTGGTCCCACCACCGCTGTGCTACTTGTGTCAGGACACTGCAAACTACTGTATGGCACTTTGGAACTTAAGAAAACACACGCAGAGAGACACAGACTAACACATGCACAGCATTAAAAAAAAACAAAAAACAAAACACATTCACTGACTTGGCAACACACAGAGTATGCAGTATAATGAAACACGCTGCAAACACAGCCAACACAACCAAATACAGAAACTCACTAAAGCTGACTACCTTGAAGCTGTATTCTTAATTTGCATTGGATTGGGCACTCAGGGCCACCATACATTTTCTTAACAAGTCACTGTACCATGAGTTTAAGTACACACTACCTGAATAGTGCGGCACTGGAACAATGTTGTACAACAAATTCTTTCACATTTATCGTTTTTGGAAAATAAAACTTGAAGGATATTTTCACAGTGATATTATTTCTTTTACCTCAGCTGAGTTACCGCATATCAAGCCTGTAATATATGGACTCGATGTACAGTAAAACAACATGTGGTCTTCTTGGGGGGTGAGAATATAGCTCTCAAATTCATTCATTCAAGGAAAAAGATCGAAGTATACAATCAATCAAACATTTCCGTATAATGACTCCATCTTCACCTCCTGCTCTCCGTCTGTTTCAACTCCTGTGTGTCTCTGCAAGACTGAATCAGACAACTCTCTGTGGAAGCTGAGCCTAAGAGAGTTTGACAAGCGCTTCTTATTCAGCGTCACATCACAGCACCGGCAACATGATCAAAAGCTAAATTAGGACAGAAAAAATATAAACACATGAACACACAAAGCCAGGGCTTGTGAGCTAATATTTAATTGTGGTCACAGGCGCAGACACATGATGGAGGCTCTTGGTGCGTTCCCATGGCAACTGCAGAGCAAAAATGGGGAGGGTGGTGGTGGTGGTGGTGGGGGGGGATCCAGGACACAAAGTGTTAACGTGGTGGCAAGGCCAACACACACATACAGACACATGCAAGCAATGGTTCTTCCAGTGCAGCAGCTAAGGACAGAAGATAACTTGGCACTGAGATTTAATTTCTATTTTACAATTTACGCGGCGCGCACACACACACACGCGCGCGCACGCGCAGGCAGGCAGGCAGGCAGGCAGCAGAGGGCTGTGTCCTTGCAGTAGGATGCTGCTTCTTTACCAAAGCAGTCACGTAGGGTGTCATACATCACGTCTATAAGCTCAGTGCTTTTATACGGCTCATCTTGCCATTGGCTGTACGAACACTTAGCCCCCCCATAACTTTCTGGACACAAGCCGAGCAGCAAAAACATTAAGATAGCAGCGACGCCACAGTCTGAAAGACAGGCAGAGGAGAGACGGTGACAGAATAAAGAGGAATCGAGCGGGCGAACAGACAGAAAACAGAAAGCAAGAGGTGGAGATAAAGAGGAATGAGGCAGAGCAAGACTCCGAATCAGAGAGGTGGGCACGAAAGAAAAAGGAAGTCAGATACAGAGAGAAATAGAACCCAACAACCAAAGAGAGAGGCAGAAACGGAAGCAGGGAGACGGACAGACATAGAGAGACAGGTAAGAGACATACAGAAAAAGAAAACATTCAGCGGACAGAAAGAGACGGAGACAAACAGAGAGAGAGAGACAGAGACAAATATGAGTAGAGACAGAGAAAAATAGAGAGGGGGAAAGACAGAAAGAGAGCAGCAGACTGACAAGCAGAGAGAGCAGTCAGAACAAAACAGAGACACAGGCAGAGAAAAACAGAAAGAGCAGACAGAAAAAAACAGAAACAGAGAACGAGGCTTCCCAGAGGAGAGACAGGCAGAGAAAAAAAAAAAAAATGAACAGAACGAACACAATCAGGGAGGAAAACCTGACAAGACAAAGAGCTCTTGCAAGATTTGCCTCATCTTAAATCTATCAGTACATTCGACACACAAAACCTTTATACACAAAGCTGCACGTGGGAAGATGCTTTGATCAACATGAATCGATCCGCACTGATAAATGCTGTGCGCCATTCCACCTTAGATTACACCAACGAACAGGTGGAGGTGGAGAGAGCATTAGTGCTGAGCAAGTGGAAAACACCAGTATGAACAAACAGGAGGCTGAAACCAGCTCACCCTGTTTTTTTTTTTTTTTATCTTATTTTAAAGATGCAAATCACCTCATGGATCCATATGGATTATGTTACTTAGTTATTCATTCACTCTGTAACATCTGGGTTAGCGGCTCCAAAATAAAAAGAGTTATTTGTACCAATTTGTTTTATATCAGGTTTCTAATTTGTACAACTATAATAATAACCACTAGAATCAGTATTTCAACTCAGTGACTCTAAAATGTGCTGCTGAGGAGTGAACAGTGTCCAGGGTTGCATTCTAACCAATCAGCAGTGATTAATTCCTCCCTCCGGTCAAAGGTGAACTAATCAATTTTCTCCACTAATTGGCACTAATTTGCACACTCAGAGCAGCAATTTCCTCCTCAACCAGAGGGTGTATTTCTACTACCTCTCCTATACACAGCAACTAACCTGTTTTGATCTGTCGCCATTTTTGTTTTTTGCAGATTAGTCTGCTGGTATACACTGATTTTTATGGCAAATTAACAGTATGAAAATCTGCGAACTTTGTTGAGTAAGATAAAAACAGAAATTGTAGATATGGATGATGCACATAAATCGAGTTGGCTGTTCATATATACATTTAAATTTGCCATTTATCGATGAGGAAACATCCCTCTGTCAGGATGAGGTTCAGGCTCATAAAATGTTGGTGTTTCTCCTGCTATTAATTTGATGTTATTCACATACATACGCTTCTTGTGTTATGTTTAACAAACAGCAGTGCCTTGTCACTGTAATCTTGTGTGTAGGGCCAATGTTTGTTTTTGATGACATGGAAATAAAAACTAATTAATTAGCTAACTTTATTAAAAGTGTTGAGGCACAAGTGAACCAGAAAGGCCACAATCAGAACAACGGATTACAGAATGTTTGTACTGAAAATGGTATTCAACTAAAATGTTTGCATGACTTTCAAAAAAAAGATCAGTGGGTACATGATATTAAGCAAAGCCTTTTATTTCTAAGTCTGGTGCCTTTTCTCTTAGTGCAGTGTGTGTGTGTGTGTGTGTGTGTGTGTGTGTGTGTGTGTGTGTGTGTGTGTGTGTTGTAGTGGAATACCGTAAAGGTTTACAAGAATGAATCTAACAGATGATCACTGTCATTTTCCTCATTGCAGACATACCAGTCCACTTGTTATGTCGCTGGCAGGACAAAATGAACCGAGAGCTCTCTCTGGGTGTGTCTAATGGAAGAGCTGTGCTGATTATCAGGATGGCATAAACACTGTCACAGTTTAGATTGACGAGTATGTGTGTGTGTGTGTTTGTGTGTATCTGTGTGTGTGATCACCTCGCCTCAGGGCAGTGTTGGAGACGAAAATATGAACCACCAGGAACGCCCTGTGTGTAAAGTATTTTATGTTTATATAAAACGAGCCAAGTGTGTGTTTGTGTCGCTGAGGTTAGAAACAGGGAATTAAACGCACATTTGAATGGAAGTGATTTTTTTTTTTTTTTTTACATGCACACACACTTTAGTGGTGGCACTGTGACTGTAGAGCACAGGTTGAGACAGGAGACTTTCAGCCCACGATGCTGTGCTGTGGAGGTAAATACCTGCAGAATGTGCCGTCCATCCCTCAGCATCTTGTTATGTGTATCGACATGTCCAAACTGCTTCTTGCATCCTAACCCCAAGTGTAGGAGCGTGAACAGATCAGGACACACACACACCGCCCGTTTTCAGTCTCATGTCTTTCCGCTCTCACGCCCAACAATGGCATCTGAAGCCCCAGCGTGAAATCTGTTTTACAGCCTGACAACGTTTTTCTTGTGTCCAGCTTGATTTATTTTCAAATCAGCAAACAAAACCTACTAAAGAAGACGTTATTCTTCATGTACAGTAGAATTTGATTAGTTGGAGCTTCGTTTAATATTAGGGCTTCTTGTTAAGTCAGTTGAGGGCTGATTAACAACAACAGCGCTCTTCCACACCTGAAAACCAGTTCAGTCACGAAGCTCATCATGTCTGCGGCGGAACTGCTATGTTGTGCTGAGGGGGGGGGATACTGAGCCAGAAAACAAGTGTAAATAGATTTCATTTGACAGAATCCACAGGGAGGAGATGGAAACTGAGACGCCACTGAAGACCGGATTCCTAACCAATCGTAAAGCGGTTTTTCCCTACCAGTAAATTCTTCATCATGCCACGCTGCATAGTCGTGTCTGGGCAGCTTTGTTGCTGTAAATTGCTGACTTGACAGGGCCGCACAGGTTAAACAACTTCTACATTTACATTCAAAACAAGCATTCATTTTCATGTAAATACAGGTCAGTGTTCGCTTTTACACGAACCCAGCGTCAGCATGACAATTAGTTGTCCTCCTTCTATATGTTGATCTCTAAGCAACACACCCACAGCTCAACCGTCACTCAAAATGAGTCGACCTGTAGCGGCGATGATGGGGAGCAGAGGGGGAGGTCAAGCCCCGACAAAACACTGTATATTCGATGTTGTTACTTTGAACCATGACCGTCTATAACCTCAACCAGGTGTTTATTATTGTAACCATGATGAGCAAGATTTCATTACCTCAACAGCTACTCCTCATTTTAACCCAAACCACAGTATTTCACTAAACTTAACCAAGTTGTGTTTGTGCTACACCTGACTAACCTTTACTAAAGCACTGTAACATCATAAAAGCTTGTTGGTGTCAACATATTTTACTGGATATGATTCTTTTGAGATGATGCTGTTGATAATATACTGTACATGCATAGTATAGTCAACAATATATAGTCTGACAAAAAAAAAAAAGCTCTAAGTATAACGGTGTGTTCATGTGCCTCAGACCTCGTCACTGCAGCTCCTGTTTCAATCGTTCAGTCTTCTGAGGCATCACTTTGAACTCTGAGATTCCCTCTTCCCTCAGAATATAATCACTGTCTGCTGTTTCCAGAATCCCTCTCAAAGGTCTGCACTCCTTCTGTATTTGAACTGAGGGATTGTATTTATTGTGTCCCCCATCTAGAAGGACAACTTCCACCTAAGGACACATGATTCTTATGATGTCCGTGTTGCAGAATTTTTTGCCTTCACACAATATCTTTTTTTGTTTCTCACTGATGTACTGTAGATTAATTTCCTTTGAGGATTCTGGTCCATGCACATTTCTGTTGGACTGTTTTGTTTTTGTTGTTGTTTTTGCAGCTTGTGTGGCGAATCCTCCATCCACAGCAAATCAGTAACTGAACCACTTAAAAGAATTCCACAATTGCTTGTTTAGCCCTGTTCCTGCTGGTGAGGAATCTGGGTCTCACTGTGCTTGCCTCATTTAATGACACATATCTACCAAGCTGGGAAAAAAAGGAAGAAAACAAAATGAGAACATAATCAATGAGACGATATAATGAGTTCACCATACAGATGTTTTTATGGGTGCCGGTTTTAACTTTTGCTTTGAACACCGTCACTTTTGTTCCTACAGTGGTAAGGCCAAAATACATGCAGCCTTACTGCTTTCCATTTTATGCTGCTTTATACTCCTGCTCCATTCCATTCCATTCATCTTAAATGAAGATGTATTATACTAGATTAATTACCCAACAGTAATCAGTTATGCAGTTAAAATTAGCCCCGCCTTCAACAAATGCAACATTAAAGTGATTTATACATTAATGCGTCAATAATTATAATCCAATAATATATTGTTATGAATGGGGGTCCACTCTAAATAATGGTACTTTTGGTACTGTTAGTATATTTTGATTTTAATACTTCACTTGTAGTTAAGTAAAAAAAGAAGTTTTATTATTTTTATCTATTTATTTCTACACTACTTGATCCGAGTGCTTCTTCCATCATGTAACAATATATTATATATTCTTTATGGATGTTCTAAGAATAAGTGATTGGACGGCCTTTAACTCAATGACCCATTAGATAGTTTTTCTGCTTTAAAACCGGTTTTATTTTCTGTTCCCCAGGTCCTACAGATGAGAGCAGAAGAATCTTAATTGCAGTTTTCTATATTCTCCCCTGCCTTGTGATTGATTGGGTCTAATAATTCCATGCACATGCCTTCAGAGACGTGACATCAGTGATGCATCCCGCTGCTAATGACAGAGAAAGTCACAGAGCGTTGCTAACGCATCTTCCGACCAGCGAGATAGCCGTATAAAACAGCTGACCGCTCTGGAGTTCAAACTTGATGACTCATCCTTAAACATGTCTCGTTATCACCAAGGTAACAGGTATTCCTTAGCAACAGGAGCATCATCCTCCACTCTCAATGCTAAGGCGTGGGATTCAGACCGCGGGTGTCCTTCAGCTCTGCTTATCCATTCCAGCGGCGGTGTCTCTACCTCTGATTGATTCATCGTTAATCTTTCATTCTCTCCGTCTCTCCATCTTGGCCCGTGTCGGCAGGACAGCTGACTCATTCTCTCCTCTCCTCCAGAGTATCTGTCTGTGCAGAGAGCTGAGATCTCACTGCTATTTTCAGGATGCAGCCTGACGTCACAGGCTGCACTGCCCCCACATAACCTCTAGTTGCACATTATGGCTCTGTAGGATCCTGTTTCATAGTATCAGCCTTCAACGCAATACATTATCATAAGGTGCAATGTTAGATTACCGTACAGTGCACACTATGAATGTGAATACTGCCGTAATCTTCCACTTCTATTTTGGCTGCAGAGGGATTTTCACTGGCAAACACAGAGGATCAACAAGACGAAGCAACGAGGCAAGAGGCCCAGACAACATCAGCTCCAGGGAACTCAAAGGAAAACTAATGTTTATTATAGCCTGGGTTTTATTTCCATTGTTCAGGCCACTTTTTTTTTTTTTTTGGGGGGGGGGGGGGGGGGGGGGGGGTATAAAACATTCTTATGGGGAATCATAAAAGCTCTTCTTTAGGCTCTTCTCTATCACTGAATTGCTTTGTTTTGATGTTATGTTCAGACTCTTTTCAACGAACAGTATATCATCAATTCTTTCCAGGTCTGTGAAGTAAGGGCCTCTGTTTTTTCCACCGTTTTAAAATGAGTTTCTTTGAACAAGTGAGAAAAAACATAATCTGCCTTTAGATTATAGAAGATATCCATTCTTGGATTTCAATCCATATTTTGTTCACTTCTGTACAGACAGAGGGAATGCATACAGTAAGGGAGTCATAAGAACTGAAAGGAATTAGAATTCAGTTAATGAATTTTATCTCCTGCATAATAAATTCTTGTCGTCACTTTGTATTGTGAGACACAAGCAGCTCTTCTATTTTGTGTCAGCGTCTTTAAAATGAAGACTGATGCATCATTTCAACATTGTTCTCATGGATGTACCTGGTAGTATCTCAAAATGAACATTGCTACTGACAGGTCCAACAGGGCCACAAGCACAAGCAGTCAATCATATAGGTTGTAAACAAGCTGACAATTTTGCCTCTAAACTAAAAAACCTCTAAACTACTGTTCCAGACGGTTTGTAGGGGTGTTGACAGTCTACAACCATATGGGATAAACTGTACTTAAAATATATGCACAGCTTTACAAAAAGTGCAGCCTCTTAAAATAAAAGTCTCTATACTTGCAGTTTACTGGTGTGGAGGACACCATTATCTGCATAGAGCTTACTGTCACACAGAGAGGCCAGGGAGTAATGGAGGGTTCTGTCCCTTGACTTCTACAGCGCCTTTGTTGCCATCCAGCGTGGCGAGAAGCTCACAATGAAGCAGGTTCACCACAAAATGAGCAGCCTCTCATGTGGTGATGATGTTCTGACCCACAGCTGGACTGGACTATTGTGTACTGTATGTTTGGAGTGTGTTGTGGATCTGTTGCCTCCTCCAAGTGTCCTGTAAGGAGCTAAAGGTCGATTTTCTGAAGGATTACCATCAAGTGGTCGGGAGTAGAGATGGAGGTTCCTCACAGCACAAATTAATCTAAAAGTATTAGCATTATCAGATTGGCTAAAAATACAGCTCATTAATTCATTATTCTGCACTTCAGCAGCTGCAGTTGCACAAAACTTTCTTCGTTTCGTTCTCTGAGCTGCTGTAAGAGCTGGATTTCCTTCACAGGGATCAATGAAGTGGCATCACAACCAAATACAAAATGTACACAATGCATCTTAATGAATCTTTACATTTTACAGCATTAAACGAGTGTTTCATTAACAGCCACACATCCTGTCGAGATGATGTTACTGAAGACAGTTAACTGCTGCCCGCTCATTCTGATAAAAGCAATGGCTAAATGCAATAACTTGAGATGTAAGCCATCATTTGGTTGCAACAGTTATAATGGAGTTGCAGTGTGTTTTGTGCAGCTTTCTGTGTTGGAGCTAAATACTGTAGCTTCCAATAAATAAACACAGAATAGCATAAATGTTCAGCCTCAGCTTTGTCCCACATGGTTGGGTCACTTCAATCTATAGAGGCTAAATTGACTGTTGCTGAAATCCCCCCCACAGGCAGCCAATGGGTACAAGACCACACGCTACCCTGCATCGACCGAGCTCTATATAGAAATATGACGCATGGCATACACAGTAACAAATGTGAATACACCCAAAGATAACCGGCAATAAAAGCTAATAAGCGAAATCTATACAAAACCCCTATAGCATGCATGACTGATGTTTGTTAAAATAAACTTGCAGCAGGCAGACACACACATCTGTGGCTTCACGGAAAACCCTTGTGATAAAACCAGTTGACTTGGAATAAAATTTGCATTGGAAAGCAGGAGCACTGCTCTGCATGGCTGGTGGGGTGACGTATGTACACACACACACACACGCACACGCACACACATGCCTTGAGGTAGTGGAAATCAAGTGACATGCCTGCAGATTCAGTAGGACAAGCACATTTCTATCTACTAAACACAAAGAGCAACATTCACATCCCCAAACAGACAAAAAAAACACAAGCGCACAAGGATAACAATATTTGTGTTTATATTTCTGCTTTTGTGTGTGTCCACACGTGTGTGTCATGCATGTATCCTGAGCCCTGTTGTACAAAAACCCATTAGTCTGGGGTTCTTGGTCTACTCTGCTCAGTATAGAAACATCTAACCACACATCTTACACACAGAGCCAGTGGGTATCTGCCGTTTCTTACATTGTGCAGTGCACTTTACACTCTGCTCTCTGCTTTCTATCATGCCCTCATTCACTGCATTCTGTATTTATACATTCCAGTGACGTCAGCCGGGCGACAAAGCCTGTTATTGTGGAGGTTACATCCGCCCACCCCCGTTACAGAAAGCGAGAGCCTCTCGAGAAGCCATGTGCGTGTATGCAATATACTAATATAAACATACTGAGGGCGGCACACATGCAGTACACACACAAAGACATGTAAACGCAGTGGAAGCCTGCGATGCTTCATTTATGATGTGATATAAGCATGTTAATCACCCTGTGATGCTCTATATGAGTTTCTCAACAGGAAGCAAGGATGCAATATCAGAAAGCAACACGCATTTCTAGTCAATTTATTTCTACTGTTTATTTCTAAATACTATGTACTAACTTGTCCTTGTTAGGCCTGGGGATAAATGAGAAATGTCTGTCAGGTTAAAATGTCTGCCATGAAATTATGCCATCACAGTGCCAATGTCAGTTGTGCTGTTACCCCGTTTTTCCAAATCACTGCCAAGTTATGAAAAAATACAGACTAATATACTGAACATAGGATGAATCTATGTTTAGGTAAAAATGCTGCAACTGTTACTAGTGAAAATGTAGCTTCACTTTTCCTGCTGATGTACAGTGAAGTCCTCTATTATCATCAAGAGTTGTTCCGATGCCAATACCAGTATCAGAAATGCCTCCGATACTGCCAGACCCAGACGCTGTCCTTTCCTGACCCGCACCTCTAACCTATAAATTATTGAGAATTATACGTTCTGATGAAGTGTTTGTCTTTTAACGGTCACAGAGAGCCTCAGCATACGACAGTTTGCAATAATAGGCTACAGCAGTTTTAAATTCTTTTTCTATATGTTGTCAAATATGAAAAGTCCCACAATGAACACTGTAAGCAACTGATCACTATAAGCGAATGACTTAAACAGGATTTGTATGGGCATGATTCTATACTAAGCTTTTTGATCCATATAAACAGTTGAGCACTGTAACTATAAGCAGTTTCCACTGTAAAAAAAGAAAAAAAAGAAAAAAGATTCTGTGTTCTTCATGTAGCTATGTGTTCATGTTTTACAAAGGGTTAAACCTGAGCCATGCCATACAACAACGACGGCCATCGTATCACATCCACACAGGGTTAGTAGTATACAGCTGTTAAAACAGTCCACAAGTTCAGGTACCGATAAGGAAAAAATGTTATCAGAACATCTCTACCGTCATCATCGTTATTATATATAGCAACATGAAATCCTGTGTATTAATAAGTAACTTGACCTTATATTGACTATGCTCCACTAATTGCCTGCAGTAATTAAAACCCTGCAAATACCTTTCAAAAAATTTCATTAGAAAAATGTAAAGTTTTGTTTTTCAGAAGAGATATAGTTCACAGTCATTACAAGCAACACTGAGGACTCATGTAATTGCTGGTTTGAGACTGTTAATTATTAGCACTGCTGCTGCAGCCTGCTCACCACTCCCATGGGGCTACATTGATACCGAAGGCCCCATCTCGAGCTAGGTAACAATAATCCCCCTGAAAAGTAACATAACGTTATGAGTTTTCAGACGCATGCTCTAAATCATCTCTATGAATCACTGCCAATCAAAGAGGATGTCACTGTTAATGAGGTCTATATATATATATATATATATACACATGTATATGTGTGTGTGTGTGTCTGTACTTCACTGTGCCTCAGGACTAAAATAAGATATAACATAGGCCTGTCAGTCTAGGCAAGCGCAGAAATAGAGCGCTTTACATGGTTTAATGTGGACAGGCGTTTTCCCCGTCATCGTCCAGATCCGGATTCATGTTGTCACTGTCATTTCGTCTGAATGGCTGATATTGCAGAGGTCTCCTCTGGATTAAATTCTTCTCACTGTTTATCCTAATCCCTGCATAATTAACTGTATATCGGAGGCCAAGAGTCAAGGTTGTTTTATGTAGATGTCTCCTCTGATCTGTTTCAGGGATAGATGTGTTTACTCTCAATGAGATTCACATATCAACATCAAGACAAAAAAAGGATGCCTCATAAATAGCAGTGATCATCACACTGTCTCCAACATGACTGTTTGCTGCTTGCAAAATTAATCTGCTGCAGGAACGCATAGAGAAGCCTGACTTGACTGGATTAAAACCACAGCGCTGTGGAGAGTGTGGTTTAAAGACAGAATGAGCAACTTCAACATTTCCTGAAAAAAAAAAAAAGGTTATTACTTTTTTCCAAACAATGTGTATGTCACTCTGAAAAACTATTTATGTGCCTATTATTGTCTTTTGATACATTTATTTGGTACAAAGACTGAGTTATAAACATATCGAGACCAAGACAAATGTTTGACCTTTGAAATCTGGAATTGGATTCAGGTTTTGCTTTCTTGAGCAGGTAACAAAAACATATTTAAAAAACTTTAAAGATTACTTTCTGTATCAATGAATCTAGATAAATTACATGATTAATTTATTATCAAAACAACCGTTAAAATTATTCGAATATTCAGAGAGAAAATAAGGTGCCCTTGCTCTTGGCTTCATTAGTGCATAGATGCAAAATCCTACCTCCCTCTGGACTGAACCTCTCTCTGCTTGTCACTCATCTTCTACCCTCTTAAAAATATTTTGCATTTCTGGTCTTCCTGGTAAAGAAACAGTGATTCTAAAATAAAATAACCACAGCCCCAGAGGCAGAGCAAAGATAAAAATCATTATTCAGTCCTGTCAATCTGCCACTTTTCTCTTGCTCATTCTTTCCACCTCTACATGAGACTTGCAGAGGAGCAAACTGACGACATATCCTTAAAAAAAATGTTGAGACAAACTACACACCATAGTTCTGAAACTTAGCTTTACCAGGTGAAAACAAGAACTCACACCCCGGCTCGACCCTTGCCTGATTTTGTTTTGTCAATACACCAACCCTTCGACATTTCTTTTTCTCCGTTCTCCTTCTACCTGTTTCGGAGGGCCCTGTGTCGCAGCCGGAGCACACACAAAGCCAGACCCCATTTCCTCTTCGAGTCCAGGCACGAGTTTAACTCCATAGGGCAGGAAACAAGGATGGATGGAGGACCAGAGAAAACAGCACAGTAGTTCCCACTCTCTGCTGGAGATTCATGCATACAGCAGTGGGACAAGACAAACCCAGCCTTGAATTCCAGCAGAAGTCACATGGGCCTGTGACACCCACCTGCTAAGGATCCTTCTCAATGTACATTTGAGTCTGGAGTGTGTAAGCAATAATGCGCGCACACACACACACACATATACTATAACATAGGCCGAAATGCATCTATTTTATAACAAAAGAGCACAAACACACGCTCAACATGTCACATGCAGATCAGAAATGCAACACCCACGACACATTAGCACGTCTTCATCCCTATGACCATTAAAACAACCTCGTTACCTAAAATACACTCTCAAGTGCTCTGAAAAGACATCCAATGTCAATTAAGCTTCCAGACAACGCTGGTCCCAAAAATACTCTATAATATGATTTGAATGTCAGCTCATTAGCATGCCAGTGTGTCTGGAATCACAGCTTTACTTAGCACTGTTAGGACGGAGTAGAACTGGGGCCTCTAGTTTCAAGACGATGTGGGACGGTGCCAGAAAGACCAGCAGTGTTATGTGTAAAACCAGCTGTAAAGAGTGGAGCTTATTCAAAATAACCACTTGTGTGGATTGTCCCTCATCCAGCCAGATGCAGCTCGGCTTTAGATGTTATGAGCCTAACCTACATTTAGCAGAGCTTTGTCTGTAAAACTTCAGTTTACTACTTCAATCCATCCGCTTTTGAAAGCAAATATTTACCTAAAACTTCAGAAAGAAATCTGACTCTCACTCTCTCCACCAACTTTATATTCCATAGCTCTGAAGTTACAAGGAAATGTGTCTCTCAAGTCGTCTCAGTATGTCATTTAATTCCCTGATTATGCCTAACATACTGTAATTCACGAAGGCAGCAGGAACTTACAGCTGAAACAATCAGTTAAGCATTCGATTAGTAGATGGACAGAAAATTACTCACCAACTATTTTGATAATCAATCAATCATTTTGATCATTTACAGCAAATTCGAGCAAAAAAATCCCAATAGCTTTCCGGTTTCAGTTTCTCAAATGTGAGAATTTGCTGTGTTGGACATCAGTCTGCTCATCGCAAATAAAACGTCTGAAGGCATCAATTTGGGCTCTGGGAATGTGTGAAGGGCTAGTATTTACTATTTTCTGACATGTTGTGGTCTGAATGATTCATCATTTAAGTGAAAAAATAATCTACTTCTGATCAATAATTGAAAATAATCGTTAGTTCCAGCCCTACAGGAGATATGTTATATTATTCAGCAGTAGCAGTATTAGGGAAATGCTATCGACGGGTACTGTCAAAAAAGTTGACGTGTATAATGTCTAGTAGGGTTTATTTAATTATTGAATGACTCTGACTTGCTTTTATGTACACTAAATCTAACATCGCTGTGATCGATTAATCTGCCGATTATATTCATGATTCATTGATTCATTGTTTGGTCTATGAGATGCCAGAAAGTCTCCAAGAGCTCAAGTTTACATATTTAAATTGCTTTATTTGTTTGTCTAACTGTCCACAACTCAAAACTATTTAGTTTACTATCAATGCTGGCCAGAAAAAGCAGCAAATATTCACATCTGAGAAGCTGGAACCAATCGTTTTCTGGCATTTTTACTTTAAAAAAATGACTTTAGTCATTAATTGGTCATCAAAAGTTTTGCTGAGTAATTTTCTGTCAATTAATAGACTAATAAAAATCATATCAAGACTTTGTTTATACCTTGTGACTTCATCTATATTTATCTTTGTTTTAATTTACCTTCTGTTGAAGTGAGGTTATTATATTTTTCTCTTGTATCAGCCAGAGTATCTGAATAATACCATGAGGACTATGTCTATGCATCTGATCCAGACTCTGTCCAGAAAACAGGAGAGTATTCACAACACACCCACATCAGGATTGCCACACCCGGCCCGGCAGTGTGTGCCAGCGCCAACAGGAAAACACACACCACCGTGGTGTTATTGTTGGCCTATATCAGCAGTTTACCGCTGTCAAACCAGAGGCCTGGGTGTGAGCAGAGCTTGCCAAGTTGGCAAATTGGAAGACTTCCACGAGTCCAAAGTTCAGTGAACCCAACCCACCCAGGGCTGAAGTGGACAGACTAAAAAAAAAACAACAAAAAAAACCCCGTCTTTGACCGTGCTGCAGGAAGAGAAACAACAGCTGAGCAGTGTTCTCAGACACAACAGATGAATACTGTTCTCAGTTATGCAGCAGACAAGTGACTCAGTCCTACAGGGCATAAGGCGTTGATGAGGGGGTTACACTGTATGTGCGAGTATGTGTGTTTGTGTGTGTGACTGACAAAGAGCGCTACCTTCAAATGCAAACGTCTTGTCGCGCATATGCGTATGCAAAGCCGCACAAACAAACACATACCTCCCCATGCACACACAAACACAAACAGGCCATTATCATTCCACTGCTTCAGCGCTGCAGCATCAGTACAGATTAGTCCCCCGGTGACCTAGCATTACCCAACACGCTGCGCAAGTCTGCAGAGAGCCATCTATCTTCTCCCTCCATCTTCTCTCACTTTCCCTCCTCTCCTTCCCCTTCTGCTTTTTATCTCCCTCTCTCTGAGGCTCTCTAGCCGTCTCCACCAGCTCTCTCCTGAGGTTTTCTGCTGTCCTTTCCTGTTCTTTGCTCTCTATGTCTCTATCTTGGTCTTTGTCTTTCTCTCTCCAGCATTCTTCCTTTGGCTTTATCATCTCTTTATCAATTCCTCTGAGGGATCATCTCTTTCCCAGGGCTATCGTCGTACCACGTTCCTCCGATTGTCTCCACCAAAAATCTCACCCCCCCCCCCCCCCCCCTTCTCTCACTCTTCCTCAATTTCCCCGTTTCTGCTGAGTATAACTTGCACAGTGTCGTAGCAGTAAAGTCAAGTCCAGAAAGACTCATACGCTGATGGCAGATAGCTGTTAAATAATGAGAGAGAAAGACCCTAGCTGCATGCTAAATATCCATACTGCGGCTAAAGGCATTATACAGTAAGATAGGAAAACTTAAGGAGAATGTTTTCCTCAATTTTTTTCCTTCAACAAGCTTCTGTTGCGTAATAGCAACCCAGTCTATTATTAGCATGGCTAGAATTAGTAGCCTTAGGAGCACAGCTGGTGGCTAACACTATACTAACAATGCAAAAATGTAATTTCATATATACAGAGAAGCCCAGTGCAAGAATTTTTTGGTTTGCCCAATAGAAAATGTGTGTAATAAAATTAATAAAACCTTTAAAATGGATTACAGTTCATTTATTATGAATTTCTAATCTGTTCAATGTTGCACTAACGGTGCATGTTGTTTCCATTTTTAAAATCAAGATTCCTTTGGCAACTGTGGTACAATGACAAACTTGACCAATACTGCAACTGGCTGAAAAACGCCGCCTGAGATCTGGTTCCCACAGAGAAACTAAAAACCTCGCAAATGGAACTGACACCAGATGACAGAGGGAGAAGATAAGAAGAGAGAATAAAGAAGGAAAGAGAAGGAGATAGTAAAGAGATGAAAAGATAGAAAGGAGGGGAGAGCAGCAGCACACAAATGACTGAAAGAATGCTGTATATGTAAACATACAGAGTCAAGAGGAACGCTGAGAGCTGGACACAAACACACACAAAAGCGAACCCAATGAAATGATAAGCATTCTTGCTGCTCGTCATATTGACTTACTGGTAATTTGGTGAAAGCTTTTACAAAAACCAGCTGGATATTTTCAGAGTGGAATGCAGTGATGCTGTGAATGGGATAAATACACATGAAAGGGTT